>NC_067156.1:26346944-26668721 GCF_903995435.1 Acomys russatus
CAGACTACAGCCTGGGCTTTATATTGAATGAGGGCCTAGGAACGGAGAAAATGTCAGTCTTAGACCCTGAAATGCCCATGAGAAGAGGAGGCATCAAGGAGGCAATTGGATATGTGAATCTGTAGTGCAGAGAGGAGACCTGAACCAGAGGTAAAAATTGGGGCTGTCAGCCAGGCACGGTAATGTATAACTGTCATCACGGCACGTGAGAGAAAGAAACAGGAGGATTTCCGTAAGTTCAAGGCCAGCCTGATCTACATAGTGAGTTTCCAGCCCGCCGAGTTAGTTTGGGCGTCAGTTAGTGGTATTTAAAACAATGGGGAAGAAGGTAGGTAGAAAAGAAAAGAGGATCCAGGATTGACTCTTGGCCCATCTAATACTTCACTCAGGGCAAAAGCGGGGGAAAGGAGCCTCCCCTGTGATAAGGGGGAAACCTTTGCTGAAACCAAGAAAGGAAGATTGAGGAAAGGTGCATCCTCAGTGTGAACATCTTTCTGTGGGATGAGCTGGCTAGTAAACGTCCATTACGTCGTTTGGTAACAGAGAAGTCATTGGCAACCTTGGTCACATGTACACACACACACACACACACACACACACACACACACACACACACACACACACCCACACACCCCTGGCCCAACTCACCGAGCTCGCCATGTTCAAGAATTTCAAATGTCACCCACAAGTCTGTCCCTGACGCTGTCCCTCGCATCTCCAGCACCTGGTTAGTCAGCTCCTCGGCGGTCAGTGTTGGGGACACCTAGCATGCAGACAGGAGGACAAACACATGCTGATGACACCGTTGCTCCTGCTCCCCTTATCCACTCCCCCTCCAGTCCCTTAAGACTGACCTTTAGGGTGACACAATTGTCCGGGAGCTGCTGTTCTATATAAACCTCCATGATGAGGTCTCCAGCCTGGGACAACTGAGGGAGGATTAAAGAGGACATGGAGATTCCAACAGTAGATGGAAGGGTGGCGACCTCCCCCAACAAAGGTCTCCTTCCAGCCCTCACTCCCAGCAATGGCTGGGGCCTTGGAAAGAACTTCAGGATTGGGGCAACTGCATCATGTTTAGCTGCGTATGGCAACACCTTAGACAGTGCGAGACAGTGGCCGCAAGAAGAGGTTTGTATTCAAGACGCCCTGGGTTCCTTCCCTATCACTCACCTACTAGGACCTCCTGTGAAGAACTGATTCAAGAGCCTCAAGTCTTTATTTGGGAAAAAAAAAAAAAAAAAAAAGACTACCTACTTTATGGAGTTGTGTGGTGCGAAGATGAGATGAGAGGTGCCTGGAACATAGGATGACCTCAGCAGCACTTGCTATTGTATTTTATACAATGTTCTTCCTGCCCCACCCCATATCCCCCAAGGTCTCAAACTGGCTTTGAATTATGTATGACTCAGGGTCTCGTATAGACCTAGGCTGGCCCAGTTTGTTATGTGGTTGAGGATGACCTTAAGCTTTAAAAAAATTTTTTTTGTTGTTTTTGTTTGTTTGTTTTGTTATTGTTTTCTTACTTTTTATGCACGTTGGTGTTTTGCCTGCATGTGTGACTGTGTGAGGGTGTCAGATCCCCTGGAACAGGAGTTATAGACAGTTGTGAGCTGCCATGTGAGTGTTGGGAATTGAATCCAGGTCCTCTGTTGTTATTTTTTGTTTTGTTTGTAGAGACAAAGTTTCACTGTATAGCCTTGGCTGTCTTGTAGACCAGACTGGCCTTGAACTCACATAGACCAGGCTGGCCTTGAACTCACGGCGATCCGCCTGCCTCTGCCTCCCGAGTGCTGGGATTAAAGGCATGCACCACCATGCCCGGTTGGACCCAGGTCCTCTGGAAGAGCAGCTGGTGCTCTTAACCATTGAACCATCTCTCTAGCCCCGAACTTAGACTTTTGATCTTCCTGCTTCTACCTTCTAAAAGCTGGGATTCCAGGCATGTGCTACCACCGCACCAGGCATTTCGTGTGGTGCTGGGGATCCAACTGAGGACCTCATGCATGCTAGGCAACACTCATTTCCATCCCTGGCCTGCAGAGCTCTATGTGGCAAAACTACGGACAAGTGCTAGCATTACAGGCATGGGCTGGCTTTCCTGAGATCTCCTATACTTAGAAATGGTGGTGCACGCCTTTAATCCCAGCACTTGGGAAGCAGAGGCAGGCGGATCACTGTGAGTTTGAGGCAAGCCTGGTCTACAAAGTGAGTCTAGTACAGCCAAGACTACACAGAGAAAACCGGTCTCAAAACAACAAGACAAAAAGTGGGGTGCTGGACAGTAATCTCAGTGATAGAATGATTGCCCAGGCTGTGCGAGGCCCTTGGTTTAAATACTCATTATCTCAGAGAAAGGGCTGTACCGAAGAACTCCATGGGGGAATAATTGGAACCAACATTCTGCCCAAAGCACTTCCTTCCTGGGGATAACCCTTGTCTACCAAAGAGCCAAGGGTTAATGTGCAGAAAAACAGGTTGAAAGGGAGCTTCCATTAGTGGACAGGAGGTGCATTTCTGACAGTGGTGTCCCTCCTGCCCCACACTGCAGTCTAAAGTCAGGGCATGTTACCTGCACATCTTTCCATGTCGTGATGAGACTGACCTCCAGGTCGATCTGAGCTGCCTGATCTGAGTCGATCTGCAAAAGGCCAAATGTTCTGTCAGGGGCTGCTAGGAAAGGAGGGAAGTCAGGGCAGATGACAGGGTCAAAGGGGAACTAGATGAGAGGGTTGGAGGCTGAAGAGCCAGGAATCAATAGCGAGAGGATGTTGGGGTTGAGGGTGTTGGAGAGGGACGTCCAGGATTCTGGGAGGAGGTTGCCAGTGCAGGGGTAGGCTAGGACTCCTGGGATGAGGGTCTAGACTCTTGAGTCCACAGGGGTATGGCAGGGTCGAGAAAGCCTTACCTCAAAGACAGAGATGTAGCCGTCGATGAGCTCCTGCAGTACCCGAACCTCATGCTCCCCCCGCCCATCCGTCTGGAACACACTAGGTGCAAACAGCAGGGCCAGGTTCCGTGTGCACATCTGGTTCAGAGCCGCACACTTCTGCACCCTGCGGAGAGAGAGGCGCCGGAGTCATGGGTCCAGCCCGAGTGTACCGCTTCACCGGCACATCCATTAACTTAGCGGACATTTACTGCACCTCTTCTGTATACCAGGGTCTAGGCAACAGGCTGGGGATATGTCAGTCGATAAGACAGCATTGGCCTCAGGAGCTTTAGATATCTCAGCGACACATTTAAGGTATGGGTGATCATTACCAGAGCAGGCACACACAGTTTTTATGTAAAGGACAGGTCATAAATATTTTAGGCCCGAGGGCCATACACTGCCTCTCAGGTTAGCTGATGTACTACAAAAGAAGCCACAGGACACAGCCAGACGTTAGGGAGTGACTTTACACCTGATGGGCTTTTATTTGGAAACCCAGGCAAGGGACTGGATTTGGTAGTAGTCCTGTATTTGTCAGGCCTCTGATATTGTATCCCCCATGCAACACAGCCAGAGATGTACCCCACACGATAAACTCTTCTCCTAACAACGGTAAAAGTGGGCCTGAATCTTAGTAATCTTGATTTGTTACGGCCAATTCCTGGCACAGATGAATAAAAAAAACTTTAACCATTATGCTTATTTCTAATCATTTCTGAGGTTTATAACATGCCATGTGCTAGACTAAGTATTTTGCATGGATCATTTCACTTTGTTTTCCTACAACCTATCAGGTAGAAACTTCAGTACATCAGCTTCCTTTTTAAAAACAAGCAGACCAGGCTGGCGAGATGGCTCAGCGGTTAAGAGCACTGTCTGCTCTTCCAGAGGTCCTGAGTTCAATTCCCAGCAACCACATGGTGGCTCAACCAGCTATATAATGTGATCTGATGCCCTCTTCTGGATTGCAGGTGTACATGCAGGCAGCGCACTGTATACATAATAATAAATAAATATTAAAAAAAGAAAAAAGAAATAAAAATAAATAAATAAAAACAAGCAGACCAAGGCTAAAGTCACATGACTGGAACAGGAGAGCCAGATTAAAACCTAAGTCTACATAGTCTCCAAACCCGTCCTCTGGACTTTTCGAGGCAACACCCTCACATACCAGCTATTGTTATTAGTGAAACTAACTAAGGAGTGAAAGTGTGGCATTGGTCTGAAGTGATGAAGGATCAGGAAAGGAAGCTTGCAGGGCCTGGCCATAACTGACCGATAGAGATGCCCAATGAGGGTGGCCAGTGTTCGGCGGTTGACTCGAGGCAGGCAGCCAATCACTTCTTTGTATTTCTCCAGGCGCTGATTCTTCTGGGGAAGGTCTAGGCACGGAAGGGAGGACAGTTGGAGAGGAACCAGGAAGAGAGAATGGATGCTGAGGGCAGGGATATTGTGAGAAACAGACCCAGCATGGATGTATCTCTTTCTGCCTCCTACCTCCCTGTGCCGGTTGGTTTTGTCAACTTGACACAAAACTAGGGTCACTAGGGCAGAGGGACCCTCAGCGGAGGAACTGCCTCCGTCCGACTGGCCTGTGGACATGTCTGTTGGGGCATTTTCTTCATTAATGATTGATGTGGGAGGCCAATGTGCACTGTGGGTGGTGCCGCCCATGAGCAGGTTTAAGAAAGAAGACTGAGCAAGCCATGGGGAGCAAGCCAGTAAGCAGTTCTCCATGGTCCCTTCTTGAGTCTCTGCCCTGGCTTTTCTCAATGATAGATTGTGATGGGGAAATGGTAAGCCAAATAAACCCACCCCCAACACCCTCCCGCGCCTCCAAGTTGCTTTTGGTCATGATGTTTTTTGTTGTTGCTGTTTTTAGTTTTAGTTTTTTGAGACAGGGTCTCTCTGTGTATCCTTGGCTGTCCTGGGCTCACTTTGTAGACCAGGCTGGCCTCGATCCACCTGCCTCTGCCTCCCGAGTGCTAGGATTAAAGGGATGCGCCACCACGCCCCCTGCTGCTCCTGACGTTTATCACATCAATAGAAAGCAAACTAGGACATTCCCCAAGCCAAGTCTCAGGATGATCACCCAGGGTGGGGAATGTTGGGAAAGGGGCTCCCCAATTCCACAAGAGAGCTTTGTGGGTGCTGATGGAGAAAGATGGCAATTCCCATCGGGTCTTAGAAGTACCTGCAGCTTCCCTCCAACGGGGCAGCAACCTAGCAGAGGTCACGGGGTCATCAAGTTCTCGAAAGAAGCGTTTGAGTGTGTCAGTCACATCTTCTACAAAGTGTTCCCCCGGTCTGAGCTTCACTGACCGGGCATCCCGCCTAAACTCGGCCAAGAGTCTCAGGCTGCGGGCCCGAGCACCCCCTTTCCGATATACACCTTCCAGCCGGAGCCCTGGAAACAACAGCAGTCTCTGTTCAGTACTATGTGACTGACGCCAACCCAGCAGCCCCTCTATGAACCGCCCCATGGTACGTGGCTGCTAACGCCATCAGTGGATGCTTAAGTTTCTTATATAAAGTGACGTATTTACATATAACCCTACATATATCATCTCTGGATTGGTTTATAATACCAAATACAATGTAAAGAATGAAAAAAAAAAGTATACATAGTCACTGAGATATTTTTCAAAATTTCTGTCTTTAATTGGTTGGATATTCGGATGTATACTGTGGCTACTAAGGGCCATGTGTATTTCTGGTGCCTCCACTGTAACTTGTGATCATACAACAGAGTAAACAAACAAAAAAATAATCAGCATATTTCCCCCAACACATGCTTCTAGCTAAGGTCTCAGGTTATAAACAAATTATATATATATATACAAATACATATATACATATTTTTTTTTAGGAACTAGGGATGAAAGCCAGGGCCTCACACATTACTAGGCACATACTCTGCCACTGAGCTATATCCCCACCTCAGTGAAATGTTTAGTTATGCCTTCCTTTTCATTCTGTTGGTGATTTTGCTGTTTTAAAAAGCCCTCTGCAAGCCGGGCATGGTGGCACACATCACCTTTAATTCCAACACTCAGGAGGCAAAGGCAGGTGGATCTCTATGAGTTCAAGGCCAGCCTGATCCACAAAGTGAGTCTAGGACAGCCAGGGCTGTTACACAGAGAAAACCTGTCTCCAAACAAACAAACAAACAAACAAGCACTCCTACTCCAATCCCAGCACTCCAGAGGTAGAGGCAGGTAGATCCCTGTGATTTCAAGGTCAGCCTGGTTACAAATTGAGTCCAGGACACCCAAGGCTACACAGAAAAACCCTGTCTCAAAAAAAAAAAAAAGGTCCCCTCCAGAATTTGAATTTGTAGACTGTTGAAATGCTGTGTTTCAAAGCGTGAGAATCCTGTGGTGTGGCTTACAGAGAGCATTATATAAGCCTTACTTAGGTATAAGTCTGTGCTGATCTTGGCCTTGAGTTGAGTGTCAATGAATCAATCATATATCTTAAATAAACCATTTTTACATAACAAAACATAACAAATATGGTGGGGTTTTGGTGGCGGTGGTGGTTTGGGGTCTTTCTGGTTTTTTGTTTTGTTTTTGTATTGGTTCGTTAAAAAAAAAAAAAATATCTTGTGCCAGAAGTTCAGAGGACTCTAATCCTGTCTCTCCCTTGGGGGAGATGCTGAGATTCAGCATTCAGCAATTAAGTGTTTGCAGTGTCTTTATAGAACATAATGCCTGCAAATAACACGGGCTGATGGTGTTTGTTCTCTTAATACCCATCTTCCCAGCAATCTATGAGGCTTGGGGGACCATCCCTGGTCACTATCACCTCCTCACTGGCAGCCACACGGTAGCACCTGAACAGTGTCTATCAAGTGAGTGTGGCAGTGCTCACTGCAGGGGGGATGGTGTGTCCACCCCAGAGCTTCCTCTTGGGGCCTCAGACTGAATTCTTCATATAAATACTAGAGAAGCTAAAAAGGGACAGAGGAGACTGGTGAGTGGGAGGTCACTGGATGAGGTTACTGCCAAGGTAGGGAAAATGCGGTTCCCAATGACTGGTAAAATACAACTTTTTTTTTTTTTTTAAATACAACTTTTTGTTTTGTTTTGTTTTTGTTTTTTGAGACAGGGTTTCTCTGTGTAGCCTTGGCTGTCCTAGACTCACTTTTTAGATCAGGCTGGACTCAAACTCAGAGATACACCTGCCTTCGAACTCACAGAGATACACCTGCCTTTGCCTTCTGAGTGCTGGGATTAAAGGCAAGCGCTGCACTGCCACCATTACCTGACCTTTTTTTTTTTTTTTTTTTGAGATAAGGTCTCACTAAGTGGCCTATGCTGGCCTTGAGCTTGTTTCATAACCTAAGGATGCCTTGAACTTGGAATCCTTCTGCCTCCTATTACTGAGTGGTGGTAATTCAGGCCTATATCAGCAGGCCTACTTGTTTGCTTTTGTTTACTTCCTTAGTTGGTTTTGATGCTGGAGATTGAACCCAGGACCTGTAACCTCCTTGGTTTTCTATGACTTTTTTTTGTTTTTTTGTTTTTTTGTTTTTCTTTTTCTTTTTTTTTTTTTCCTATATCCAGCCTCCTAAAAAAAAAAAAAAAAAAAAAAAAGTTCACAGGGAATGTAGATTCATCAGGCCAGACTCTATAAAGAATTCAGCACACCACTTCCAGTCCTAGACACTCCTCCACTGAAAAATTCTGTTCAGACCTTCAGAGATATTGTGGCCTGCCCAGCTTAGCTCTTGCCTCCTAGACACCTCCTCTCAGTCCACCACATCTCTGAATCCTCACATTTCTTGCATTCCTCCCACGTTCTATGCCAGTGCCACCTCTGAGCAGGGACAGCCTGCCAGGCCCTGTACTCATTGGTTGACTTGTGCCATCTCACTGTCACACTAGGCTGGAAATGAGGATTGCTGGTTCCATTTCTGAGATGGCTTAGAGAATCACATAGCCAGTTGGTGTCATTTTTCAGGTAATTTATACAAACACACACACACACACACACACACACACACACACACACACACACACACACACACCCACCCCTGGCTTCTCCAGCCCCTCCCACTGACTCAATGCCAACCAGTGCCCACTCACCATGCTGTGTGACAAAGCTGATGCAAGCGTCCACAATAATAGGGATGTCTCCCCGGCTCATCTGCTGCTCCTGCAGCCCTGTCCCACCCCCGCCAGCAGCACCCCCGATGGCTGTGTTCCATGCTGCAAAGTCTAGCCGGCCTTCCCCCTGCAAATACAGGGTCCTGAGACCGGAGAGAGGCCCGAGTTAGAGCCTTGCTCCGGTGATCAGTCAGCAGCGGCGCACCCGGAGCTGACTTCCCAGAGCTACCAGAAGGGGGCAGCAACACCAAGCCCAGATAGTTCCCTAAACGGGGAAGCAACTTTGAGGAAGCTGGCAGTGAAGGGGTGAGAGGAAGCTTGGGTTCAAAGGGTCACATGTGTAGAACATTACCTTCCGGTCTCTACCAGGACCAAATGCTCTTTTTTGTCTGGAGTGTCAGCTGCAGAGACCACACCTGTAGGAGAACCCTTGAATATTATTATCAGCAGCATCCTAGTGGTTAAGGTACGTAAGTCCCAAGTTAGCAGCCTTGCAAACAATGCTACACTCTTACACCTGTGTTACACGCGATTGCTCAGAGGTTAAGTAATTTGCCTTACATTGTTTGCTAGAAACTAGCTAAAACCCAGGTCACTTGTTCCCAGAGTCTAGGGTGTTCCTCTTTTAGAAGACAGTAGCGAAGATGCATAGTCCTGCCTCTTAGTCCCCAACTCGAAACTAACACTTATCGAATACCTGCAGACTGCCTCCTGCCAGGCTCTGTGATAAACATTTTTAAGTATTTCTTTATTTGAACCTCACTCTAACCCTTGGAAGAAGGTCTTACACTAATTGCCCATTTTAGAATGAGGAAACGAAAACACGGAAAAGCCGGATAACTCCTCCGATGACACATCACTGGGAATTGATGGAAATAGTGTCTGAATCTGGGTAGTTTCACTTCAGAACTTGTCTCTGAACGATTACATTCTTTTTTCCCATAAGAATGCCCCGAATAATAAAAGGTCCAGTCTCGCACTTGCCCGAGCCACCCATTAGCCCTGTCCACACCCCTGCTCACTGATCTCCTGTAGTCGCCGTAAATGCACCATATCCTCAGGAGCAGGGGGACCGGGGCCAGGTGCTGGGCACAGGAAGAGATGATCACCACGAAGGAGGCCGAACCCTGACAGCCAGAGTCCAGGGGCCAGGCCTGCGTGGGAGGGCGACCGTAGGCACAGGCGACCCATCCGCAGCAACCCGGGGCCCAGCAGCTGGTGACAGCTGAGTGGGGAGAACCACTGTGGAAGCAGAAGGCAGACAAGGGTGGGAAGGGAAAATGGGGCAGAGACAAGGGGTCAAGGAAGCAAATGGGAGTGAGGGACCATGAGAGGAAGGCAGAGGAAAGCAGCGGGGGTGGGGGGAGTGTGATAGGGAGAGAGCAAAGGAGAGATGGAGGGAACAGAAGACAGAGAAAAAAAATTCATTCAATTTGCTCCGGCATAAAGGAGACCCCTGGGTGGCTGTCCTGCTTCCTACCTGAGGTGGGAGCATAAGAGTGAGTAGCAGGCAGGCACTACTGAAGAATCATCATGCTTCGGGCAGCCCTTCCCGCAAGACACTATGGAATGGGGGATGTTTCGGGATCCCACTCAAAGCAATTCTGTTCCAGCTACATGGGTTAAAAAAAAAAACTAGGGGGTGCTATTGGTTTTTGTTTTTGTTTGTTTTTTGGGGGGAGGACTTCATTTTTTAAGAGGTCCAATCTTCCACCAACACTTTCATTAAAAATAATAAAAATTAACTGCTAGAAAATTAAGGGGAACAAATAAAGATGGGGGCTGGAGAGATGGCTCAGTGTTTTAGAGCACTTGTTACTCTTGCAGAGGTTCGATTCCTAGCTCCTACATGGTGGCCCACAACCATCCTCAACCCCAGTTCCAGATCTGATGCCCTATTATAACCTCTGTGGGCACTGTACATACACACTGTATACATATATACATACATTCATGCCAAACATATTTGAAGTAAAACAAATAAGCGTAGGAACTATTTAAAAAGAAAGATATTCAAAGCCCTTAGCTTCTATAATTAGATTCAACAAATAAAATCATCCTAGGGGTCTGGAGCGATGGCTCAGAGGTTAAGAACACTATCTGTTCTTCCAAAGGTCCTGAGTTCAATTCCCAGCAACCACATGCTGGCTCACAACCATCTATGATGAGATCTGATGCCTTCTTCTGCCATGCAGGCATCCCTGCAAGCAGAACACTGTAAACGTAATAAATAAATCTTTAAAAAATAAAAAAATAAATTCATTCTAACTGCTATGAAAGATTCAAAATGCTTCCTCTCGAGTTGCTATGATGTATTGGAAAACAAATAATCAGGTGAACAAACAATCCGCACGGTGAGCAGAGTGTTAGCTGCAACAGAGATGATGCAGGGAGGCCAGAAAATGGCTCCTGGCCTCTGGGCTTGAGAAGTCGCTAGTGACCACCAGGGGAGCAGCTTAGGAGAGTCTAGGCAGGGGAAGGCAGCCGTAAGCAGTTAAGGAGGAACAGCAGGCTGCACACAACTTCTAAGAAGTCACTAAGAGGGAAGGAAGGCACTGGGGTGAAAAGTTGAAGGTGAACAGAACTTAGGGAAAAGCTGTCTTGGGGTGGGAGAGATTTTCGTCATCATTAGCATCACCACCGCCATTATTTCAACACCCACAGATAAGAGAGGCTTACTGTGTGTGGGCCTCACACGTCATTTAATCCCGTCCCTAGGGTGAGTCTTCACACCCACTCTGCAGACAGGGAAGAGTTCCTGGGGCTGAGGGGTGGGACTCAGATCTCAGGATGTTTGACTCTGAGCCTAAACGTTTTACTTCCAGGAAAGAAGGCTAGGTTGTAGGGACCGACCTGTTGAGGTCTGGAGAAGGTAAGATATATGAAAGTAGCTTATAGCTGGCCATGACCGCACATGCCTTGTATGTCGGTGTTGGGGTCAGTGCTGGGGTGGGGAGAATAAGTAGGCAGATTGCTTAAAGTCTGAGGCCAGGCTGCTCTCCATACCAAGTTCCATGTTAGCCAGAGCTACATAGCAAGACCCTGTTTAACCAAAGGAGAGAAAAAAGGAGCTTTTGCCTGTTGGAAAACTTGTGGGCAGGAAGATGGTTGCAAGAGTAAGGAGCAGCTGGCTGCCCTGTAGGGAGAGGCCGGAACCCAGGGTCATGAGCTCTAGAGACTGGGGCTTGAATTGCAATGCCCTGCTGCCTCTTAGCTTCTTGACCCTGACCAAATGAATCCCTAACCTCTGAGACTGAGTTTCCTTCCATAAAATATATCACTTAGAAATATCCCCAAAGAGGCCTGGAGAGATGGTTCAGTGGATGGTTGCTCTTCCAGAGGACCCAGGTTCAAGTCCCAGGACCCACATGGAAGCTCCCAGCTATCTGTAGTTCCAGGGGCTCCAACACCCTCACATAGATAAATATGCAGGCAATTTACACATTTGCACAAACACCAATGCATATAATAAATAAATACATACATAAGTATTTTTAAAATACCTCCAAAGGTTGTTATGAAAACTAAATGAGATACTGAACAGACACTTTTTTTTTTTTTTAGTGTATGAGCACTCTATCTGCCTGTACACCTGCATGCCAGAAGAGGGCATCAGATTCCAGTATAGATGGTTGCGAGCCACCACGTGGTTGCTGGGAATTGAACTCAGGACCTCTGGAAGAGCAGACAATGCTCTTAACCACTGAGCCATCTCTCCAGCCTCGAGTGGGCACTTCTTTTTTTTTTTTTATTCAATTTTTTTAATTTATGTGCATTGGTGTGAGGGTATCAGATCTTGGAGGTACAGACAGTTGTGAGCTGCCATGTGGGTGCTGGGAATTGAACCTGGGACCTTTGGAAGAGCAGACAGTGCTCTTAACCACTAAGCCAACTCTCCAGCTCAAGTGGGCACTTCTTAAAACACAGGGCTTGTCATGGAATAAGTACTCAGACAACTTGGCCTGTTAGTGGCTGAGAGCATGGTGGGAGGAGGTAGAAAGGAGGACATCACGAGCTGCTGGAGAGGGGTCTGACCTCCTCACCTTGCCCACTGCACTGATCCAGGCCTCCAGACTGTCTGCTCCATCTGTGGCAAAATGCTGGATTCTTCCACCAGTGAGGATGAGTTCAAAGGAGAAAGGGAACCTGCAGAGAAGACCAGGTCAGGAGGGCAGCAGGGGACAACGAGGTGGCTGCCAGGCTGGACACTAGTAAGAGCAGGGGTGGAGAGAGCAGCGTCACCTGTCAAGGTCACCTGGATCAGCAGGTGGGGGGCTTACACCCAGACATACAACATCCTGGGGCTGGAGAAGGCTGAGGGGTTCAGGGCTGCTCTCTGATGTAAACATTTCCAGGGCGGCTCCCAGCACACACCACAGGCGGGGAGGAGCTAAGTGGAAGAGAGACGGAGGGGCTGTCATCCCCACTGTCACAGTCCCCATACCAACATACTCATTTCATGTCAGGCTTTCTTCCTATGGCTGATACTACAGAATCTCCTGAGTAACTCTTAACAGGTGGATTTATATTCAGTGCTGTTCTGTAGATGGGAAAACTTGCCATCTGAGCAGCGTGGTGCCTGAGTCAGGCGAGTAGGAAGGAGCAGAGATGATACTTGACCCAGGTAGTCTGACTTCAGAGCAAAATCTTTGTATTTTTTTAAAATACGTATTTATTTATTATGTATACAGTGCTCTGCCTGCATGGCCAGAAGAGGGCCCAAGATCTCACTGTAGATGGTTGTGAGCCATCATGTGGTTTCTGGGAATTGAACTTAGGACCTTTGGAAGAGCAGGCAGTGCTCTTAACCTCTGAGCCATCTCTCCAGCCCCCAGACCAGAATCTTTTAACTGTCATCTAGTACTGTGACCTCACCTGGCCCCTCCCTCCTTCCCAGCAGCCCAGCCCACTCCCAAGCACTTTCTTATACCAGCTCTGTCCTCCTGTCCCTCTGCAGCACATGCACACCTAACCTACTCTCTCCCTGTCTCCCCGCCATCTCATGCTCACCATCCTTGCCCCTGCGAAGGGGTGGGGCTCCAGCCTTGTTGCTGATGGGACCACAGTATAGGAATCCTTTGTAAGTGGCCGGCACCACCACCTCATTGTAAACTCCAGGGGAGGAGTCTGCAAGGGGAAGAAGTGATCAGATGAGGAATCCCTTTAGAAAATGCAGCCAGGGGGACCAGACCATGGGATCCAGCTCCCCAAGCAGCCTGGAATGCAGCCCAGTGGGGGTGGGGGGTGGCTCCCTCACTCTTCCCCGATTGGGAGAACATGACAAGGGAGGCCTCTATCCTGGTGCTTGCCTGTTTCTCTCCTCACCAGCCACCCAACCAGGCGAGCAGCTCTAGTTGGGCACTTCAGAGCATCACCATCTGTTCAGTGTCTTGGCCTATTTGGCCTGACAAATGGAAGCCAACCTCATTAAACCAATCACTCATTTGAGCAGTAAGACTGAGCCCCCAGGACGATGCAAATGGATGCAGTCAGGATGGTAGAGTACTAACACCTGGGCGAGCCTGACTTTTACAGGCAGTGACCTCAGGCCCTCATCAGTCACCCTTTGACCTCAGGAAGTCTGAGGAGTTGGGAAACTGCCATGCCTGCCGCTGCCATAGATAGGGCAATGGGGTGATGAGCCCCTGCCCCCCCACACAAAGAATCAAGTCACAACCTGGGACTGAGAACTCCTAGGGAGAGAGAGGAGTTACTTGAGAGGATGACCTGATGGTAGAAGGCTGAGCAAGCTGCCATTGAGGGCTGAAGGGGACCAGGGCTCCTCCCCCTCCGAGGCTTCAACACAGAGGAGCTGGGTCATATTCTTTAGCAGGTTGGGTCCTGCCATAGCTGCACACAGTGCCTACAGGGAAGGAAGGATCTCTGTCAGCCTCATGCACAATCTAAGAGCATCCATGGGAGTTGTCTTGAATTACCAAAGGCAGCTTTTATTACCCAGCTCTAGGCATTACAATACAGACTGCATCCCACCATTCCCTCACCCCCTAAACCTCCCACCTCCTACCCCCACCCCCACTCCCCACCCCTAAACAACAACCTGCTTCTCCTACCTGGAGAAGCTGGCCGTGGTCCGGATGTTGAGGGTGGGGCTTCCGGAAGAGACCCAGCTTATACTTCCGGGAGATGAACTCTCCCCGAGCGCCAGGGGCTGAATCTGGATGCAGCCCTTCACCTGGGGGTAGCGCCCCTGCCCAGAAGCAGTTGGCACGATCATTCCCCAGGACAATGAACAACTACAAGGTGACAAGAGGCACAGACCAGTGACCAGAACTCAAGGGTCTCCAAACAGCCTAGTCCCTGAGCTGGACCCATTCCTCCCTGTCCACTTCTCTCCATCCTCTTCCCTCAGACCCCGTACCTGCACTATCTCATTACTCCAGACACTCGTGTCCAACTTCAGGCTCTGTACCTTGGAGATCCCGGAGCCCAGGGCCCGGTGCTGACCTGTCAGGATGTGAAAGCCATGCGGTACAGCACTCCGAGTCCCACCCGTGTCCCACCCACCCACCCGAGTCCCTCTCCTCCCCATTTTTGCTTGAGGACCACCTCTCACCTGCACACTGCTTGCAGATGACGACACCCAGGTTGACGGCAGCCCAATCTGGCCGGGAGGCCCTGCAGTCTGCACAGTGCCGGTTTGCAGGATTTGACCAGACCTTCTCAGCCACCTCGTAGTCAGACAGGGTCTCCGTTACTGCTTCTTGCAGAGCGGCCGCCCAGCTCTGTCGAGCCCCCCCAGACTCGGCTGTGAAGCTGAGGGGTGGACAGCCAGTCCATGGGCATGGACCTCCCTCCACAGCCTATCCCAATGGCTATTCCTACCAGAGCTACTAGAGGTCACTTCTGGGCCAGATTTTTTTTTTTTTTTTTTTAGTCAGAGACTCATCTATTCAGGTGGGCCTCAAACTTGCTATATAGTTGAACTCCTCATCCTCTGACTTTGAGTTCTGGGATGAGAGACATGCACTACCGTGCTTGAGTTATGCAGAGCCAGGGGTCAATCTCAAGGTTTTGTGTATGGTTTTTTGTTTTGTTTTGTTTTGTTGTTGTTGTTGTTGTTGTTATTGTTTTGTTTTTCCGAGACAGGGTTTCTCTGTGTAGCCTTGGCTGTCCTGAACTCCCCAGTAGATCAGGCTGGCCTCGAACTCACAATGATCCACCTGCCTCTGCCTCCCGAGGGCTGGGATTAAAGGCGTGAGCCACCACCGCCCGGCTACATCCCCTTCCTTGCCTGACATCTTGTCCATGCCTCGTTGAATTTCATCATCTTATCATTTATAGCCATCAACATCCTTTGGAGGAGGCCTCCAGCCCTCTGCACCTTACGTGATCTCCCTCGAAAAGACCCTAGCCTTGCCTTTCACCAGTCTAGGCCCCACCTGAAGCAACGATGGGGTGTGAGCAGATCGAAGCTTCGACTCTTGGTCTCCCGGACACTGCAGCCTTGCAGTTCAATGAAGCAGATCCCAATGCCCAGCGAGAAGGCCTAGCAGGGTCAGGGGTACACAACACTGTGAGATTCCACAAGGGACTAGCCAGGCTCAACAGCCCACACCCAACCCTCTTTACCTGCTCACTCTTGTACAGTGCCAACTCTCCGGGGATCAAGGCAGCAAACACCTTAGCCTTGTGCCCGCGCAGCTCTAACACGCCGGTGCGGAGGGGCCGTGGTGGGTGAGGGGGCCGGGGGTGGCCCAGGAGACGCTGCTCCTTCAGGCAGGATTGCAGTGTGGAGCACCATATGTCACGCTGAGCTGGTGTTGGCGGGGTGGGATCAGGTCAGCCGGATGTTATTCTAACAGAACCTTCCCTCCTGCCCTAACCCGGGGGATGGGGGTGGGGTGGGGGTGGGGTGGGGAGGGTGGGGGTGGGGTGGGGGGGTGGGGGGTGGGGCTCTGACCCTTACCCTCACTCTCCGTGCGGAACACAAATACTCTCTGGCCGGTGATGACCTGGAATTTGTTGTCCTTGCTGCTTCGGGTCATCTCGATGGCAGTCAGAGGGATCACACCTTTGGGGAAGGGGTCCTAAAAAGAAAACCCAGTGACCCACGGGGACAGGAACTGAGCTGCATGCACTGAACTTTTCGTGAGACCAACATCCAGTCGGCACGGTTACAGCTGAGTCAGTTACCTCAGAAGCTGACAAGGAGGCAGCTGTATCCATCGGCCTCCCATGGGCTCCCTATCCTTCTAGTCCTCAGCCTCTCTCAGCCCTCCCTACCTTTCTCTCTCTGGTTTCCATACAGCAGTTCCAGTCCCTTACCTTGTCACTGCCAAAGTACATCAGACTCCTCCCATTGAATTGCACAAACCGTCTCTGGAACACATAATTTCTGAACAAGGAAGAGACTAAGGTCAGTTCAGTGTTTAGGACTACATGCTGTGGGTGGTCACAGGGCCTAGAACCTGTCCCCTACCTCTCATCCCTCTTACTTTCCCCTCCCTTCCCTTCCCTTCCCAGCAACCCTACCCCTGAGGTGAGAGCTTGTCCAGCCAGCCGCTGAGCAGAGGCATGGGACGATCTGCTGAGGAGGAGAAGCTGGCATAAGGCGAAATGAGGTCATCACTGGTCTCCTCTGCATCCTGGGTGGGTAGCGAAAGAACGGAGTCCCCAGGTAGCTCGAGGCTGGCGTAACCAGCATCCTCCCGTGTCTCCAGATCCTGCCTGCTGAGCATTATGGGTGCAAGGAGGAAGAACACAAGTCAAACCAAGGGCCTTCGACCATCTCTTGGTAAGTTTCCCATCCCTGCCCATAGCACTTGCAGCGTGTCTGGCAGGCACAACCTCTGCTTTGTAAATAAATGAGGTAGAGAAGCTGGCAGCCCAAAAGGTGGCCACAAAGCTTCCTCCTGAGTGTGCATGTTGCACAGTCCTCTTGCAACTGGGTCAAGTCCTCTGTTATTCCAGTGGTGCTCAGCCTCAGCAGCGCAAAACTTGGGAAACTTTAAAAGAATATCAGCACGTGGGTTTCTATCACAGGCACTTACATTTTAATCTCTGGGAGTTAGGGCCACGCACCTGTAGCTTTAAAAGTTCCCAGGCTGTGGTACAACTAAGTTTGAGAACCACTACTCTACCCTGTCTGTTTCTTATTTCACTGAGACACTGAAGCAATCAGACAAGAACCCCACAGACTCACAGCGTCATATCAATCCAATTTCACACACATGCTCTGCGCCTACCTCCTGTGACTGTAATAAACACCTGTCTACAGCCAGGCTCTCCTCCATGCACCTCATCCCACAGCTCTCACCTACACAAAGACATCCCTGCGGCTTTTCTCACCTTCCCCTCCATACACCTCTCCACCAAATTGTTCTTAGTCACCCACAGACACATACAACATCCAGTATAAAAACTGTTTGTTTCACTCCGCTTCTGCCATTAACAGTCATTCCAAATCTTTGCTCTTTGCAGAAAAAAAAAAAAGAATGCAGGAATATTGTCTGTTGTTTCTACTACTCTCTATTCCTATTTATTTATCTTTGGTTTTTCAAGACAAGGTTGCTCTGTGTAGCCTTGGCTGTCCTGGAACTAACCCAGGCTGGCCTCAAACTCACAGAGATCCATCTGCCTCTGCCTCCTGAGTGCTGGGGTTAAAGGCATGCTGTGTGCCACCACCGCCTGGTTTCTAGTCTTTCTTAAAGGCACTGATCAGACTCTCACCCCGACCACTCCTTGTCAGAGTCCTCAGTGCCCTCCAGGATTCTAGAGCTCAGTTCTCAGTCTCAGCCCACTCAGCAACAGCTTCCAGTTGGCCTCTCTCCCTTCAGACAACCTTCTTTTGCCTTCAGTGACATCATCTTCTCCTAGCTTGCCTTCTCCTTCTCTGGCTATTTTGGTCCAGTCTGTTGAATGGCTCTTCCTCTTCCCCAAACTGCTGGGTGTAGGAGAGCACAGAGGCTCTGGCTTGGGCCCTCTTCTCCCCTATACTCCCTCTAAATGTGATAGTTTCCATATTGAAATCTCTGGCTCAGAGTACCCCACCCAAACGACAGGCAGATGTGGTCAGTGGTCTTATTTGTCATGGACTCTTGGATGTGCTAAATGTCTGAAGCAGAGTTCCTGGTCCATCTCCTCCCTGTTTTTGATGCACAGTCTTCCTGTCTCAGACTGCAACTTCATGAACTCTTTGGTGCTCAGAACCATGCTATCCAACAGAAATCAGCAAGGACTACATATGTAACTTAGCAACATTTGATAAAAAAAAAAGAAAGAAAGAAAAGAAATATTGAGGTTGGAGAGATGGTTCAGCACAGTCAAGAGCACTGGCTGCTCTTGCAAAGGACCCCGGTTTGATCCCCAGCACCCAAATGGCAGCTCACAACCATCCATAACACCAGTTCCAGGGGATCCAACACTCTCTCTACCTCTGTGAGCAACCGGCGTACAACTGTACACAAATATACAAGCAGTCAAGCACAGATGTACATGCAGTCAAAACACTTACACACATAAAATAACTTTTTAAATGTTTTTAAAATAATTAATTTTAGTGGGCCATACTTTATATAACCCAATATATCCAAAACATGTTTTAGTATGTAATCAGTGTAAAAATCACTAAGATAGGGCTGGAGAGATGGCCCAGTGGATAAAGTACTCCCTACGTGAACACAACAACGTGAGTTCAGATCCCAAGCATGCATGAAAAGCCAGGCATCCCGTTGGAGGATGTCTATAGGCCAGCAATGAGGAGCCGAGGGAGGTGGCTCCTCAGGGTTCAATTGCTGGCCAGCCTAGCCAAACTGTTAACTCCAGGTTCAGTGAGAGATCCATCTCACAAAAATAAAAATAAAAATAAAAAAATAGAAAGACAAGTGATGTCATTCTCTGGTGTCCACACACGCATGCATGGGCAAGTGCACCTGTGCACACACTTATGCCCATGTAAACACACATCCCACGTGCACGAAAACATTGCTAAGCTATTGCACTCTCTATATGTTGTATTCCTCTAGTAAGCTCTGGCAGATGTTTCATATTTCAGCTCTGGTCAAAGCAGACCAGTGCAGCGTCTCAGGTGCTCAGTAATCACATGTGGTTAGTAGTTGTCATTCAGGACAGCAGAGGCTCCTGCTGAAGCCCTCGAAGTTAACGCTTGACTGCTATGCTCACTCCTCTCATACAGCAACGTCACATGAGCCACTTGCCACCAACTCCCCTCCCATCACTGCACTCTGAGATCTCTCCCCTAGATTACTGCAAAAACCCTCTTAACCTGCTCTGCCACTTTTGCCTCCACATCGCTCTCAGCAAAGCAAACACAGGGGCCCTTTCACAACCTAAGTCAAAACTCTCCCAATGGCTTTCCCATGTCACTAAGTGTAGCAGTGACTATCCCTACAGCTCCTACCCATGGGGGCCCCTTTGCTTTTGCCATCACTCCCTCTAAGTCAGACGCACCTGACCCGGGCACACCACACCCTCTGCACTGAGCCTGCATCTCCACAGGGTGTGTTCTCACCATCCTCTCTGCTTAGGATACAATGCCTCCAGAACTCTCACAGCCAATTCTTCAATTCAGGTCCTTCAACTCATTGCTCAAATGTTATCCTCTATATCCCCTCCTCCCTCTCTCCTTTTCCTCCTCCTCCTCCTCTTCTTCCTCTCTCTCTCAATGTTGTATACCTGTGTACGTATCTATGTGTGTGTGTGTGTGTGTGTGTGTGTGTGTGTGTGCGCGTGCAAGTGCATACAGCCCACAGATTAATGTCAGTTGTCTTCCTCAATTGCTCTTCACCTTTAAAACAAACAAACAAACAAACAAAATCTCTCCCTGAACCTGGAGTTCATAGGTTCACCTAGAGCGGCTGCCCCAAGAGCTCCAGGTGTCGGCCTGCTTACCGTTCTGGTGCTGAGCTTCTAAAGGCACGCTGCTCCCGAGGTTCTGCACGATCCTCCAGGAGGTCTGAGCTCAGGGCCTTGCGCTCCACACACTGAGCTGCCTCCCCAGCCGTTTCCCCCACAATGGTCCAATAACTTACTGAGAAGCTATAGTCCTTTCTAATTCCTCCACCCCCAGCTCTCTAAACCTGTTCAACTACATTGTATAAAAAATAACAATTGCTGGGGCTGGAGAGATGGCTCAGAGGTTAGGAGCACTGACTGTTCTTCCAGAGGTCCTGAGTTCAATTCCCAGCAACTACATGGTGGCTCTCGACCATCTATAAAGGATCTAATGCCCTCTTCTGTTATGCAGGCAGAGCACTGTATACATAATAAATAAATAAATCTTTTAAAAACAAACAAACAAACAAAATGCCTGGCGGTGGTGGCACACCTTTAATCCCAACAGAGGCAGAAGCAGGTGGATTGCTGTGAGTTCGAGGCCAGCCTGGTCTACGAAGCGAGTTCAGGACAGCCAAGACTACAGAGAGAAACCCTGGCTCAGAAAAAAAAATGCTGAGTAGTGGTGGCACAGGCCTTTAATGCCAGCACTTGGGAGGCAGAGGCAAATGGCTCTCCAAGTTCAAGGCCAGTCTGGTCTATGCAGTGAGTTCCAAGACAGCCAGGGCTACACAGAGAACCCCTATCTTGAAAAATAACAAACACACACACAAACAAAAACATTTATTAACTATCTTCCTGTAAGATCAGGATGGCTAAGCTGTTGGGAGCACTTACTGCTCTTCCAGGCAATCTGGGCTCAATTCCCAGTACCTACGGGGTGGCCCACAGCTGTCTATAATTCCAGTGTCAGGGGACCTGACATCCTCTTCTGACCTCCAAGGACACCCGGTACACACATGGTGTACAGACACACACATACACACTAAATAAAAATACATTTTTTAAAAAAAGAGACTTTTTGTCTTGTGTTTTTCAGACAGGGTTTCCTTGTGTAACCCTGGCTGTCCTGGAGCTTGCTCTGTAGACCAGTCTAGACTTACACTCAGAAACCCACCTTCCTCTGCCTCCCATGTGCTTGGATTAAAGGTGTGCACCACCACTGCCCTGCTGAGACTCTTTTTTTAAAGGGGGGATTTCTGTATATACCAATCTCTCTAAGTGTCTTTATCTGGCTTATCACAGTGCTCAGTGTTTGCTGAATGGGAAAATTACTTTTGAATTTTAATTGTGTATCTAGTTGCTTGTGTCCTTCTCTTGTGGTCTGTCTGCCCCGTTGATTCACTGTCTGCCTGGGAGCAAAAATGAGTCAGTTGTCTATGTCCTGCACCTTGGTGCCTGCTTGCCACTTGTTACTAGAAGCACAGCCACCATGGCCAACTCGGATGCTCCTTAAGCTTCCTTCGTCTTCTCACCTCTGTCCCTCCAAGTACTCACCTGGGTTCTGCCCTTTCCTGACAGACGCCTCTGCCATCTCTCCTGTCAGGGGCTGCTGGGACCCCCACAGGCTGGACACCATAGTACAGGCAACCAGGATCCATGATGTGCACTGGCAGGGTGAGGAGAGCAGTATTAAAAAGGAAGACAGGATTAAATGGGGGCATCTGAGATGCAGGGGGGCCACAATTCCTCTCCAGCAACCCGCCTACCTGTGCCTGTTGTGGACCTGATTGCCGGGGTCGGGACAGTTGCCTGTGAACTGTCTGGAGTCCTGAAAGGAAATCCTGTTGGTTATTAATAGAGGACAGCCCTCATGCCCTGTTGATCTCTTCTTCTCCTCAGGACCAAATCCCTAAGGAGCAAACTAACTCACGTGGTGTCCCGAGCTGCCTGGGCCTGGCCTCTTAAGTCCAGGCCGAAGTAGATGGCATTTGGCATCATCTGCACGGGACTCAGGGCTGAAAGCTGTTCGGAGGAGGAAGGAAGGAGAGAAGCCCTCTTGGTGCACTCCGAGTTCCTGGATACTTCTGGATCCCAGAAGATAGGGCTCAGTGCAGGCCTCTGGGCAGTGGCAGGGCCACTGAGCCCAAACACTGTTCTGGGCTTAGGCACGGGCTTGGGGGGCTGGGTATCCGGGCCTGGGCTGGGAGTTGGCTCCATGGTACTATCCAGCTGAGAATCCAGGGAGCCCACAGCAGAGTCGGCCTGCAACAGGCGCAGGATGCGTTTCCGGTGTCCAGTGGCACTGATGCCCAAATGCCTCAGCTCCTCGTGACCCAGGCGTCGGGCCGCACCAGCTGTAGCTAGGCCATGCCGCCGGAAAGTGTCTGCATACTGCCCCAGATGCACCGCAGCCAGCCACACAGCGATGTCCAGGTCCTGAGGGGCAGCCATGGGCTCTCAGGCCATTGCTGGGGGGAGGTGCAGGGTGAAGGGAGGGCTCAGGCTGAGATTCCCCCCTCCCTACCCCAAAGACTGAGGCCTGGATGGGGTTATCAGCCTCCAGTTTTCTTTTAAGGAAAAATGCCCAAAGGCTGTGATCTGGGGACAGAGCCATGCCAGAGCACACGAACAAACTCAATTCCTGACAGGAACTGAGGAAACTGAGACCCACGCTTGTGTTGGTCCCCAAGTGCCTGCTTCTGAGCCTTTCTCCTGCCGTCTGAGCACTCAGCTGAGGGAGTACAGAACAAAACGCCCCGCTGTGGGGCAGGGCAAGGTGAGGAGATGGAGAACCAGAGGCCACTGAGGTGGCCAGATCCAGCTGCTGAGTAAAACAGGAGAGGGGCAAGCCAGAGAGGGAGGAGCAATGGACTCCACTCACACGGGGTTTCCAGAGCAGAGGTTCAGGGTGGACATCCTAATCCTGGCCATTCCCAGTTCCTCCTCCCCTTCCACCTATTGTCTCCCCTCAGACTTCCTTCCTGTCCCTCTAGCCTGGCCACCCCCACATCCTGCCTGCTGTAGTCAGGCTGCCCAGAGGGCCTCCGCTAGTCCCAATGTGTGGGGTCTTGGCCTGAGCAGAGGCCACCTAGGAAACAGAGATGGGAGGACCTGGCCATGCCAACGAGTGACCAAAGGCAGCCCAAGGGTCTTTGTTCCCTACCTGAGTATATGCATGAACATGTGTGCACTCGCATACACACACACACACACACAGACTCAGCCATGTGAATGCACACATACACACATAGACTCAGCAGTGTGAAAACACACAGACACACAAACCCTAACTCAGTAGTGTAAACACACACGCGCGCGCGCGCACACACACACACACACACACACACACATATATATTTTTCTAGACCTTCCTTTTCTGAGCCTGCCTTCCCCCTACCCTTGTGATTAGGTCTCTACAGCCCTGCCCCATTGGGCTAGCCTACCCCTAATCCTGCTCCAAGCCCTGGGTCCATCTCAGATTCAGCACTCCCAGAGTTTTAGGTTCTGTCCTGTCCTTCTCCCTACCTCACTCTGCCTCCACCTAAATTTACCTTTGTCCCCAACCTCTGTGTCTGCTCTGTATTATAAAGCTTCTCTGGCTCCAATCTTCTAGGCAAGTCTTAAATTCTGTCTGTGGCTCTGGCCACCTCTGACCCTCGCCTGACCTCTGATGCTGGGCTCTATTCCCACTGTTCTTAGCCCTGTTACTCTCCTGAGTTCTGGGCCACGGTTCCCTGCTCATCCCAGTGTCTTCTGGCCTGTCTATGGTGGTGTCTCCTACTCATCAGGGCTGGGTGTTAAGCCTCTAGGCCCTGAATGCACTCTTTTGGTGACTCAGTCCTGGGCTCAAGGGCATTTGGGCACTGTCTGGGAGCCAGGAGGTGCTTGCGGGATGAAGTGGAAGGTGCGGGCGTGACCAAAAGGGGCAGCGTGGGCTTGGGGGAGGGCAAGGAGGAAGGGGGCAGACGCTGGGCCACAAGGAGGGGCGGGTCGCAGCAGGGAGGAAGAAGAGAAGAGAAAAGGAGACAACATCGAGGGACCCTGGGAGCCCAAGGAGGTCCCGGAGAAGGTGATGGGGTGGAGTCTGAGAAGCTGGGCCCAAGGGCTCGGGTCCTCACCTCGCTGTGGCCTCCGTCAGCTTCAGGGTGCCGGCCGAGCTGTCGGAGGCTGGGGGGTCCGGCCGCTGCAGCACCGCCTCCCCGAAGCCCTCCCCCGACAGCCCGGCCCCGGCCCCGGCCCCGCCCCGACGGCTCGCAGCTCCTTGTGCAAGCGCCTGCCTTTAGGTGGCCTGGGCCCCTTACATCAGCCGCCTTGCTTATCCGGGGTCTGTACTCTGCTTTCTCCCAGAACAGAAAGTTGAGACTCAGAAACTTGTAGGAAAGGGACTAAGATCGTGGGCCAGGTCAGAGACGGGGGTAGAGAGTAGAAACAGAGGAAAAGCGATGCACCCGGTCCTGCCAAAGGAGAAGGTGTGGGGTCTGAAGCCCTCTGGGTCTCTCTCGGTCTCTCTCTCTCTCTCTCTCTCTCTCTCTCTCTCTCTCTCTCTCTCTCTCTCTCTCTCTCTCTCTCTCTCTCTCGGTCTCTCTCTCTCTCTCTCTCTCTCTCTCTCTCTCTCCTCTCTCTCTCTCTCTCTCTCTCTCTCTCTCTCTCTCTCTCTCTCTCTCTCTCTCTCTCTCTCTCTCTCTCTGGTACCCAGTTAAATGGGAGATGTAAGCAGAATGGGCAATACTTTCGGCTCCTTTCTGTTTCCCTAGGCGTCCAGCCTAAGTTTCTTTTCCTGGGTCTTCAAAAACAAGGCTGCCTCTCTGAGGCAAGCACGGTGACCAAACACGCTTGGACCTTTTCATTCTTGGGCAAAGGCTCTTCTTTCGTTCCCACCTGACACCTGCTGGAGCAGGGTGGGTGGTGGGAGGGTGCCCCTTTCCCCTCCCTGCGGGCGTTTGCAAGGGATCCAGCACTGAAGTCTGTCCCCAAGAGCCAGAGACACTTCCCCCTCAGAGCAGGGCTAGTGTTTAGCTGTATGCTTTCCTGTTTGTATTATGAGAGGAAGTTGGCTGTGAGTCAGCAGACACAGAAACTGTCGGTAGCTAGAGGAAGACCCCAGCTTCTATGGGGGTGAGGGGGGGGGGAGCAGGGAGTGGGAGGAAGTGAGTCCCATCTCTCCTTGCTGTCCCAGCTCAGGGAGCGACTGCTGTCTTCAGCTGCCTACAGCCTCACTTCCCCAGGGCCTTCCCTTTTAGAAAAGGGATGATAATAATAATACTTAATAATTAAAAGGCCCATAATAATAGCTACCAATTATTGAGAGCAGCCGTTGTCCCAGGCCCCGTGCAAACATTGCTCTGCAAACTTCAATTACACATCACAATGTTCATATAAAAAAGAGGAAATTTTACAACCTTTATTTTATAGATAAGGAGACAGGACAGTTAACTGACACGATCAAGCTAGAAAGCAGCAGACTCTCCAAGTCACCCACAAACTCTAGATAGGATCCCTGACAATGGTCCCTAGGCTAGAGGACTCCCTCCTTTCCGCCGGCCGATCGGTTGTGGTGGCAGTGCTCCTTTCTGATCTTCAGCCATACGGAATGAAATTAACCAAGGTTCCTGCTGTAAAACCAGCCTACGACAGGGCTCAGCAAGAGATCTGGGGACTGTCCTTAAACTGCATGATGGGTGGTCTGTGGCCTCTCCCCCACAACCTCCTTGCTCTTGTTTTCTTAGCTCTCCCACACCCTGGCCCCTACTCTCTCACAGGAATTTCCTCTTATCAAATCCTTGCCTAGGCCATGCGGTTTTTTGTTGTTGGAAGACAGGCTGACCCCTGGAAGAGAGGGAAATTACAAACAAAACAATAACAACCATCAACAACAAAACAAACCACAGTGTTCCAAGATACGTGCTTGGCGCTAGCGGGTATCCTGGTAAGGTGCAGAAATTCCAACCTTCTTTATTTTGTTTCCTTTTGGCATCTGGGTAGAGCATATGAACCTCATTTCACAATCATGTTTTAAAATGCATAAAATAAAATATATAGGAGTATAAAAGAAACCAATTGTATTGCAATAAAGTTATAAAACTATTTTAATGTGGTATAGTAATGTATGTGCTTTTTTTTATTAATGCTTTAAATAAGATCAAGTGTTAGGTTGATACCTCACATAATTTTAAAACAGTAATGAACATAAATGATGTTTTAAGGATCTACAATACGGTGGGATGGGAATGGATGCGATTTCTATTCCTAACAAAAGCTATAATTATAGCTAATACAGCTGGCTTGTTATCAGTTTTGTAGCTGAAGGAAATGGTAAACATCACCAATTTTTCTCCCATCTGAGTTCCGAGTGAAGGACACTAGGGTCAGGGCAGAGCCACAGAGAGCAAGACCTGCCTTCTGCTCTTTGGCTTTGTCTTCTCCTTCTCAGTTCAATGATATGAGGTATGTAGACAGCTTCTGGTCCTTGGATTGTATTTCTTTCTTTCTTCCCTCTCAAGTATTTTTCCTCTTATTTTTCTTTCCCTCTCTTCTTTTCTTTCTGTAATTAAATTAAAAAAAAATTTTTTTTCCTGTGTATGCATAGCTTTGGTTGTTATTGTGTCTGTGCACTTCTTGCATGCAGTCCCTGCAGAGCCCAGAAGAGGGCATCAGATCCCCTGGAACTGGAGTTATTGGAAATTGTGAATTGCCTTGTGGGTGCTGGGAATCAAACCCAGGTCCTCTGGAAGAGCAGCCAGTGCTCTTAACTGCGGAGCCATCCCTCCAGTCCCCTCTGCTCTTTCTATACTTCCATTTCTGTCTCTCTTGCTCTGTTCCCCACCTCCTCCACCTTGGATACATTTCTATCCCCACCCCCCCCCCCATCTCTGATCTCTCTGGTTTGTTTGTTTTCTGTATGTCTGCCCCTCTGGCTTCTGTCTTTCTGTGCATCTGGGTTCTCATAATCCATCCCTGAAGGCATAGAGCTGACCCAAGGGCAATCTCATAGCCGAGGCTCAGCAAGACAAAGAAAATTCTTTGATTCTAGAACACCAGTTCTCAACCTGTGGGTCGACCACTTAAATAAGGGGTCAAACAACCCTTGTTTAAGACCATTGAAAACCACAGACATTTACATTATAGTTCATAACAGTAGCAAATTTACAGTCATAAAGTAGCAAGGAAAATAATTTTATGGTTTGGAGGGTCGCCACAATATGAAGAACTATGTTTTTTGTTTGATTGGTTGGTTTGGTTTTTTCAGAAGAGGGTTTCTCTGTGTAGCTGTGGCTGTCCAGGACTCACTTTGTAGATCAGGCTGGCTTCGAACTCACAGAGATCTGCCTGCCTCTGCCTCTCAAGTGCTGGGATTGCAGGCATGCACCTGGCTTGAAGGTGTTAAGGAGACCACTGAGGTAGAATCTCCAGAAGAGGAGTACCCAGGACCTCAGGCGCTGACCGAATCAGAAGGCTTTTCTTCCTTCTTTTCATTAGCCTAGAAGCAGGTCAAGTGGGAGGTGACTGAGAGTGAGGGCACCGGTGTGTGGCGAGCTCCTCCTTTCACAGACAACACTAAAGCCCCTGTGCCTGTGACTGTGCACCCAGCCGGTCTTTCCCACACTCTTCTCCATGGACTGCAGTGTGGAGGCTCTGGGCGTTGAGGCCTTCCCTGTCCCCTTCCATGCCCCTTAAGCAATACTCGGGTCTCATGTGAAGGTCTGGCATGGCTCAGAGCAGAGAGATATGAAGGAGTGACAGGAAGGAAAAAACCTAGGTAACTGGGTGGTGAGCATCCTTGGAAAGCTCTGTTTGTTTCCAGAAGGCCAGGCTGGGTCCCTACTAGCTCCTGAATCAGATCCTCCCTGGCGGTCCTGCTGTTCTCACTGGGAAGATGGTGGTGGTGATCTTGACCAATGAGAAGGCTCCTCCCCTGCCCCATCCCGTCTAACTCCGCCCCCCTGCATTATTGAACTGCTCAGAGCTGTAGGAACCACAAGAACCAAAGTCTTGATACAAACACAAAATATAAACAGGCTCTTCAAGGCTGTACTTCACAAAAGGTCTTAGAACCCACTGCAGCCCTTCTGGGCCTCCACAAACTTAGTCCTTGGGTTCGGTATCTCTCCAAGGCTCTTCCCAAAACCAGCCCAGTCCTTTTCTCTCCCATGCTCTTCCCGTGTGGTTTCATTTGGTCTTAGGCATTTTTCAGGCAGAGAGAAAGAAACATGGCATTGGGAAATACTAGATCTTAACTCTACCGTAAGGGACAAAAGGGGCATTAATGAGCAGGAGATGGGGCAGAGCTTTTCTCCTCTTTTCTCAACCCAAACAAGACACTGTCGTCTTTGTCACTCTGAAGTCACATTGCTCACACAAAGCAGGTGCCGCATAGTGATTAAGAACAAAGTCTTGGGGCTGGAGAGATGGCTCAGAGGTTAAGAGCACTGACTGCTCTTCCTAAAGGTCATGAGTTCAATTCCCAGCAACCACATGGTGGCTCACAACCATCTAGAATGAGATCTGGTGCCCTCTTCTGGCCTGCAAGCCAGAATACTGTATACATAATAAATCTTTAAAAAAAAGAAAGAAAAGAGTCTCACCCAGCAGTGGTGTTGCACACCTTTGATCCTAGCACTTAGAAGGCAGAGGAGGACAGATCTCTGTGAGTTCAAGGCCGGCCTGGTCTACAGAACTACTTCCAGGACAGCCAGGGCTACACAGAGAAACCATGCCTCAAAAAAACAAAGCAAAAAAGGAAAAAAAAAAAAAAAAAAAAAAAAAAAAAAAAGAAAGAAAAAGAAAAAGAAAGAAAGAAAACAATAAAAAACAAAAAAAGGAAAAACCTCTGTACAATAAAACCTGGCACTAGTTCAACCAGCTGTGTGTTACCTGAGCAAGTAATCTACCTCTCTGTGCACCAGTTTCCTTTTCTGAAAACATGGAAATGCAGCAGGAATGTTGTGAAGACTAGTCCATGGAAATACATGAGTAATGCATGAAATGGACCTGATTCATAAATGCTTAGTAAGTGTCCCCATTCCTTGCCAGTGTCCTTACCAGTCACTTGCCTGGTAACTCTGGAAATAAATTCTGCTTGCCTACTTGGTGCCCTATCACCTGGGCAGTTTTAATCAGTCTGCCTGTGTCTCTTTTTTTGTTGTTTGTTTTGTTTCAAGACAGGGTTTCTCTGTGTAGCCCTGGCTGTCCTGGACTCAATTTGTAGACCAGGCTGGCCTCAAACTCACATCAGTCTGCCTGCCTCTGTCTCCCGAGTGCTGGGATTAAAGACGTGCGCCACCATGCCCGGGTAAGAAAGCATGTCTTAACCCTTTTGTTTAACTTTGGAAATACATGCTTCCTCCTCTTCCTCTTCCTCTTCCTCTTGCTCTTCCTCTTCCTCTTCCTCTTCTTCTTCTTCTTCTTCTTCTTCCTCTTCTTCTTCTTCATCATTGTTGTTTGTTTTTGGAGACAGGGTTTCTCTGTGTGATGGCTCTGGCTTTTTTAGATTCACTTTGTAGACTAGGCTGGCCTTGAACTTATAGCGATCCACCTGCCTCTGTGCCACGTGCCCGACTGAGAATCATGCTTTTATTTTATCAGATTGCAAGTCCCCACCCTATGACTTCACTTAACAAAATAAGTGGTGGTGGTGGTGGGTGGGCTTCTTAGCATCCCTTTGAGATGTAACTTGAGAGGCCACCTGTACTGCATACTTTAGTTGCTGTTAAGACACTTTAGTGTGACTCTCCCAAGCTCACTCTTGTGTGTATACTGTCCATCCCTTGAGCACATCTCTTTCTACTACCCACCCCATTCAAACCTGTGTCAAAAATCTCTTAATCCTGGAACTCACTCAGTAGTCCAGGTTGGCCTTGAACTCACAGAGATCCACCCGCTTCTGCCTCCCAAATGCTGGGATTAAAGGCATGCACCACCCTTGCTGAAATTCTTTGCTGAGGCACTTTCACAGCTTCTGGCTTTACCTGAGTCTCTATTAAAAAAATTCTCCTGAGGCTCCCCTAGGTGGCAGTGTGGAGCTGCATTTTTAGCTCCCTGACCCCACTGTTGCTGACATTACACTCCACATTATACACTGTTGTGTTTCCACCATCTATCCCAATTCCCAGCTGTCTTCTTGTCCGTTTCACCTCTTCTGGTGCTTTTTGTCCTATTTCCTGTCACTCCTGCAACACCTTATCACTTCCAAGCATCGGCCTCTACTTCTCATTCCTTCCCCTGCCTTCACCCTCCAGGTGGCAGAGGGCACAGCTTTCACCTACACGAGGCCCTGATGTGATGGGCCGGCATGGAGGAGGGAATTCTGAGGAGCAAGTATTCCTACTCAATTCTTTCTTAATTGCCTTTTAAGACTTATGTATGAGTGTGTGGTATATGTGTGAGGGCTTTTGTGCATGTATGCATTTTTGTGTATGCGGGAGCCTTGGAGACCAAGGTCCATGTCAGGTGCCTTTTACTGTCACTCTCCTTATTTATATTAATTACATAGGGTCTCTTTTTTGTTTTTGTTTTGTTTTGTTTTGTTGAGACAGGGTTTCTCTGTGTAGCCTTGGGTGTCCTGGACTCACTTTGTAGACCAGGCTGGCCTCGAACTCACAGCGATCCGCCTGCCTCTGCCTCTCGAGCCCTGGGATTAAAGGCGTGCACCACCACGTCCAGCTCTATAGGGTCTCTTATTAAGCCCAGACTTTACTAATTGCCTAAGCTGGCTGGCCATATAACTCTGGGGATTCTCCAGTCTTCTCTGTACCCCACTGTCTTAGTTAGGGTTTCTATTGCTGTAACAAAGTACTGCAACCAAGAATCAAGCTGGGGAGGAAGAGGATTATTCGGCTTAGTCTTCACATTGATCTTAATGACCAAAGGCGGTCAGGGCAGAAACCCAAGCAGGACAGGAACCTGGAGGCAGGAGGTGATGTGGAAGCCATGGTGCTGATTCCTGGCTTGCTTTTCCATGGCTTGTCCAGCCTGCTTTCTTATAGAACCCAGGACCACCAGCCCAGGGCTGGCACCACCCACCATGGGCTGGGCCCCTCCCCCCATTGATCAGTCATCGAGAAAATGCCTTATCGCTGGATCTCATGGAGGCATTTCCTCAACTGATGACCTTCCTCTCTGATGACCCACACTTGTGTCAAGTTGACACAAAACCAGGCAGTACGAACTCCATGCCCACCGACTTTTAGGTGGGTTCCGGGTGTTAGCATGCAACTAACTTTTTCTTCTGCCCACACGTATGTTCCAGGATCCTGCCAGATCCTCTACAGCCAGGACAGCACCAAAGCAGCTACCCACAGGTGCTCCAGTCCAGCCTCACAGATCGTGCCAGGGGGGAACCTGCACTGCCCCTCCTAGCTGCAGGTGTTCTCAGACCCTGGACAGCAAACACAACAGCCTGCTCTTCCTGGACTTGGCCAACATTTCAGCCTTTTAAGCCCCTGTCGCCGTCCCACTGTCAGCAGGAAGCAGTCAAAGACACTGATTTCTTCACCCCCTAGCCACTACAAAAGGCTGGAATGGTGTGCTTCAGACTGGGGACAAACAGCTCCAGGTTCTCCTAGCACTCCTCACTCCCTATCTGCTGCAGGACATGGCTGACACACCCTGCCCTCTGCCCTAGACTTTCCAGGACAGAGCTTTTCCTTCCCTTTCACCTGGGCATTTTACTGCTTTGGCTTTCTCTTTCTCCCCCCCCCCCCCCCCCCCTTACATACATTCATATACTTTAACTTACCTTACATGAAAAACAATCCAATGTCCTCATTTTTGTTTTTGGGGTTTTTTTTTGTTGTTGTTGTTTTTGTTTTTTGTTTTTTGAGACAGGGTCTCTCTGTGTAGCCTTGGCTCTCAGTTTTTAATTATAGGAAAAGGGAGAAATGTTAGCATACTGCCCCAGTCTGCCTAGCAACCTATGATGTCATTACCTACCTGCCACTAGGAGTGCCCTGCCCAGTATATAATAGGACAAACTCACCTTATCCCTTTCTCTTTCTTCTCCATATTATATCTGTTGTGTGGTACGTATTTCATATTTCACTGCGGAATCTGTCAGGTCCTTATACTGGCCCAGCAGGCACTTTACCAAGTGAGCCATCTGCCCAGCCTCTTGTTTCATCTTTTTCCCATATTGTCACCAAGTATCCCTGGACTAGCCACCGCTCCAGGGTTAAGAGATGGAACATCAGACTATAGAGAGCACCATCTGCGGGGAAGGGAACATTCACCTAAGAATCCATCCCCACCCCCAGGAAACATCATTACAAGGCAAGAGTCACTCTATCAGAACGCAGTAGTAGAGACAGCTCCCCTGGCTCTGGGGGACAGTGGAGATGTTATAAGAACCTCTACTTGAGTTGAGTTAAGTGGACTGGGTGAAGAGAGCATGCTAGGTAGAAAGGCCATAGGTGCAAAGGCCCTGAGGTAGAAGCAACCCTGGAGAGTGTGAGAGGACAAAGAGAAAGAGTGTGGGGCCTCACTGAGAATGAAGAGACAAAGTCATGCAGGCTCCTGCAGATCTTGGCTGGAATTTGGTCTCTGGGGAGCCATGGGGAAGTTTAAGTATGGAGGGCACTTGGGTTTGAATGTTAAGAGATGGTGATGCCAGGCCGGGCGGTGGTGGCACACGCCTTTAATCTCAGCACTCGGGAGGCAGAGGCAGGCAGATCTCTGTGAGCTTGAGGCCAGCCTGCTCTACAAAGTGAGTCCAGGACAGCCTGGGCTGTTACACAGAGAAACCCTGCTTCGAAAAACCAAAAAAACCAAAACAAAACAAGAGATGGTGATGCCAAGGCTGGCTAGAGTCAGCACTGCCCTCTTCACTACCAATTCCTCAGGCTTGAAGCCTGGGCCATTTCCCCCCTCCCCATCCCAGGCCCCAGAGTTACCCTCTATCTGGCTCTTGCAAGCTTGCCTTCCTTGCATTTTTGTGACAATGAGGTCATCAAGGGTGGGGAGGACAGAGAATTCCAGGCCTCTAAGCCTCCTTTATCTCAGTCAGCTGGCATAGTGTTGGGGGGAGGGGAGGAACAGGCATGAAACACTTCCCTTCCCCCATTCCCACCCCTACATCTGGGCCCAGCTCCTGCCACCCTAGGCTGTTGGCAGCGTAAGTTGTATTACACAGAGATATTTTTATGCAGTTTTACTGCTGAGACATTTTATGAAGGTCATGTAGTATAGTACCACAGCCACCACAAAATGCCTCTGGGGCCTTGGGCAAGTCTCTCTCTGGGACTCATCTTCTCTATGCAGACATTAATGGACAGCACTGTTCAATAGAACTTTGTGCAGTGAAGGGCACATTTCATATCTGTGCTGTCCAATGTGAGAGCCCCAGGGGCCACATGTGGCCTGGAGACATCACAATGTCACTGGTGAGACCAAAGAACTGAGTTTGTGATCTAATTGTGACTAAAGAGCCTCTTGTGGCTACTGGCTAGCTTGTGGGAGAGCACAGGCTGATCTTCAAGGTTTCAAGACGCGATAACATCTGTGGATCATCTCCCAACCCCAGAAAAGTATCCGGGCACCTGGTCTCCTCCAGCCCGACTCCTGTATCCCAGACAGGTAGGGTGTGCAGCAAACTGCCTGGGCCTCCCCCCACACAGGCTTCTCTTCCCTTATTTTGACAGGAAAATGAAGACGTGGAAGCTGGGCAGTGGTGGCGCAAGCCTTTAATCTCAGCACTTGGGTGGCAGAGGCAAGCGGAACTCTGTTAGTTCACAGCCAGCCTGGTCTACAAAGCGAGTCCAGGACAGCCAGGGCAAAAGAGAAACCCTCTCTCAAAAAACCAAACCAACCAACCAAACAACCAACCAACCAAACAAACATGGTAGAGTAAAATGAACGGCAACTAGAACCTCAGGAAATATCTTGGAGTCAGAACTTGTACTTAAGCATGATGCACCCCACACACATCCAAAGAGAGGCAAGGCTGGGTGGCCGCATCAGGAAAGTGCGGTGTCTGTTCAGTTCCCTGTTCTTCCTCCTTACAAACCACTGCACCGCCCCTGGGCCAGTCCCTTCTTGGGCATAGAACCGTACAGGAGATGGAGATGTGTCCCGGCCTTGAGCTGTTTGTGAACCAGGCCTCTGAGAGGACCTAGAAGATGGGAAACCGTTTCACTGTTTGTGCTACTCTAACAAAGCACCTTAGACTGAGTAACTTATAAACAACAGCAAATGCATTTCTTGTAGCTATAGATGCTGGGAAGTCCAAGATCAAGGTCCTGGCAGGTCTGATGTCTTGTGAGGACTTCTTTCTGAACACAAGACAGTGTCTTGTTACTGATCTACTGGCGGGAGGGGGGGGGTATGCTTTGGAGCTGGGCAGCCACGGCACACACCTTTAGTCCCAGCACTCAGGAGGCAGAGGCAGGTGGATCTCTGTGAGTTCGAGGCCAGCTTGGTCTACAGAGTGAGTTCTAGGACAGCCAGGGCTACAAAGAGAAGAATCTCAGTCTCTAAAAGCCAAAAACAAACAAATAAATAAATAAAAATTTAAAAATGTTTTGACATTATGTGAAAAAAAGGGACAAACTTTACAAGCCCCTTCATAAGGCATGGATCCACTCCTAGCCACTCTTGAAGACCCCACTTCCTAATGTGATTAAGTTTAGCTGGATTTTTAAAAAAAAGATTTGTTTATTTATTATTATGTACACAGTACTCGGCCTGCATGTACACCCGCAGGGCAGAAGAGGGCATCAGATCACATTCTAAATGGTTGTGAGCCACCATGTGGTTGCTGGGAATTGAACTCAGAACCTCTGAAGAGCAGTCAGTGCCTTCAACCTCTGAGTCATCTCTCCAGCTGGAGTTTTGAAGTCAGCACATTCAGACTATAGCAGGGACAAGGCTAAGGGGTCTTTCCCTCCGCTTCAGCTCAGGCCCTTGGCTCTTCAACTGTGTACAGTCCAGTGACTGTCCTGCTCTTCTGCATCTACCTTCTGCCTGGTACTGTCTCTTATCCAGTGCGACCTACCCACACATGCCATCACTGCCCAAAGCATCTAAGGGGCAGACTCTGGCATCACCTAGGAATACACAGGCTTGAGGAGGCCCAGAAGGAGGGAGGGAGGCAAGAGTGTCCTTTTAATCCTCTCAGGAAACCCTCCCACTGACCCCGTTACAGGGACAGCTTTCCCCGAGACACACTTTTTGCCCCCAGATACCCTGACTCTGCTTCCTGTCCTCACCTGCCGCCTCCTCCCTCACATCTCAGTGTCAGCTCCTTTCCCTCCATAGCAAGGCAGCATTGGTTGGTTCCTATCCTCTGGTGTCTCAACTTTGACTCCAGCACAGATGCAGGAGACATTGGATTTGGGTTCTTACTGTGACCACAGGGTGGGACACAAGTGGGAAACAGCCCATAGGAAACAGATTTTCTTAGACAAGCCTTCTAGAAGTAGAGAGAGCCTATGGCCAATATCCAGATGGAATCTGGGGAAGTTAGGGTTGAGGAACAGGAAATAGTGGCAGGGAAGATGCAAGGCAGGCTGGTGTCAACACCCTGTAGTCTGGACTATGGCTCCCCATGAGCCTCAAGGACTCTAGACTCTGCTTCCTGGAGCACTGGATGAGACTTCTCCACAGGAGTCAAGGAAACCACAGACCTTGTGATGGCCCACAGCTCTCGGCCGCTGTTTGCTTTCTGTAGGTCAGTGCTTCCCACGGAGTGAATATCTCATGCTTTTGGGTTGTAGCCTGTGGGTTTTTTGGTGACACTTGGAAAACAAATTCTATTCCGTGCCTCAGTAACATTTCAGCCAATTCTAGAAGAAGCCTGTATGGATTTTTCTTCAACTGGACATAGCTAGAGTCATCTGGGAAGAGGGAACCTTAATTGCAGGGCTGCCTGCATCAGGTTGGCCTGTAGACAAATGATTGATGTGGGAGGCCTGAGTCTGCTATGGGAAACACCACCTCTGGTCACATGGTTCTGGGTAGCTGATGACCTTATAGTCATGAGAGTGGGAGAGCTAGTCCTGCTGCTCACTGGCTGTAGCACTCGAGAGAGCAGGCCCTGTGCCTCACCTAGGCAGCACAGTGGAGCTAGCTCTGATGGCAAAGGCATGGGTAGGCCAGCCTCAAGGGTGTGAGAGCTGGCCCAGCCACTTACCAGCTGCAACTTGCCTCGAATGGGCAGCGCAGTGGAGCTGGCTCTGGGGGTGTGGGTGTGGGTGGGCTGAACCAAAGAGCATGAGGATAGAAGTGCTGACCCTGCTTCCTGCTCATGGCAGCCTTGGGTGGCCTAGCCCAAGCAAGCCTCAAAAGCTCACCTTGGTGGTATGGATAAGTGAGAGCTGGTAGGCTGACCAGCTCAGCTATTATTCAGGGCTTTGAGTTGGACCACCCCAAAATCTACATCATCTGTGAACTGTTGGGGTTATGTGAAAGGGCTGGTCCTGATGATCCAAAGCTACAGGATCTCCATGACACAGGGCAACAACAGGATAACTGGGAGGAGTCTCTGTGAGGATCCAATATTGATGCTGTTGTCTCAGAAGCCAGAGACCTTGAACCAGACCAATGACTCATTGCAATGGACATTTGCAAGAGAAGATGTGTGGACAGAAGGGTATACTTTGGAATACATTGTGACACACTATGATACCACGATGAAATATTTTCTATGCTTTGTTTTTGTTGTTGTTTTGTGTGTGTGTGTGTGTGTGTGTGTGTGTGTGTGTGTGTGTGTGTGTTATTTTCAGGGGGTAGTTGCAAGGGTGAAGGGTGAGTATGAGGGGAAGGGAAGATGAGTGGGACTGGGGTGCATGAAATGAAACAATCAGTAAATGTTAAAAAAAATAAAAGAGGCTGAGCAGGCCATGAGGAGCAAGGCTGTAAGCAACACTCTTCCTTGGCCTCTGTTTCAGCTCCTGCCTTGAATTCCTGCCCTGACTTCCCTTCATGAGTGACTGTAAGATAAAAGATGAAATAAGCCCTTTCTTCCCAAGTTGCTTTTGGCCACTGTGACAGACAATTTTATGTCAATTTTTTGTTTGTTTTGTTTTGTTTTCCGAGATGGGGTTTCTCTGTGTAGCCTTGGCTGTCCTGGGCTCGCTTTGTAGACCAGGCTGGCCTTGAGCTCATAGGGATCTGCCTGCCTCTGTCTCCTGAGTGCAGACACAATTGAGGGGAGGGAACCTCAATTGAGAAAATGCCTCCAGAGGTTCCAGCTGTAAGCCCTTTTCTTAATTAGTGATCACAGTAAGGGATGGCCTAGGGTGGGGCCATATCTAGACTGGTGGTCAATGGTCCTAGGTTCTATAAGAAAGCTAAAAAGCTATGGGAAGCCAGCCAGAAAGCAGCACCCCTCTATGGCCTCTGCATCAGCTCTTGTCTCCAGGATCCTTTCCCTGCTTGAGTTCCAATCCTGACTTCCTTCCGTGATGAACAGCAATGTGGAAATGTAAGCTGAATAAATCCTTTCTTCCCCAACTTGCTTTGTGGTCATGGTGGTTCATCACAGCAATAAACACCCTAAGACACCCACAGTATTTATCACAGCAATAGAAAGCTAATGTCATCCTAAGAGACAGCAAGGGGGTGACTGAAGGATTTGAGGAGAAAGGTTCACATTGGTACAGCCACCTTTCATATCCTCATGCCATGCCCACTATGTGTGCCTTCTACAGCATGTGTGGCCTTCCTGTTTTATTTTCCAAGAACAAAGTTGTCACCCCTCTTTTCCAGAGTGACTGTATGGTTCACTATAAACGTGTCTTCTTAAGACTGAGACCAACTATAAACGTGTCTTCTCAAGGCTGAGACCAAATATTGTCTCAGAGATGGGACAGGCCAGAAGGCAAGGAAGCAAGCCACAAGTCCCCACTGCTGTCACTTTCCTGAGTCTATCCTTGGTTCTCTCTCTCTCTCTCTCTCTCTCTCTCTCTCTCTCTCTCTCTCTCTCTCTCTCTCTCTCTCTCCCTCTCTGTCCCTCTCTGTCCCTCTGCAGAGCTGGGTATTTGCCCACTGAGGTTCCACAGACTTCATGTTGGAGATGGCTGAGCTCTTGGCTTTGTTGTCCTTGCACAACAGTCATTGCTGAGGTTGTGTATCACCAAGTATGACAGTGTAAACAATCTAAGACATGCCACAGCCCTCTTGTGTTTTACTGCATCTGCATGCATTCCCCGTGCAGCCCTGGCTCCCCACGGTCACTGGGAACCATGCAACGCCTTCCTTAGCGATTGGCCCAATAGCACTAAAATGGAACGGTGGCACTTCCAGCTTCCAGTTCGGTGGAAAGTTTGCTGGGCTCCCTAGCATAAAGGTTTTCTCTCTGTGAAAATGAGAAACCATAGTGGTCAAAGCCTGATGTTTTGGGGACAGAAAGCAACAACTCTGCAAATCCAAGTGTGAAATAGCCAACTCTCACTTCCACATTTGACTCCAAGACATGAAATTTTTAAAAGATTATATTTTAGAAGCTGGAAAGATTACCCCATAGTTAATAGCACTGGCAGCTCTTCCAGAGGACCCAGGTTCAAGTCCCGGCACCCACATGGCAGCTCACAACTGCCTGTAACTCCAGTTCCAAGGGGTCTGAAACTCTCCTCACAACTCTGTGGGAACCAGACACACCTACGCACATAAACATTAAAAAAATAAAAAATAAAAAGTACAATGAAAAAAGAGAAACATGACAACTTTTAGACAGTTTATATTTTTAAAATATTTTTATTTACTTTGACACTGTATCTTGATTATACTCACCCTCAACTCTCCCCTCCAACTCCCCACACCTAATACATGCCCCTCCTACCTTCATGTCCTTTTTTTTAAAAAAAGATTTTATTTATTTATTGTATATGAGTGTTCTATCTGCTTGTACACCTGCACATCAGAAGAGGGCATTAGATCATATTATAGATGGCTGTGAACCACCATATGGTTGTCAGGAATTGAACGCAGGACCTCTGGAAGAGCAGACAGTGCTCTTAACCACTGAGCCACCTCTCCAGCACCCCTCTAACCCAACTGAGTCCAATTAGCAATGCCTGTATACGCTCAGGCAACCTACCAGCTGCTATACTTCCAAGAGAAAATGACTTCCCCTCCCCAGCAATTATCAGTTGCCAATAGTTCCAGGGCCAAGGGTGAGGTATCATAAGTCTTTCCCCTATGGGCTGAAGTTTTTGAATAGAGAAGCCCCTTGGCAGGAGGGTCCCTGCCATTATCTTCCATGCTGGTTGCTTCTAGATCATGAGGGTATATTGGAGTTAGGGCGATGAATCTGTTAGTCACCGCCCATCACTACCTCACATCACTAACAAAAACTAATGGATCAAAGTCCTTAATGTAAGCTGCAACTGTAAAACTTTCAGATGACCTCATCATGTACTTCTGTTTGTTTTTTGCTTTTCTGAGCCAGGTTTTACTATATAGCCCTGGTTGGCCTTGACCTCATAGAGCTCCATGTGCCTCTACCTCTGAGTGTTGGGGATGAAAAGGGATGCACCACCATACAGGGCTGTCGCGCGTGTTTTCTTTGACGGAAGCACCATGAACAAACAAGATGAGCCCAAATCCGGAGAAGGTACTGATTTTTATTAAGAACAAGTCATTGAGCCAGGTGGTGGTGGCGCACGCCTTTAATCCCAGCATTTGGGAGGCAGAGGCAGGTGGATCACTATGAGCTCGTAGGCCAGTCTGGTCTATAAAGCTAGTCCAGGACAGCCAAGGCTACACAGAGAAACCCTGTCTCGGGGAAAGAAAGAAAGAAAGAAAGAAAGAAAGAAAGAAAGAAAGAAGAAAAAAAAGAACAAGTCATTAAGCCAGGTGTGGTGGTGCACACCTTTAGTCCCAGCACCCAGGGAGACAGAGGCTGGCGGATCACTGTGAGTTCAAGGCCAACTTGGTCTACAGAGTGAGTTCTAGGACAGCCAAGACTACACAGAGAAACCCTGTCTTGAAAAAACAAAACAAAACAAAACCCAAAACAGAACAAATCATTGTTCTTTCCAGGATAAAAGAAGAAGTTCAGTGCAGTCAACCTACTACCCGAAGCCAGGGTGGTTTTCTGAGGCACTGTCTCAGCTATAGACAAGTTACCCAGAGTGGTAGAATTCAATCAGTCTGGTGGGAGGCAGTTGCACTCTGTACATGCACACACATAGCACCTCTCTCTCTCTCTCTCTCTCTCTCTCTCTCTCTCTGTCTCTCTCTCTCTCTCTCTCTCTCTCTCTCTCCCTCTCCCTCTCCCTCTCCCCCTCCCTCCCTCCCTCCCTCCCTCCCTCCCTCCCTTTCTCCCTCTCTTGGATGTCCTGGACTTGCTTTGTAGACCAGGCTGGCCTCGAACTCACAGTGATCCACCTGCCTCTGCCTCCTGAGTGCTGGGATTAAAGTCGCACACCACCACACCCGATTTAGACCTTTCTCTTTAAGGACTGTTGTGCAGATACTTTGAGAGGCAGAGGCAGGCAGATCTCTGTGAGTTCGAGGCCAGCCTGGTCTACAAAGTGAGTCCAGGACAGTTAAGGCTACACAAAGAAACCCTGTCTCAAAAAATCAAGCCCTCGGGCCGGGCAGTGGTGGCACACACCTTTTATCCCAGCACTCGGGAGGCAGAGGCAGGCGGATCGCTGTGAGTTTGAGGCCAGCCTGGTCTACAAAGTGAGTCCAGGACAGCCAAGGCTACACAGAGAACCCCTGTCTCGAAAAACCAAAAAAAGAAAAAAAAAGAAAAAAAAAATCAAGCCCTCAAAAACAAAACAAAACAAAGAAACCAAAAAAGGAATCAGGCTCCTGACCAACCAAACCCACATCATCTTTTATTCCCTAAGAGTCAAGGAATATCCAATATCCACACTTCTTCCACTCTTGGGGACACAAAGCTAATGCCTGGGAACACTGCTCTGTGTCTCCCTATGCTGGCATTTCCCTTTACCACTGTCCTTTCTGACTGCCCCAACAGCGGCAGCAGTCTCATTAAGACTGAACCCCCAAGAGTCAGGCTGGCATTTCTTCCCTGACCGTCAACTGGCCCCAGGGAATCTAAGAAAGCTCCTTGGCCTCCCTGTTCTTATCATAGCTTTACTTACTCTTTATTCTAGACTCACTGGGAAGTGGCACACCTCACCTATAGCCTCTGACCTCTCTTCACAGTCTAGCCAGACCAGGCCAGATAGGAGGAGGGCGGAGTATTTCAGCACTCACAAACAGATGGCCATGGGTCTCGCTGATGATACACCCCTCATGTGCCCAGCACTGTGCTAAAAGCTGGGCCAGTGCCAGGGTAGAGAAAGAGGGGAACATAAGAGACTGGGTACAGATTTCAACGAAGTCTCGAGGTTATGCAATCCTCAAGTCTTAAACGTTATACCCTGGGCCCTTCCAATAAGTGTGTCACATGCCCGTTTTCACAAACAAATCTTATCACCACCACCACCATCACCCCCATTTTGTAAAGATAAGAAAACAGACTGAGGTCAATTTTCCAAGGTCACTTTGTTGGGACTGACATAGCTACGTTTTTCTAACCTTCCACAATTAAGCCGTATGAGTTCCGTGATCTTCTAGACGATCTTAAATCCCCAGGCTCATTTGGACCGGGTTCCACCTTATATACCTGTGGGCACAGACAAGAGGACACGCATTTCTGGCTGATAGCCGCAGGAAGGGGCTGCCGCCAAAAAGGCGCATTTCCAGCCATGTCCACGAGATGGTGCCGTAATACCGAGCCACTGACCTCCAGCGGCCAGTGGGCAGCCCTCCGAGGCAGAGGCGCTGTGCTAAGCTCTACCAGCTGCCACTTAGTGGGGTCCCCAGCCTTTCTCCACTCTTCCAGATTTCTGCACCCCCTGCACCTTTTCCTGCTGTGCCCCGTAGTTAAATATGGACTAGGGGAGATGAGGCTTCCTTGAGGGGATTTGGGAGAGTCTCTTCCGTCTTTCCTGTAGAAACTGTTTTCACAGTGCCCAGTGCGTCCCAGAACCTCAGAGCACTGCCTGTTCCCTCGCTTCCTTCTTCAATTCCCAAGGCCCTCCCTGTCACTCCCACCCTCTCCGCTTCTGCCAGTCTTCAGAGGCAGGGACCATTAAGACCGATTCCACAGATTTGGTGATGCAAATGTATGCAAATATATGCAAATCGCCATGTAAAGGAGGCTTGCCACTGTGGTTCTAAGTGGCTGTCACAGCTTCTCTGACACCTGTTCTAAGACAGCTGCCCTGCCCCCTCCTGCTCATGTGTCTATCTGCCTTTTGCCTGAGTCCCCACCCGTGTGTGTGTGTGTGTGTGTGTGTGTGTGTGTGTGTGTGTGTGTATACACATATGCGTATACACACATGTATAACACACACACACAGAGCTCTGGTTTCTGTCACCAAAAGTCCTTCTAGTCTCTCAAAACTCCTTAGAGGGGACAAAAAGGGAAGGACATCTCTCTGTGCACAGACTCTGGTATCAGGTAATTTCACCATTTCCTGGCTGTGTGGCCTTGAGAAAGAAGCTTAACTTCTAGGTGCTTCTGGTTCATCATCAGTGCAGTGGGATTACTGATGGCAGTCTGTGGTCCTGGGTCCATGCTATTATAGTTATTTCAATGCCCAGCACACACACAGGAAGCACAAAACTGCCCATCTTTTGATTCTCCTTGGCCTTGCAGGTCACCAAATGGTCAGAAGGGTTTACAGACGGGCACAGACAGCTCAGGCATGTGCACACTGGAGCACACACACGGCTGACAGCTTCACACGCTGACAGGCGCACGCGCGGGTACACACATTCAGAAACACACACAGGAGGAGGCTGTGGGAGGTGGAATCTGAGTCATCGAGACCAGAGATGTGGGTGGTGCTTTTGTCCTGATTTCCGGGGCTCGGTGCTCCATTTCGAACGAGGAAATGTTTGGAGCATGGCAAAGCTAGCTCAACACCTAAAGCCCCCTTTTCCTTCATGACTTCTTCCCTAGGTGCCCCCTGTCCTTCCGTTCCACTCTGAGTGTCATATGGACTCTTTCCACTGTCCCTGCCCCCACTCCACTCCCCCTTCCCCACCCCACTCCTATAGGAAGGGTAGAGCATCTCATGGGAGGTGATGTCACAGCAGGCTTGAAATGACGTCACAGCAGGTGGGCCTGCTGCAGCTCCTCCCTGGTGAAAGCTCTGGATGGCCCTGTTGGGGAGGGCATGACAAGCAGCACTGGGTGGCGGCTAAGGGCCCTACATTAAGGGAGGAGGCAGTCGATCCAGACTCAAGTTCTGGGCCTTCTTCTGTGGCTGCCTTAACTCCTTGGCAGTAGAAGGAAACTAGTCACACCTAAGTCATGGGGCTCTTGTGACTTTCCAATGACATCATGTACTTGGATACAAGCTTTGTCCAGTGTGATGAGGTTCGGAATGACACTCACTGAGGGAAAGAGTACATTGTGCAGCTCCATCCCCACAAAGCTGCTCCCATCCCACACCATAAAGCCTGGGGAAGGAAGAGGGAAAATGTTACCAGAGGTTTGCAGCCTGTGGGGGGGGGGGGTGAGGGAGGAGGGCGCCCCATAGCTCGTGTGGCAGGGATAGCAACAGGCCCTGTGTTGTCCAATTTTTCTCTCTGACTGGAAGATGATTGAGTTGCAACCTTGTCAAAAGGGATGGGAGGGCACTACGGCTTGCTGTGTGTGTACCTACTGTGTACTGGGGGCTATGCTGGGAGCTACCAACACGAACTCTACACTCTCCCAAAGCTCCCAGCATCTTCTGTCCACAAAGCAACAAGAAGCAGAAGTGCCAGCCGGGCGTGGTGGCGCACGCCTTTAATCCCAGCACTCGGGAGGCAGAGGCAGGCGGATCGCTGTGAGTTCGAGGCCAGCGTGGTCTACAAAGCGAGTCCAGGACAGTCAAGGCTACACAGAGAAACCCTGTCTCGAAAAAAAAAAACCAAAAAAAAAAAAAAAAAAAGAAAAAAGAAAAAGAAAAAAAAAAAAAGCAGAAGTGCTATGGCCAGGACACACAGTCTATAAGTAGAGTAGAGCTCTGAGCAACCCCATTCCTACCTTCTCTTTCTGCTACCCTCAGTGGCCTTCACTGATCTGGGTGGGGCCTGGGAACATAGTACCAGGGAATATCAGCTTCTCCCAAAGCTGTCCAGTTCCATGAGGCCTTAGATGAGGCAGGCTCTGTTTGTCAGGTCAGTCTCTTGTGAGCCTGAGGGCAACAGTAGAGCCGGTATGAGCTAGTTAGTCCATGGGAAGGGTCCCCAGGTGTATGCACTTGGCTTCCAGCCCAGGACTGGTGACATCAGGAAAGGGGCTCAGGTGCAAGGGACACAGGTGCATGGAGGTGGGGGTGGAATAGGGGCAACCTGGACACCTGCTGAAGGCTCAAGCCAGTGCCAGGAGGTGGGTGGATGGGGAGGGGGTAAACAGCAGATGGACAGAGCACGGGTGGGGTGGCGGGGGTGCTGAATCAACACTGCAGCCCAAGGTGACTGAGAACCTGCGTGGAAGCAGGAAGTGTGAAGGAGAATGGGAAAGAGGGAAGGAGAGCCACAGGGAGGAAGAACAGAGGCAGACAAGGCCAAGGACGGGGGTTGTGGTGGTTGACGGAGAATGATGAGCTGTGAGAGTCTACGGTCAGAGAGCACAGGCTCTTAGCTCAACTGCACTCTTCCCATGCTATTATGTGGCTAAAGGCAAAAGCTGTCCTTTAGTTTCCTCAGTTGTAAGCAGGGAACAGCCAGTGTCTAACCCCTAAGCCTTTGCTTTTCCCCCAGGGAACCTAAACTTTATCTAGGAAACCAGCCACAGGATTTCAATCATGGTTGGGGCCAGGAAAGGCCTCGGCAGTAGGTCCCAGGGGCCAGTTTCCACTCCTGCCTGACCTCTCTCCCTCCCACCCCACCTCCCTCTCTCTCAATATTTATTTCCAAACTAGGGTTACCTTTTGCTTTGGGCCAGGTCTGTGGGCCTACCTTTGTTTATTGGCTGAGCACCTAGTACACAGTAGGTGTTTCTAGAATGTTCATTGAAAAGATGGCTAGTATGTCAAGCACCAACGTGGCTGGTACATTACTTACTAATTGCTCCATAGCTGGTTTATGGTTTGCAGATATTTCTAGACAAAGAAGGTCCAAGCTCTACCCTTGGGACCCTACAGAGCAGTGGGTGAATGTCCTAAAGTGACAACAGTGTTGCTGAGGTGACTGCAGGGACATCTGCAAAACAAGAGCAATGCTTGGGGGCGGGGGGGGGGGGGGGGGGGAGGGAATGCTACTTGTGTGGTTGGGCTGGGCTGGGGAGCTGGCCCCTGGAGTGCTCTGCAGAAGTCCTCCTAGGCCCCAACAGTGATTAAGGTCCTTGTGGCTGGTTATTCAGCAGCCAGGCCGGAAGAGAAAGCCAGTAATTAACAAGCTGGCGCTCACACAAGCACATGTCAGCACGCCCAAGTGCACGGATAGCTGTCTGTCAGTCGTAGCTGCTGGTGGAATTTTTTTAGACAGCTGGGCTCAAGCCGGGAAATGAATATAAGTTACATTTCTATGCATCGTTGTTCGTGGTGGCAAAAAAAAAATTAATCAGTGACATAGCTGTGACACATACTCATTTAAGAGTCTACAGAGAAATGTTCATTTGTCAGAGGCAGCAAAGAAGAGATTATGTGTCAGCTGGGGAGGGGTGAAATATTTATACAATGGCTAATAAACACCGGTGTGTAAGGGGGGTCAATTGATTGTGTCACTGGCCACATGACAAATACGCCATTGAGCGGCCATGGGCACTGCCCCTGTGCCCGGGGGGCTCCATTCTGATGACAAATACAAAATGTGTCACTGTTAATGCTCCTGTCGACCACCCGTGCAGCCCTCTTGCCGGCTGCCTGACTGAGATCCTAGGACGTAGAACTCCCTGGGAAGCTGCCTACCCCAACTTCATTAACTTGGACTTGAAGTTGGTAAATTACTCCCCAAATGCCAAAACAACTGCAGAAAACCATCTCTCTCTCTCTCTCTCTCTCTCTCTCTCTCTCTCTCCCTCTCTCTCTCTCTCTGTGTGTGTGTGTGTGTGTGTGTGTGTGTGTGAGAGAGAGAGAGAGAGAGAGAGAGAGAGAGAGAGAGAGAGAGTTTTTTTTTGTTTTGTTTTGTTTTTAAACTTCATTCCAAATTCCAGAAGACCAGCAAAATGACTGTCTTCACTCTCTGTCTCCACCAAGACCTGGTCACCAGTATGTCCCCTGCAGAAGCCATTCTGGACACCCCTGCACTGCTCAGAGGCAGCAGGGGGTGGGGGGTGGGGGTTCAGCTCATGGGACTTCGTCCCTGGTTAGTTTATTCCCAACTTACAGTCCCCTCCCAGCCTCCTGACCCTTTGGTGCCTGGGTGCCTACCTGTCATTGCCTAAAGTGACAGTGGTCTCCTTGGACATTCGTCATCCCAGGCAGGCAGCCTCTGCCTCTCTCCCATCCTCCATTGGTCAAACTTTCCAAAGGGGAGTGTCACACTGGGCTGATGACTGCATAGGCAGGGGTCTATGCAAGCCTTGTCTCAAGGAGTCTTCGCACAGTCCTTGAAATGGCATAGGGAGGAAATAAAAACCCAGACAAGCAGCCTGCTATGCTGCACATGAGGTAGACATGATGTGGTCCCTGGGACTCTTGCCTCCTTGGTCGCCTGCCTGGCCTATGACAAGTGATTAATCCCCAAGTGTAAGTCAGCTTCTAAGAAACCGATCCACAAGCCACAGAGGACAGTGGGCGTTTACAGCCGTGCTGATCCTAGACTCTGCTTGGAGCCTGCCTGACTCCATCATTCATCGAAACTGGGACAGGTAGAGCTGTTTCTGATGGCTGAAGGGTCCCCATCATCCCGGAGACAGAGAGGCCCCTGCCAGGAGCCCATTCCTGGTTGTGCTGTACCGCTCCTGTCATTCTTGTGACATCCAGCATCCGTCATTTGATTTGGGATGGGATGACACTCTGAGAAAACAGTTGCAGATGAAATTTCACACGTCTCTCTGAATGTGGAGATTACAGATAAGCACACGCCACAACTTGTTTTTACTTTTTTTCAAAATGAGATTCCTCCCTTCGGAGGTTGCACCCCACCTTAGACTTTGCTCCACGAGGCTGTTCGTAACCTAAGTGGTAGTGATGATAATACAGCCTGGATACTGAGCGTTTGCTGTCAACTGAGTGATTCATGTATTTTGTCCTCATAATCCCATTCTATATATGAGAAAACTAAGAGTCAAAGAGATAGTAATTTACCCATGAGTGCGTACCAAGTAGGAGCTTGGATCTGAACACAGTGGTCATAGCTGAAGAGCCCCTATGTAGACTCTTGCCCTTTTAAAGCGTTAGTTCACTCTTACTGTGGTCACAGATGCACACAGACCGGACCCTGGCTTCTGCTATATCAAACTTGGCTACCTCTGTAGCAGATCTTGCTGTCTTTTGTCTCTGGAACTTTGCAGATTCTCTTTCTGCTGTTGGAAATGTCTTTTCTTCTGCCTGCTGTTGAACAGGCACCTCACTGAGGGCTGCTGAGGGCATACTTAGGCTCTCACGGTCTACCCCATGTACATTCCCAAGTCTCCAGAGGAAGTCCAGCTTTGCTCTGGTAGACGGCTTTCCCACAACCCCGTGACCTGTAGGGCTGGCTCCAAGATGTTAGCAGCAGAGGTGACTTGAAAGATCTTGAACTAAATAAGGCAGTGTCCCCAGTGTCCATGCCCAGCTCCCACGGCATCCTTATCACAGCTCTGTCTGGGTCACCATATAAGCCTTACTAGTCCTCTCTTTGTACGTCTACCATATATGCCTCACTCCAGCACCCCTCAGCATGTGTTGGTCCCTCTTGCTGCTGGTTTTGGGTTTTTGTGTGTGTGTGTGTGTGTGTGTTTTTCTTGGAATGTTTGGTGCACTCCTCAGGTGCCTAGCTCCTGCCTGTCCTTCAGGATTCATCCTCCATGTCTCTCCAGGAAGTCTTCCTGGATTTCACTAGCCTGGGCACAAATACTCCAGAGCAGGAAACCTAGCCACTGTGGTTTTTTATTTGGTTTTGTTTTGTTTTTCAAGACAGGGTTTCTCTGTGGAGCCTCGGCTGTCCTGGACTCGCTTTAGTAGACCAGGCTGGCGTCAAACTCACAGCGATCTGCCTGCCTCTGTCTCCTTGAATGCTGGGATTGCAGGCACGCGTCATCATGTCCAGCTTATTTTTTAAGTTTTCTATTTCTATTTGTGTATATGTGTGTGCTTGCTTGTCTGTATATACGCCACATGCATGCAGTGCTCACAGAGGTCAGACGATGTCAGATCCCTTAGAACTGGAATTACAGGTAAGACATTCCATGTGGGTAGCAGACTTGAGTCTTCTCCAAGAGAAGCAACTTGTCTTAACTGCTGAGCCATCTTTTCAGCCATGTTCTTAGTATTCTTTTGTTTTGTTTTGTTTTGTTTTCTTTTTTTTCGTTTTTCGAGACAGGGTTCTCTGTGTAGCCTTGACTGTCCTGGACTCACTTTATAGACCAGGCTGGCCTCGAATTATTTTTGTTTTTCAAGACAGGGTTTCTCTGTACAGCCCTGACTGTCCTGGAACTCCCTCTGTAGACCAGGCTGGCCATGAACTCAGAGATCTGCCTGCCTCTGCGTCTTGAGTGCTGGGGATAATAAAGGCCCAGCATTCTTTTTTTTTTTTTTTTTTTAAGATTTATTTATTATTATGTATACAGTGCTCTGCCTGTGTGTACACCTACAGGCCAGAAAAGGGCATCAGATCACATTATAGATGGTTGTGAGCCACCATGTGGTTGCTGGGAATTGAACTCAGGACCTCTGGAAGAGCAGACAGGGCTCTTAACCTCTGAGCCATCGCTCCAGCCCAGGCCCAGCATTCTTAATATTCATGTGTGTGTGTGTGTGTGTGTGTGTGTGTGTGTGTGTGAAGGTGTCAAATGCCCTGGAACAGGAGTTTCAGACAGTTCTGATCAGCCATGTGGGTGCTGGGAATTGAACCTGGGTCCATTGTAAGACTAGCCAGTGCTCTTAACCACCGAACCAGCTCCAACCCCTTCGCCTCCCTTCCTAGTATTCTTAATGTCAGACCCATAGGAAGCCCTCAAGTGAGTGGGTGAACATAAAAGTGACCTGGGAGTGCAGATGGCTACAAAAAGAGAGCACACAATGACACTATGTTTGGGGGTTTGTTCTAAATTATGGCCTCAGTTAAGCTAGGGAGGGACTAGCAGCTAGCAGATATAAGGATATAAGCAGTCATTAGCCCCCAGGTACAGGGTAGGAGGCCAAGCACAGAGAAGTTAAGTAACTTGCCTGGAGTCACACAGGATATTTGGATTTAGGACAATCGGTAGATTGTGTTAGATTTAATAACTTGAGTTGCATAAATGTGCTCAACACCTATTTATTGCTGTGAAGAGACCAGAATGGGTGGAAGAACCAGGAGGGACTGTGCTGCCCAGGCCTTAAGGGAATAGGCATCTTGGGCATGGGTACAGTGACAGCCCTGGACTGCCAGGAACCTGTGTCCTGGCGCCAGCTCTGGCCCTGTCGGCCCTGTGACCTCAGACGAGTCTTTCTTCCTCCCTGACTCTTGCTTTTTCTCCTCTTCAAAATCAGGACGGCAAATTCCCTTCCCAGAACTACCCAATAGGATTATTGTGGGAGATCACACAAGATAATACATATGAAGAAGCTTCCAAATGTGCTCAGGGCTGTATAAATACAAGGGATTACGGTTATCTGCAGGCGGTTTGTAGGGGCTTAATTATTAGCGTTCACAGGCACTGCAGCTGTGACGCAGCCCTGCAAATGTGCCCTTGGCAGCTCCTTAGTAGGAAGGGCCCCAGGCAGAAACTGGGGGGGAGTGGGGGATGGGCACTGGAAGCACTGACACTGGGCAGCACAGGTCCTTTTAGCCCAGGCTTGCTCTCCAGGTGTGGACCTGCTGTTACTGGTGCAGCAGGATAAGAGTATAGAGAAGAAAAGGTGGATGGACACGCTTGGCTCCAGGCGCACCACGCTTGCTTCCGATGCTTCCAGGAGTGTGCTTTTCTTCTGGGTTCGATCCTGGCAGCTCCTCCTCTGGCTGGAGGAGCTGGGGACAGGCACTAGCAGAAGATGACTCGGCATTTGCTAGGCCTAACTGGTTGGTGGGGAAAGAGGTGCCCAGCCTCACAGAGATTGAAGAAGACCCAAGCCAGAGCTGTGTCTTTTGGAAATGGAAGGAGGCCAGGAGTCCCTAGGAAGCCAGAGCAGTGGCTCAGTGCTTTATGCAGAGGGCAAAGGAGCTGGCAGGACCTGGGGCCTGGCTTGAGAATGGGTAGAGGGGTGGATGGGGGACGTGGGGAGGGAGGGAGTCCTGAGACATCAGAAGGCACTCTCCAGAAGTAAGTAAACAGGAGGCGGCTCTTATAGGTTTACTTAACTCAAAATATTCCTAGCCCGTAGCACAGACCTGTTAATCCCCACCCTTGGGAGGCTGAGGCAAGAGGACTGCTGTAAATTCCAGGCCAGCCCTGGCTACATAACAAGACCATATCTAAAAAAACAAACAAACAAACAAAAAAAAAAACAAAAAACAAAAAACCAACGTACTGTCACCCATCTTCTGTAAGCAACTCTAATGAAACCCGCTAGATCCAAGAAGAAGAGAAGGAACAGGAGGAAGAGGCATGAAAGCAGGAGAGGGTCTAGTTGAGAAGAGGATGAGGAGATCGCCTAGGTTGGAGAAGAGAAGAAAAGGTAGTGCGGGGGCTGGGCACACGGTCACACTATGTCAAGTGCACACATGAAAATATTATCATGAAACTCATTATGTATAATTAATATACGCTAATGAGAAAATTTTTGATTATTTTAAACTTAAAAAAGAAAGAAAGAAAGAAATCTTCCCTGAGCACCGCAGCCGTCAACCGGGGTGGAGACAACTCAGTTTTATAAATATTTATTGACCATCCACTACTGATGACTCAGTAGACAAAGTCTTTCTCCTCAACCGCTCAAAAGGTTAGCATTTAGAAGGGAAATTGTCCCGGGAAGAATGAACTGCAGACACAAAAGACAGAGAGGCAGGAGAGGCCAAGGCATCATGGGTAGCCAGCCCCAGGCCATGAAAGGGGCTTAAGGGTTGGTTGGTCAAGAGAGAAAAGTCAAGCTGAGGTGTACACTTTGGGGAGGCCAGACCCAAGTGTCCACTAGCACCGTAGAAAAAGGCAAGACGGGCAAGTGGGGACCTGTGTTTCACCTTCTCCACCCTCAGGCGGGGCTGAAGGCAGGGAGGGTAACTCAGCTGCAAGCCTGAACAGCTGTCAGAGAAATGACTGTGTCTGTCACTGACCAAATGTGGGAGCAACTAGGTATGCAGTGTCTGCCTGGTGCCTCCTCACACCTTTATTAGCATCTATGAGCTGGCTGTGACTCAACAATAATTGCCCCTCACGTGGTGGGCCTGGCACCTCTGTCCACCTAAGTTTCAGAAACCGTCTCCAGACAGTAGAGCCCGGGCATCCTCCTACCATACTACAGACGTTTGTGCCTGGCGTTATTGTCTACACTATGAAGTGCCATGCAGAGGCTAACTTGCTGGGTAGATGTAGTAGCCACTCCCATTTTATAAGTGAGAGGGACCAAGTGGCTCTTGGGTAAACCACAGACACCGCCACGCCTTTTGAATTTTTGTTTTTCAAAAATTTTTGAGACAGGGTTTACTATGTAGTCCTGGCTGGCCTGGAACTCATTATGTAGACCGGGCTGGCCTCAAACTTGCATTGATTCCTCCCCTCACTTCTGGCTCCCAGAGTGCTGGGATTACAGGCGACTACTGCGAGCCTACTGTGCTTGTTTCTGGCCTCTCCCTCCCCGCCTTCAACTCTCTGCTTGGCGCTGCAAAGCTGCCCAAACAGTGACCTGGTTCTGTGAGCACAACCCTGTTGTTGCAAAGAGCTCAAATTGTACACTATAGACTTGGTCCCTTCACGCCCAAACCCTGTGCTGTGACTGCAGCCCAGCCTGGAGGGCAGGACTGAAATCCTGGTTTACCTAGTCTGAACGCTCCAGGCTCCTGCCCACATCAAGCCTTGGTGTTCCCATAAATTTGTCCAGGGTGGGAACTCCTCCCGACTCCATCTGAGAACCTTCCTAAGTTAGAGCTGCCAGGAGAGGCAGGATCAGCGTACAGAAAACTCAGTAATAAGCCGGCACAGGCAGCCCAGCTGCTGTATAAAGACAGATTAAAACCTCCTCAGGTTGGGGTTAGGAAATAATTCAGCAGCGTGGCCACAGTGGGAGAGCCCGAGGCTGCAGGTGCTAAAGGCAAAACCTGGGAGCGCCACTAGGGATGGGAAGGCTCTGGCCACGGGGTTGCGGGAGGGGGGAGAGGGGAGGGTTCTGCACCCCTCTAAGTTCCACCGCCAGAGCCACCTTCCTTTGTAGCCTGCTTGGAAGCCAAGGTTGACACATCCTGGTCCACTAGGGAGCGGTGATTGGGGGGTGGGGGCAGGGCGGGGCGGGGCGGGGCGGGGCGGGGGAGGCAGGCGGAGGTAGCATAGTCCCTGCCTAGCTTCATGTGCGGCTCATTTACTCCTCAGCGGGGCATTATTGCGTTCATTTGTTTTCTTACAGTCTCGGTCTCCTCACCTAGACTATAAACCGCAGGAAGCCAACGACCTGTTCATCTGTGCCTTGCAACGTATCTTCTTTTTGCGAGAGGGGTTTACGTGTTGGGAGAACGAGTACATGAATTAGAATCCTGCCTCTTTTAGCTCAGCCTCAATGGCCTGAGCTGTAAAATGGGCTGGGCTGCCTCTGGAAGGGCGATCTCCGCCCAGCGGAGGCTTGTATCTGGTTAAATTTAAACGGGGTGTGGAGTTACTCCAGTAACTCTAGCACTGGGACGGTGGAGGCAAAAAGATCAGAAGTTCAGGGCCAGCCTGGGCTACATGAGACCTTGTCTCAAAATAAATACATACATAAATAAGAATTTTACAGTGGGACGTGGTGGTGATCAACTTTAATCCCAGCACAGGCCGATCTCTGTGAGTTCGAGGCCAGCCTGGTCTACAAAATGGGTCCAGGACAGCCAAGGCTACACAGAGAAACCCTGTCTCGAAAAAAAAATTTTTTTTTCACTAAACTGATTTTTTTTTTTTAAGTTCAGAAAATAGAAACCGTGTCTGACTCGTAAGTTGCCATCAGGAGGCGCCCTTATGCAAGGCGCTGGGCGCAGGGCGCCTTCGCAGGCTCCAGGGTGAGTTCGGCCGTGGCCGCCCCCACTCCCCGCCTCTACCTTTGGGGGTTACCTCCCTTCCTCTCCGTCCGGTTCACACGCCCACCCCCACTCCAGCCCACGTCCCGGCTCCAAGGACTGACTCCGCAGCTCAGCGCCCCTCCATCCCCCACCCAGCCCAGACTCCTTCCACCCACGCAGCCCCATATGCTGGGAAGAGCCTCCCACTCCCCATCTGTCAAGCCGCTTCCTTACCCCCATTCCCCTACTCCCATCCCGCTCCGCCGCTATCCCCTCCTCCGGGAAGCCCTTCCTGATTGACAAGACAGAGAACCAACATTGGGGGACACTCGCTCCCCAGCCCCACTGTCCTAAACAGAGGGCTGTGTTGGGCGAGGGATGAGCTCAGCCTCTGAACCTTGGTTTGGGAACAGATGTACGAACTCTGTGAGGTCTACATCGTGGAAAACCCTGCCGAGGCCCCATCACCTAGCCTGGAAAGGGACCCCTCCCCTTTCGTCAAGCCCCAGAGGCCAGGGGAATGGGGCGCAGGTCCCGCCCACCCCCACTTCCCGCAGGTGCGGGATCGTGGGAGGGACAGGGACGCAGGACCTGGGGAGCTGGGTGCGGAGGAACACGGTCTGTTTTTCTCGCCTGAAGGACTGGTTTCATTTCGCAGATTGATTATTGCTGCATGTGTGGATGTGCGCGCGCGCTGGGCGTTGTTAGCTTTTTCTTAAATGTACCTTGCTTGTCTAATGAATGTTTGATTGCACCTACATCCGGAGGCTGTTTTAATGAAAGGTGAAGACTCCTAAAGGGAAATAAATAAATAAAAGACTGTTCCCCATCTCTTTGCACCTCCATCTCCCAACAACTCTCCGTCCCTAGCTGTCTTCTGAAGCCTGTGCCTCGCGGACGAATTCTGATCCTGTTTGAATGTTCTTGTGTAAAGGATGCTTTTCTCCCGGGGAATCAGCCTCCTCCATCGGTCAATCTCAGGACTTTTATTAAGGGTGTGAACGGGAGATGGATGAGGAGAAAGGGCTGAGGCGAGAGGAGAGGAGCCCTTTCTCTCCCGCCTGCACTCTGGACTGCAGCATTGCTCACTTGTTGCCTGGTGGGTTCTGTGTCAGGCTTTGCCTATGTCAAATTCTATTTATCAGAATGCGATTAGCAAAGCACAACTGCATTCTGACCAGAAATTTGCTGAACTTGAGAAAGCCTCAGTTTCCTTACCTGTAAAATGGAGATTATCATATTCATTTCGTGGGTGTTCGGGTGTTTGCGCATTATGCAAAGTGCAATTAAGAGCAAAGTAAGTGCTCAGCGAAAGCGGCTGTAAATATCTCTGACGTTGGGAGCAGGGGTGACGGGCAGACCCCCGAGACTGGTAAAGAGGGTGAGATCTTAAGAGGTGGAATGCCTGAGGCTCTGCTGGGTTCGTCAATCCGGGGTCATTACCAGGGCCTGTGTGCCAGGCTTTGTTCTTCCCTCTGGAGTCAGCTGTGAGAGCAGAAATAGTCTCTGCGCTCAATGTGTAATCTGTCCCAGCGCCCTAAGGACTGAGGCAGAGTGGGGAAGGGCAACCTCAGCACAGAGAAGGGTACCGCACTCCACCTGGCTTCTCAGAATGCAGTTTCATCAAGCAAAGATGAGGCGTGTCTGGGCATTTGCCTACTAGAGGACGTTAAGGTTAAGAGAGTGAAGTCATGGCTGATTGTGGAACTATGTCAGTCTCCCATGATGCTTAGAAAAACATGCTGGAGGGAGGTGGGTGTGGTCGCATGGGAGGCAGAGGCAGATGGAAGGCAGAGGCAGGCAAATCTCGGAGTTTGAAGCCAGCCAGGCCGACATAGTAAGCTCAAGAGCTGCCAAGTCTTGAACTCCAACCCCCTGAAACAAGAAAGAAAAGAAAAGAAAAAAACAAGGTTCAAATCCTGAGCTTCCTATTTTTCTGTCTTTGTGATCAGATTAAGTTATTTAGCCTTTCTGTACCTTTCTTTCCTCTCCTGTTAAATGGGTATATTAGTAATAAAAGCTAACCGCAACTCTCGGTTCATTGGTTTGTTTGTTTGTTGTTTTGTTTTGTTTTTGTGGAGAATGAACGAGAGAGCTTTCACTGAGCACTTAGTCCAGGTTGAGCACGAGGTTAACATTCAATAACTGTTAAATAGTATTAATACTCATGATACTGGAAGATCTAATCAGGGATTGGGGAGAGAGATCAGGAAGTACCACATAGTCCTTGGCAAAGAATCTGGACCAACCTAAGCACAGCGGAGACTAGGGGAGCCATCAAATCTGCATCATTCTTGGTGTCCTTTCCGGCTCCTCATTTTACACCCAACATGCAGCGCGGCAGCAACCATTGTCAGCGTTACTGTCATAACTCATCGAGCGTCTGACCGTCTCTTGCCACTTTCTCAGTCAGCACCCTGGTCTGTGCTGTCACCATCTCTCTTCTGTGTTCCTACAATGGCTTCCTGGCTTGTCTCCCCTGCTTGTCTACTCCCCACATTGAAGGTAGATTGTGTCACTGCTGTCCAGCGACCTTACGTCTCACGCGGAGGCAAAGCCAAAGTTTTTATGATGATTAGCGGACACTGCGAGGTGAGGTGAGGCCCGTTGCCAAATCGTACTCCTCCCCCTCTGAAAAAAAAATTACATCTATTTATTTATTCAGTGGGCGCATGTGAGCACACCGTGGTATATATGGAGAGGTCAGAGAGCAATTTTGTGGGAGCTGGTTCTTTCTTTTAACCCTGTGATTCCTGGGGATCGATCATAATCCTGGTGGCAAATGTCTTAAGCTGATGGTACGTCTCACTGGCTCCCCTCTTGGTTTTTGGCCTTGTTCTGTAGCCCAGGCTAGCCTAGACCATGTAGCCTGAGCTGGCCTAGAGCTAGGTGGGAATCCTATCTCAACTAGACAAGTGCTAGGATTACAGGTCTGTACCACCATGCCCCACTCCCTCTTTTCTCGTTCTTCTAGCCTTGCTGGTCTCTGCATCCTTCCTTAAGTGTGAGTTTGTGAAGAGGCTCTGCTCCTCCCCAGGATTTGCACTTGATGTTCTCTGCCCAGTCCAGCTGTGGGTGTGAGCGACACTAGGCTCCCCCCTTGCCTCTTGAGGCATAGGCTCAGTGAAGCCTTCCTTGTATAACAAGCCTACCTCCTCTCTGAGTGTTCTCTGGTTTCCTCCTCTGCTCTCTTCCTTTCCACGGCACTTACCACCGTGGCACATTGCAAATCCACTTGATTACTTACCACTGGTCCCTCACCACTCATCAGAGTGCAAGCTGCATGAAGACAATGGTTGTGTTTGTTTTATTGTTATACCCTTGTAGCCAGGGCAGTGCCTGGCACACAGTAACCTCTCAATAACTATTTGTTGAGTGAGTGGCTTGAGTGCATATGTGCCAGAGAAACACAATGTACAGAATGGGCATTGAGGCAGCGAGGGAGACCTTGACAGGCAGAAGGGTGTTGCGGGGGTAGGAGGGACACAGTGTGTGCTCAACTCACGTGGACCAAGGAGATGATGGTGGGAGAGGGTGAGGGCTTGGGAAGTGGTCCAGTCCCACTTGCATGGTTAGGAACCACTTGGCTGTGGAAGAAAGGAAGAGGTGAAGGATGGTGGGGATGTGTGTTGCTTGTTTCCGGCATCTTGGTGGTTGGTGGTGCCAATTAACTGAGTTGGGAAGGGGAATGGGCTGGGATGACTGTTACTGATCTCAGCATCTCTCAGCCTTTGTTGCTTCATCTTCAGAGTGGGGAGGTTGCATCCCTCCACTGTCTGGAGGTGATTTTGAAGACAGAGACAGATGAAAGGAATGGCAAGCCTTTGTGTGAGTACCTAGAGGGTTAGACTGTTGTTGGTTTGGGGAGATCTGGCAGGTAGGTGAAATTGTGACCTGCAGTAGAATCGGATAAAAGGCCAGCCCCGAAGGAAGTAAGCACCGGGAAAATTGATTTGGTCCATATATGTAGGAGTTAGTCAGGAAAGGGAGAAAACAATATGGTATGAGGTGTCGCTGGCTGTGTGGAGACAGGACATGGTTTACCCTAGGCTGACACTGGGGTGCCACAGAGCAAAGGTTGAGGTTTAGTCAGAGGTTTTTCAAGCACAGAGACGAGGGGATAGCTTGGATCTAGGTGTGGGCAGGAGGTGGGGAACAGAGTGAATGAAACTGACTGTCGTAGCCATTCTTCTCCACCTCCACCTATCACATGAGAGAAATGTGCTGATTGTTGCTGAGGATGGAGAAGAGGACAAATCCGAATACCTGGACAGAAGGCCTCAGGGTACGGTCACTGGGCATCTTCCATGTCATCCCCCAGTTTTGCTTATGTGGGGGAGGGCATTGGTAGACTGGGAAATCACAAATTCACTGTCTGGTGTTTTTATTTACTTAACTATTTTTGCAGTTCTGAGAATCAAACCCAGGGCCTTGTGCGTGCTTGGCAAGTGCTCTGCCGCTAAGCTGCATCTCAGGCCTCATTTTTCAGTTTTTCAGGCATTCAGGAAGTGCTGGGCAGTGCACTGAGAGCTTGCATGCTTGCCCCTACCCTCTGAGAGGTCTGGTTATGGGGAGCAGAATCTTCACTGGAACTATTGCAAGCAGTTACTAGGCAGACTGTGCCAGCACCCTCACTTTTGCAGAGAGGGGCTTTCTTTCTTTCTTTTTTCTTTTCTTTTCTTTCTTTCTTTCTTTCTTTTTTTTTTTTTTTTTTTTTTTTTTTTTTTTTGAGACAGGGTTTCTCTGTGTAGCCTTGGCTGTCCTGGACTCACTTTGTAGACCAGGCTGGCCTCTAACTCACAGAGATCTGCCTGCCTCTGCCTCTCCAGTGCTGGGAATAAAGGCGTGCGCCGCCACCACCACCCAGTGAGAGGAGCTTTTTTAATGTCCCTGGTTAGTAAAAGGTAGAACTCAGGCTTGCAGAGCCCTGGCTTGTAGCCACAGACTATTCTGACCATGGCTGGAGAGTCTGATGTCAGATGTATCAGAGGACAGGCATGTGGTCTTGAACACCCGGAGAGGTCACCAGAGAGAAGAGGTCACCGAAAGTAAAATGGCTTTTAGAGGGAGCCAGCTGGTAGATGCTGCCTCATTCCTTCCTTCCTTCTTTCACTCATTCATTCCATATCCATTCAGTCTCCTGGGTTCCAGGTACAGTGTGATAGATACAGTTGAACACCTGCCATGTACCAGACACTGATGAACTGCAGGCTGCTGTAGGAAGCAAGCAGATCAAGCTCCTGCCCCCCGGGGGCTTATGTTCTACTGAAGAGACAAAAGAAATAAGGTGTCTGTGTGTGTGTGTGTGTGTGTGTGTGTGTGTGTGTGTGTTAAATAATACATACCAAGAAGGAAAAACAAGGAATGATATGAAGTTGAGATTTCAGACAAGGTGATGTGGAAAGGCTTTGGTGACAGGAGATAAGAAATACAGGCAAAGCAGGGCTTGTGCCAATGCCTTTAATCTCAGCACTCAGAAGGTAGAAAGGCAGGCAGATCTTTGTGAGTTTGAGGCCAGCCTGGTCTACATATTGAGTCCAGGACAGTCAAGGCTACACAGAGAAACACTGTAGTAGTAGTAGAAGAAGGAGGAGGAGGAGGAGGACGAGGAGGAGGAGGAGGAGAAGAAGAAGAAATACAGGTGAGTTAGAGTATGCAAGGCTTTTCTGGTGTTAAACAATGCATATTTATCAGATATAATTGTGCACACCTACAATCCTAGCATTCAGGAGGCTGAGGCCAGCCTGGGTTACATCGTGAAACCCTGCCTCAAAAGCCCAAATAAGGCTAATGACGCAGCTACATAATAAAACCCAGCATGCATCAGGCCTTGGTTTGGGTCCACAGAATAACATAAATTTGGCTTGGTGGCAATGCCTGTAGTCTCAGCACCTTAGAGGAGGAGGCAGGAGGATTATAAATTCAAGGTTGCCCTTACCTGTGAGTTTCAAGCTACACTTGGTTACAGGAAACTGTTTCAGTGTATCTATTTTATAAATATAAATTTATAGTTGGGTATGGTAGATTGTACCAATAAGGGAGATTAAAGCAAGAGCCACAAGTTTGAAGCCAACTTCGACTATATAGTGAGTTCAAGGCCAGATAGAGGGAGACCCTAAAAAAACAAACAAAACAAAACAAAACAAAAAAACATAGATTCCTATTTATAGACGATTCGTTCACATTGCTGAAAGAAGGCCAGTGGAATGTTTTGTGTTGTGTGCTTGGCTTTGCTTTTGTGCATAGAATCTGTTAAGGCGTCCTTTGCAAGAGGTTCCCGTGCAGGAGGGATGGAAGCAAGAATGTGCACTTCGGGGATCTGGGCCCCAGAATCAGACTTTGTTAGACCTAGCACATCTTTCAGGGGTGTCTGGAGCTGGGCTGCTGGCTGCTCTTCCATGTTGTGTATCGGTTGTGGATATAGAGACCCTAGCAAGGCATCTTTTTGGATGAGGTAATGTACAGAGTCTGATGTGGGTTCTGACCCCAGAAGGGCCCAGAGGAGGCTGCCTGCCAATAGTACTGCAACACCCGGGGCAACACGCCTGAATAGAGGGCTGAGCCAGGTCATAGTGTACACCTACGTATTTAGAATCAGAACCTTCTCCCTCCCCGCCCCACTCTAGTCTTTATAGAGGGATTTTTAAAACAACAACAAATATATAAGTGCTATAATCTTATTTGTGTAAGACTTAAAAAAAAAAAAAGTCACTCTGATTTCCATGTGCAAAGAGATGGGGGTCAGGTAGGAAGGCAAGGGTGGGGGTTGAGGCAGGAAGGCAAGGTGAAGAAAGAAATGTTTGGAGGCTGAGTCACCTGGGAGTCCCAGAAGATCCCTGGGAAGCAGGAGAAACAGGCTTAATGGGGCTCAGCTGGACCTGTGCGTCCTGCACTTATCTCCCATGAGAGTGCCTAACACAGGTAGCAACCCCACTTGCTTGAGCCACAGAATGGACAAAGCAGGTAGGTGATGCTGTGGGTCCTCAGGTCAGTTCCTTTATCTAAAAACCTCTTACCCAAAGCTAGAGGATGGGGAAGAGTGCTGTGATACACCATCTTCTGAAAATGTTGTGGCCGATACACTCATAAGCCAAGCCAAGGAGAGTAGTCAACTGCCCGGCAGACAGCACCAACTGGATTCAGGGAGGGGGAAAAAGCCACATGAAAGTGGGTTGGGGATTTGTTGGGGGTTGTTCCAGGGGACTGGGAGGGAAGACTGGATGGTCAAGATATATTGTGAAAGCATATAAAATGATCAAAGTAGTTGTAAGATTTTTTTTTTAAGCTAGCTCTTTATTTCATTTTATGTATATGGGTATTTTGCCTATATGTATGTCTCTAGCCCCATTTTTAAATTTATAAAAGCAAATACTCCCTACCCTCCCCTTTCTAAGGCAGGGTTAGGGCTGGAGAGATGGCTCAGTGGGTAAGAACTCTGCTCTTTCTAGGACCTGAGTTTAGTTTCCAGCACTCACATCAGGTTACTCACAACCACTTGTAATTCTAGTCCCAGGTGATCGGACTCTCTCTTCTGGACTTAGAAAGCACCTGCACACATGTGGCATACACACAGGCACACACACAAACACAGACACACACATACACATGCCTGCATGGGTACATACACACATATGCACATATACATGAGTAGACACATACATATATACATATGCACAAGGGTACATACATATTCACATACACATACACACATGGGTACATACATACATACATACATACACAGACACACAGATACACACACACAGACACACACACACAGATATTGAAATAAAGCCCACTGTGGTGCCACATACCCTTAATCTCAGTATCTGGAAAGCAGAAGCAGGCAGACCTCTGTGAGTTCCAGCCAGAGTTACATAGTGAGACCCTGTCTCAAAATAAATAAATAGATGATAGAAATACCTATTTCTAAAATAAGAATAAGGCGGTGGGTGGTGTATGCCTTTAATCTCAGCATCTGAGTGGCAGAGGGAGAAGCAGATGGATCTCTGTGAATTCTAGAACAGCCTGGTCTACAATAGCTAGTTCCAGGATAGCAAAGGCTACACAGAGAGACCCTGTCTCAAGAAGGAGAAAGAGGAGGAAGGAAGGAAGAAGGAAGGAAGGAAGGAAGGAAGGAAGGAAGGAAGGAAGGAAGGAAGGAAGGAAATTAGAGTTGGGATCTTCCCAGGCAGAAGTCTAGGCTAGTCAGAAATCCTCCCACCTCAGTCTCCTGAGTGCTGGTATTTCAGGCATGGACCACTGTGCCTGGTTTCTCTTACTCTACCTTGGATGAAGGTGTGTTTGCACTGACAGACATTGTCTTCCAGGCCTTGGCTTACCCTTCATCCCAGCCTGGGCCTACAGGAAGGTATCCAGAATTTGTTATACTAGAGAAGAGAGGCCCAAGAGCAAACCACGAGGAAGAGAGATTGAGACATCTCAGACTCTTGCCTGCAGTGGACCTGTTCTTTAGGAAGGCACTTGCAAGATGGGGCCTGGAGAATTCCTTTGATGGCTGTGGTGGGTTATTGGAGTGCCTCTGTTTTCAGCTTCTATTCAGATCCATGATGCCTGGCCTCTGGCTTTGGGAAGCCTTGCCTGGCTGGCTTGCTGGCCCACGTAACTTTCTCTCTGTCTTATCAAATAGATGACCAAGCTGCTTGCCCACTATCTTAGTCACTTTTCTACTTCTGTGATAAGAATACCATGATCAAAGCAACTTATAAAAGAAAGCATTTTAATTTGGAGCTTACGGTTTTAGAAGATTAGAAGTCACAATGCCAAGCAAAGGCATGGTGGCAGGAACAACTGAGAGCTCACATCTTGATCCTCAAGTAGGGGGCAGAGAGAAAGGGACACTGAGAATTGCAGAGCTATTTTTGAGACCTCCAAGTCTACCTTAGTGACGCACCTCCTCCAGCAAGGCCATAGCACCTAATCCTTCCCAAACAGATCCACCAACTGGTACCAACTCTCAAACACATGAGCCTTTGGGAGCCATTCTCATTCAAACCAGCACATTCTGCTCCCTGAACCTCCCCCTCATAGTCTTTTGGCCATATCAGGATGCAGAATGCATTTAGTCCAACTTCAAAAGCCCCCATGGTCTTCCATAGTTTCAAAACAGTGTAAAACTCCAAAGTCTCTTCTGAGACTCAAGGCAATCTCTTAAGTATAACCACCTATAAAATAAAAAAGCATATTACATTCTCCCAACACACGTTACCATTCCAGAAGCAGGGAAAGGGAGCAGAGTGAGGAAATAGAAACCCAGTAGAGCAAAATCCAGATGCCGCAGCTCCATGTCTGATGTCAAAGGGCATAGATGGCTCTGCCCTTCTGGACTTCTGACTACAGCGCACTTCTTTCTCTAAGGGCCATTCCAGTCTCTGGGTGTGTCACTCTCCTAGGCAGATATCCCATGATTTTGACATCTCCAATAGCTCGGGGTCTGCAGCGAAATCTAGGCTTCACTTTCATGGTTTCACACAATGGCCTTTCAGCGCCTCTGTGTAGAGGCTCCTTTACCAGGTGCCTGGCCTCGGCAGCTCCATTCAGTCGTGGAGGAAGGAGTCCACAATCTCTTTACTCATTCATCCTTCACCTCTTTAAAGCCAGAGCCACCCGGCAGATGCTGGCCAGTTTAGCTGCCTGCTTGGCCAGGAGCTGGCCCCCTTCTCTTTGAATCACACCTGTAGTGGCTCTTTTTGTTGTTGTCCTTCAAGAGCAAGCAACAGAATCCCTCAAGCCATTCCTTTTCACAAGTTGGAGACCCAGTTGGGTGAGGGCACCTTCCCTTTGTTCCATTTCTGAATAGGCCTTCCTTTAATCTTCTCATCTCTTTGGGCACAAACCTTGGCTCCAACATTACATTTCCTGATGCTTTTTTATTTATTTATTTATTTACTTACTTACTTACTTGCTCCAGACTGTACTTTCTTTTTATTTCCTTTAGCCCTGACTGTTCTTTTTCATTGTATCCCTGCATAAGAGTAGTTACTAATAACCACATAACAGAGTCAATATTAGGCTATCTTGAAATCTCCTCTGCCAAGAACATTATTCCAATACCTTTCAGTTTAGCCTCAGGCAGATTCTTAGGCTGAGAGCAGAAAGCTATCACATTCTTTGCCAAAATAACACAAAAATGGTCTCCAGCCCAATTGCTAATATTGTTTGCCCCGCCTCCCTTGAGTCACTCCCCCATAGTCTGCATCATTCTCAGCCATGTTGTCTTTCAAGCTTGTACTAGAATGGCCTACTAAGCCTCCATCACCCTATTCAAATGCTTTCCTATTTCAAAATCCCCAAATCTTCCATGTACTTCCAAAATCCAGCATAGTCAGTCCTGTCACCCTGGTACCATCTTCTTCTGTCTTAGTTACTTCCTGAGTCTGGCTATAGTTCAGCGTCTTTGGAGGAGAGAAGAGAGGGATTCCAAAAATGACCAGTGGAGGCTTTTGCAAGTCCTCAGGCTACCAGCTGGGGGTGCTCAACCAAGGATGACCACATCGATTCTGCAATTTCCAGCCGATTTGAACCCTGGCTGCCCCTCCTACTAGGAAGGTGAAGTAGGAGACTTTCTCTGTCAAGTGTGCCCTGAGGTTGGTGATGAATACCAGTGAGAGATGGTAGGATCAGCTAGAATAGTGTGTCACATGGTGGGCTGCGTGCAGGAATGCTGGATTGGGTAACTGGCAAATTGAAAGGCTGCTTCATACTATAATGGTTAAAGAAAGAGGGAATTATCGCATGCCTTTCTTTTCGTCTATCAAGGTGTCACCGTATGCTAATTACCTGGCAGAGGCTTCAACGGGAAGAGGAAAGAACAACTATTATATTTCGGAGGGAAGATTTATCTTGTGTTGTTGGCGCCAGTTGGAGGAGGAGGTGGGGTGGTAGGGGGGTCAGAGAGGCAGAGTGAGAACTGTTGCTTCACTTGAATGGAACTGGAAATGGCTTTGAACTGAGCTCTCTCTCCTAAGATTAGAAATAATAAGCCTTGTTGAGAGAGAGAGAGAGGTTTTGCACCTCATCATGGGCCAGGGAAGGATGCAATGTGGGCAGAAACCTAAGCATCCAAGGACCGTGGGGAGGGCTTAGATGGCACCTCAAGCCTGGAGGTGGGTAGGGGCTCCTGCACCAATCTGCTGGTTGGGGTGGGGGTAAGGAGCACAAGCTGAGGACTAGAGAGCCCTGGCTTTGACATCCTGGCTCCACTTATGCTGGCTATGGTCTGTATCACATGACACCATCTTCCAGATTCCCCTAGCCTTCTCACCTGGGGGAGATCTGTAATCCCTCCTTTCTGCAATTACTGTTAGAGCTGAGTGGACTCCTGTAAATGAAAGGCTCAGAGCAGCTCAACCAAAAATAGCATATATGGCTATAGTTAGCTAACACAGGTTTGTTTGTTTGTTTGTTTGTTTGTTTTTTAAAGCTCCTACTGAAGCCCAGCAGGCCAAAGGGAATAGGACACTGGGCTCTGCCTGTAAAGTAGTCTGCCACAAATGAAAGCTCTGCATAATCTTTGCTCTTGCCCCTTCAGGGTCCCAGAAGATGAAGAAAGGAGGCACAGAAACAGGCAACGTCCCTCAAGCCGTATGTTTGTGTCTGTTATGATGATGATAACAATGACCTTGAACTGACCACTTGATATGCATGAGCTTGAGGTGAAGGCTGTCTTCAGAAGTGATGGAGGCCAAGGGGGTCACCCCAGGAAGGGAGTTGGGGGTGGCAAGCTACTGTTGCTGCTGCTAAGTGAGGGACTGCCTTTGAGAGGGGCTTGTCAAGGCTTTCAAGATTTGGAAGCCAGCTGGGCGTGGTGGCACACGTCTTTAATCCCAGCACTCAGGAAGCAGAGGCAGGCTGATCACTGTAAGTTCGAGGCCAGCCTGGTCTACAAAGTGAGTCTAGGACAGTCAAGGCTACACAGAGAAACCCTGTCTTGAAACACACACACACACACACACACACACACACACACACACACACACACACACACACAGATTTGGAAGCCAGCACTGGTTGATTGGCGCATCTGAGGGGGTTCTCTCCTCAGGGGTGTAGAAGCCCCAGGATAAGCTAACTTCCATATATTGACCGGGCTGCCTATATTGAATCCCATCTCTGTCAAGCTCTTCTTTTCAGGATCAGCTGTGTGGAGGAACCAGCGAGCCGGAGAGAGGCAGCCTGGTCTGGGAGCAAGTATACAGACTGTAATGGCAGAGATCTGGGTTCAGATGTTACCCTTCGGGAACACTTATCGACTCCATGAACTTGGTCTGCTTCTCAGTTAAATATAGTAAGCACTGTGAAGTTGTTAAGCAGACTGAACTCAAAGCACCCAGCACACAGTAGTCTAATGAGTTAGACGTCCCAAAATGGTGAAGGTGCCCTCTAAACTTTAGCCGTCTTTTCCAGCTAGACTGGATTCTATCCCACCCTTTGGCCCAAAGTAGAATCAACTACTGTTAGGTCAGCGGATTGAGGAACAGGGTGCTGCTGGGTGGGCTGTGTGGCAGGCAGAGGCTTTGAGCAGGTAGGTAATGGCTGTCAGAGACCAGCAAATCACAGGCATCTTGGGAACAACAAGAGTTACACTCAGACACCAAAGAACAAACACGCAGCACAAGATGCTCTGCCAGAGCTAAGCTGTTTTGATCGTTCCCGGATGTGACATGTATCATCACATGAGAAAGGCGAGCCTCTTGCACTGAGACTCCTTAATTGACAGCTAGTGGTTCCTGCAAGAGTGGCACTGGGCTTGACGAGGCTGGGCCCAGAGCAGGCTCTTCACACTGCCCATCTCCCTGTGGCTCCTGGCAAGTCTTAATGGGCCCAGGCACTCACAGTGGCACGGTGCATGGGGTGAGGGACGCACACTACTCCAGATGCCCCCAGGGTCTCCACATTTCCAGGCTCCTTCTTCTGCCTCATTCCTGGAACCCAGGCTGTGTGTCAGTCTAATTGAGCTTCTCAACTTTGCCAAATGCATCAGGCTCTGTCTGGCCTCCAGGCCTTTGCATATGCTGTCCTCCCTGCCTTGGATTCTTCTCTTATCCTCCCTCCCATCCACCTGGCCAGCAATGACAATTGCTACTCCATAGCAAAAGTAATAGCAGCTTACCTTTATTGAGCACATACTCTGAGGAGGTCCTTCCCAAATGTTTTCCTATCTAAGCCTCATAACCTATAGGGTGAAAACAGTGACAGTTGACACATCATCATTTCTACCAGGAACCATCTTAAGTGCTTTGTGTGAATTAACTCAGTCCCACCGGGGAAAGTTACTGCCATCACTTTCATTTTGCACATATAAGGAAACTGAGTCAAAAAGAGGCCAAGTCCAAAGTCACCAGCTCAAAGCCGCAGAGCTCCCACTCGCAGCTTGATCCCAGAGCTGACTTTTTTTTGTCACTGCCATCCATCCCATCTGCGTGGAGCACCACCTCCGTCTACAGCACTGAACCAGAACATTTACCAACACTTTGTGGAGATTGTGCACACTACACCCCCCTTCCCCCCAGGGGCTGCAATGCCATCAGGGACAGACTGGCCCAGCACTTCGGCTTCAGATCCTAGCAGCAGCCGGGCTCATCAATGCTGAAAGCCTGAGTCGTGCAGGGACAATCGTCTTTCTCCGGGTTCATCCCCTTTCAGTCGCGGGACTGTGAAACGAAATACATGCAATCGCATAAAACCTCGTCTCTCATTTTTGCATATACCTGAGTTTTGTTGTTATTTTGAGATTTCACTGTGTATCCCTGGCTGGCCTGAAGCTCTTATCTTCCAAGTTATGGGATTATAGTTGTGTATAGTGATGTGCACGGCTTTTGCAGGGTTTTTCTTGTGTGTGTGTGTGTTCCTGTTGTTGTTGTCCTGTTGCGTCCGTCTGAATTGATATAGAAAGTGCAGGTGGCGAAACTTCTGTAGGATGGGACCAGTCTTATAGCAAAATGAGACGGTGCCAAGTGTGCAGGCAGCCACTTCCTGGCACTTCCTGCCCCTTCTGAGGTGTGGGGCTGGCTGCAGAACAGGAGTCACACGCCAGTTCTCCATTATGGTAGATCTGAGCTTGGGGTTCTTGTGGGGAGAAAGGTGTCACCACACTTACTCTCTGCTCGTCCTTGGCTACAAGTTCAAAGGGTCAAGTTACTGACAGACGAGCTGGGAGCCAGAGGAGCTGGAGACTGTGGTGGGCTCCCATCTCCCTCTACACTGTGCTTAAACCACTGCCTTGCCTTTTCGTTTGTTTGTTTTCGTGAGACAGAGATTTGTTGTGTACGTAGCATTGGCTGGCCCAAAACTCCTTATGTAGCTCATTACTAGCCCCTAACTTGCAGCAATCCTCCTGTCTCTGCCTTCCGATTGCTGGCATTACAAGCAAGAGCCGCCATGCCTGGCTTCAGCTTAATTAAGCTCTTCCACCAGGGGTTGATTTTCCCACTGCCAGCTTCGGTGTTGTTGGCCAAAGCCTCCGCTTTTCACAAGGCACAAACAATGGGGAGCTGCCAAAGGAATGGGCAGCTCAAAGGCAAGTGGGGACCTGGGGGTGGAGAGGGCCACTGTGTCCTCACCATCTCCCTGGAAGAGGTGGTCTGTGGCAGGGCTGTGCCCACTGCTGTTCTAACCAGCACACGCCTCAGCCTGTAGTCACCACCCCGCGAGGGGGTGACAGTTGGGGGAGAAGTTCAGATAGCCTTCGTCACCGGAAGGCGGTCCTCCCCCCACCCCCTAGGTGCGCAGCTGCCCGCCCAGGGTGGGAGGTGTGCATGCCTTTCTTTCCTCGCCAATAAAGCGCAGATAATGATAATACCTTCCTCCCAGGCCTGCGGTGAAGATCAGATGAGAGAATGCAGGGAAAAGCGACTTACATGCTATAAAAGAGTCTGACAAATGCTCATTATTTCCTCCTATTCTTCTCCTGGAATTTATCAAACACTTTATGGGCCCTGGAGGTGGTTTTTTTTTTCCCTTCCTCCTTCTATCTTGCATGGATTTCTCTGGCCCACAATTCTCTTCTCCTCTCCAGCTGTACCATAGGGAGGCAGGGTAGTGCAATGGTTAGGGAAGGACAGGCTGGCCCATGTTTGAATCCTGCCTTGTTATCCTTCTAGGCATGGCCTGGGGAAAGGAACACAACCTCTGTGAGCTCTGTTAGCTTTCCCCTGTATAAAATGGGTATAAAAATTAAACTATAAAAAAGGGGCGGGGGAAGCCTAAGCATAGGGTCGCTATGAGGACTGAGATGATCTGTGTCAAACTCTTAGTACTGTGCCTGCCACAAGTGTCTGCTGTACTGTTCTGTTATTCGTTCTCTCCAGCAGCATGACTACCCTCTTTGAGTGAAAATAGACCTTGGACACGATTTTCAGGGGTTTTCTTGTCTCCACAGAAGGGGTAGATTTATTCAGCAAATCCTTTCTGACCATCTTCTTGGTGCTGGGTACTCCTGGAGCAATAGGAAGACTAGATTGTAGTCCCTTGACCTTGGGAGTCCCCACTGCAGTGGCACAAATATTCATTCATTCATTCATTCATTCATTCATTCATTCATTCATTGCTCAATTCTCATCCATCTGCTGGGCCTGTAAAGCTCTGTGCTGAACTTTGGAATACAAAGCTGGGAGTGTGGCAAAAGTGAGAGAAGCAAGATCCGGTTAAAAGGTCCCTTGTTGGCCTCTTCATGATGTGCCTTCCCATTTCCTGTTACTTGGCCTCAGTCTCCCCATTTGAATGCTAAGGGGTCACTCACGCTGATCCCAATCTCTGGGCCCACACCAATATTCCAGCTGTCTGAGGCAGGATGGACAAATGCCTAGTGACACCCCGTCCCTGCTCCCGGCCCACACGCTCACTCGGGTCTCGGGCATCGATCGGCTAGGAGCTCATTAGCGGCCACACAGCCATCGCCGCATGTCACAGGCTCTTAAAGTCTCCATTACTGAGGGACCTCACTCCTCTGTATTTTTAGCCTGCATCTGGAGGAGATGGCTGGCATCTCCGGCAGTTATACTCGTCAGACTCACTGCTTTCGACAGCTTCTCAGGCCTCTGGGCACCTGGATGGAGGTGGGGGCTCCAGACCTGCTCCTGGAACAAAACCACAGGAGGAGCTGGGGAAGGCAGGAGTCCTTTCCTCTCCCATAACTCCCCATCCTACTCCTGTGGGACTACCTGCCATGTATAACAGAGTAGAGACAACCCCCTGCCCCCCCTGCCCCCGCCCCCCGCTTCCAGGATACTGACATTTCTTTGGATGATACAGGAATGAGGGCAGGTGATGCCAACTTAGGAATAAAACCCAGGCCAGTCAGATGTCCCAAAGGATCAGCCGCCATCGCTAGCTGCCGACAGGTAGAGAGCAAAGCTTGCAGAAGCCACCCAGCATGGGTTCTGTCGGCCTGTGGGGGAACAGAGCCAGTTTGAGTAGCCACCCAGCCCAGGGAGCCAGGTCTCTGCCATTATGTAAAGGCTGTTTCCCAGACCCCAGTGCAGGAAAAGATGCTTTTGTGGGTAATGACTCTGAGATAGTGGTCCCTGTGAGAGACACCAGGAAGAGGCAGATCATTGCTTGCTTGGGAAGATAGGGAGGTTATAAAGGCACCACAAGAAGGGGGACCCCTCCTTTGTTTGAGGAGGGGCCAGTCCCCAGCCTGGGATAGGAATAGAGCTGTGACCACGTCATCAGAGTCCAGACCTCCGCCACCACCACCACTTGCCATGTAACCAACTTGCTGGCAAAATAAGATAATTGTATCAGCCCCAGTGTACCAGATGCGCTCCCTGAGTTTCCTCATAGTGAAGGTGGGAGCTATGATGATTATTCCCACCTTACAGATGGAGGGAGCGGAGCTCTGAGAGGCCAAGCAAGTCACCCACGTTCACACAGCTGGAAAGCACCCACTCCAAGGCAGAGTTTCTGCTCACGGTGCCAGCATATTCTTGGACCAAAGCCAAGGAGAGAAATGAGGTGAGTTATCCAGCAATGACATTTTGCTGATGAGAAAGTGGGAAGTGTGTGGGTGTGGAGTTTCTGGCCGAGGCGGATTTCCTACTTTCCTCTGGGGTTATCTACTTTCAGTTGGAGAGGGATTGCCGGGGGGGGGGGGGGGGGCAGGGGGGGGGGAAGGGGTTAATAGTGGCATAAGCCTTTAATCCCAGAACTCACTGGGGAGGCAGAGGCAGGAGGATCTTTGATCTTGAGACTAGCCTGGTCTACAGAGTGAGTTCCAAGATAGCCGGGCCTACAAAGAGAACCCTGTCTCAGAGAGAGAGAGAGAGAGAGAGAGAATTGTGGAGGGATTGGTGCCACGTTACACACTTGTTCTGAGCACCACTTGACTGAGAAGACGAAGAAGAATGACAACAGCAAACACTGCTGGACCACTTCCCAGTGCCAGGTGGATTGCCTGTGTTGCTTCACTTCGTTCTCATGCCTGCTCTGTGAGGTCTGCTTTTAAGTGGCTCTGAGACTGAAGCTCAGAATGGGGGAGCAAGCTGCCTAAAGGTACACAGCTAATAGGAAGGGAAGCTGGACTTTGAAATATAGTCTGCCTGCCAGGCTTCTGGGCGTCCATCCTAGAGGCAGTTGGAGAAGTCGGGACTTTGGAGGCCCTTAGTGAGAGGGAGGAAGAGGAGGGGCTACATGCTTTCAGGAAGCACTTAGCGTCTTCCCACTCTCACAGTGAGCCTAGCAGCCTCCTGATATTCAGGTTCAGGGAACTGCTGGCCTCTCTTGGTGCCACTCCATCTATCATAGTTTTCCCTCCCTCCTGACTCCCTTTCCCGCTCCCCCTCCCCTCAATGCCCTAGAGCTTTTACACAGATCTTCTCTGAAAAGGTGAGGGGGGGTGGGGAAGCCTGCTATATCTTTGTGCATCTGGAAGGGCCAAGAACAGCTTCTGAGGTGGTGGGGGTGTGGGTAATCAGGTAAGGCCACCCGGGAATTTCTAAAGCCTGGCAACATCTAGGACAATGGTTCTCAACCTGTGGGTCTTGATCCCTTTGGGGAATCCAACAACCCTTTCATGGGGGGGGGGTCACCTAAGACCATCAGAAAACAGAGACGTTTACATTACAATTCATCCCAGTGGCAAAAGTACAGTTACGAAGCAGCAACAAAGACAATTTTATGGTTATGAGGCATTACAACACGAGAAACTACCTGTATTAAAGGATCGAAGCACTAGGAGGTTGAGGATCATCAGTCTATGAAATGTGCACTGTGTGGCTATTTGGTGTCAGACGCCATCTATGGCAGGGGCTGCCAAACACAGTTGTATACCGGCGAAACCGACAGCGCTCCATCTATCCATAGACACACAAGTCATCTGGCTAAGCCAGGGATGTTGTTGCAATCAAAGCAGAAGTGACTTCTAAGCCAAGACCAGAATGACAAACAGGAATAGCCTGCTTATGGCAGGGGGGTGGGGGTGGGGGTGGGGCAGTGTTCCGGACAGAGGAAAACTGTAACCAAAACACAATATGACACGATTCCAATATTAACACAAAATGAAAGGGCTGGAGAGGTGGCTTAGTGGTTAAGAACACTGGCTGCTCTTCCTGAGGACCTGGGTTCAATTCCCAGTAGCCAAATGTCTGTTCCTAATTGTCTGTCACTCTAGTATCAGGGGATCTGACATCCTTTTGTGACCTCTATGGACACCAGGCGTGCATATGGTACACAGATATTCGTGGGTGCAAAACATTATACACATGAAACAAATGAATCTAAACAAAACAAAACAAAACAAAAACCTTGAACAAGAGCGCTGGGAGCCTTTGTTCCCTTCATCAGCCCATCTGCCCTAAGCAGACGAGGAGCACTCATGCCTGCAACTCTCACGGTGACCCATGACCTGGGCCCTGAAGCACGAGTGAGAGTTTTCTGTGGAGATAAGAGGGAGAAGACCATGCAAGGGAAAAGCCCACAAGCAAAGGATGTGCCTGGGGATGGTGGTGGGATGCTGCTGCCCCTTGGTTGGTGTTTATCTTAAGAGAGATCAAGAAACCCTGGTATTTCGTATGTTTTGAATGTGTCTGTTAATACGGATTCAGATAAGACCGCAGAGATCAGTGGATGGCTCAGGACTCTCAGGTACTCTGGAGCAAGTACTGGGTTTAGGCCATTCCTTATTTCTTCAAAGAGTTTATTTGTTACTCATGTGCTTTCTTGCTGATGCCCTCTCCAAAGAACTGAGGGCCCCTCAGAGCACCCAGGTGGCTGCGATCAGTCTACACTGCCCCTGGCTGCTTGTGACAGGAAGTACCTACAGGTCCCACAGGCCTCACTTTTCAGCAGCTGTGACATACGGAGGGTATGACTCCTCCCTGGTTTGAGGAACAGAGCCTCTGCCCCCCTCCCCCTAGCAGAGCCTAGCCCTAAGGTAGTCTGTGTGATCACTGAACAGGAGGCTTGAAGTTTGCCTTTCGGGTTGATTGAGTTAGCTTTTTGGGAGAGTCCCCTTCTTGGGAAGTATATTAACGATTCATTCTGGTTGGTCTCTCACCCAGGGCAGGCTCTTTGTGACGTGCCTCAGACTTCCTAGGAATCCTCAGAGACAGTCTGACATTCTGATTGTCACTGCCAACGTGGGCTATGAAGGAATTAATTGACATGGATGAAACCCTCAATTTCCAAGGGCTGTGTAATAAAATAAAGGTTATTGTATTATTGCAGATTCCACTACTAATGAAAAAGGACTGAAGACAGTAATCACAGTACAGCACATTTAGTGAGGCTTTGAGTTCTACAGGCAACTACTCTGAACTGTGGACACTAGCGAGAGTGAGAGTAATTATTTATTGAAAAGCTATAGCTGGGCATGGTGGTGCACACCTTTAATCCCAGCACTTGGGAGGCAGAGGCAGGCGGATCTCTGTGGGTTCAAGGCCAACCTGGCCTACAAAGTGAGTCCAGGACAGCCAGGGCTCTTGTTACACAGAAAAAGCCTGTTTTTAAACAAACAAACAAACAAACCAAAAAGAAAAGAGAAAAAATTATGTATGCCAGGCACTTTACCAAATGATCTTTTTCTTATCTGTTCAGATACAAACAAACAGCGAAGGAGGTGCTGTGCCCATCTCTAGAGGTCTGGAGAGGTGAAATGAGCGTGGCAGGAAGGCTGGAGGCTGGCATAATAGACACCCCTGTGGATAAAGTGCCCTCTTCTTAGATGTGAGGGAATATTGGAAGATCTGGACAGGCAGGGTCAGCTAATTAGCCAAGGGTAGGGCATTCTGGGTGGAAAGGTATTAAGAGAGTTTGTATGTGCTTCCTATACTTGAGAAAACACCATCATCTTTCCCCTCTTAGACCCCAGGAGCTTCATTCATCTATCGTATCAATCCACACAGAAAGAGACCCATCCATTCCTCATGTACCCATCCATTATCTATCTGTAAATCTACTTGTCCATTTATCTGTCATCTACCCATCCGCTCATTTAGTTACGAATTCATGTATTCATTTACTCAGTCAAATCACCAGTGTCTTTGATTACTTCCTAGCACCTGTCACAGAGGTGAGTGTCCACTGCGGTCTGGTCTGGAAGTCTGCCACTTGTGGGAGAGAAGCAGCAGAGGGGAAAAAAAAAAAAAAGTCTTGGAGAAACAGTGCCATCTGTGTAATTCGCAGAATTTCTCCATCTTTCTCATCTCCAGTCTCCCTATAAGGATAATGAGGATAACACTTGTAGGCCATTGTAAATTTAAAGGCAATAAATTTAGAAAATGCTTTGGAAATAGGAAAGTGTTGCATGTTTAACGTATCGTCGTCGTCACTACCACCACGATCACTATCATCACCACCATCTCTTCTAAGGCAGCATGTTCTGGAAACTGAATTACCCTTAAGTTTGAGAAATTACTTCTATCACAGATAACCCTGTATATGTTCAATACGGAACTTGGTAAGATGGAATTACTCTACCTAAGATCAGGAGATTCCTCAGTCTTACAACAATCACATCGATTTCACGTGCTCTTGGGGCTACATGGGCAGTGGAACTGGAAAAGGTCTTGGTAAAAGGACTGCTCGGTCATGACATACCAGGCCTGTCATTTCCTGCTTAGCGGCTAGAACGCTCCAACGTGTCACCTGACTGTCCAATGGCTAGTGTCTGCTGGTTGCAAGGACAGATGAGGAGATGCTGACCAGAAACATGTTTCTGGAAACCCAGGAAAAGACTAGCAGCACAGTTTCAGCATGAGCAGGAACCACAGGAAATGTAGGCCTTGAAGACTCTGTGCCTATCCGCTTAGGTGAATTTATGCAGTGCTAGCAAAAAATCCCCCACCCTCAGAGCCCTTTGACAAGATTGTGTCTTCTTTATGTGACTCTCTTGGGTCAGCAGCACTCTGAAACTCCAGGCCAAGGGAGAACATATTGGTTCTTTATGCTTTTTTATTTTAAATATTTATTTTGTGTGCATATGTGTGGATGTGTGGGTATACACATGTCCCAGCATGCATGGAGATCAGAGGACAATTCCCCGGAGTTGGTTTTCTCTTTCCCCATGTGGATCCTGAAATTCAGATAATCAGGCTTGGTAGCAGGCACCTTTACTCGCTGAGCCATCTCACCAACCCTGGCTCGTCTGGAACTTGCAGCAATCCACCAGTTTTAACCTCCTGGGTGCTGGGATTATAGTGCCCAGATGAAATACATAGGACAAACTGGAATTCATGATCTCCTGCCTTGTCCTCTTTACAGTTCTCCTATTGGTGTGTCTACCAGGGCTTGCCATGATATTTTCTATTTGCTTGTTTGGATTGTTATTTGTTTGTTTTGAGAGAGGGCTTCACTGTGTAGCCCTTGGTAGCCTGGAACTTGCTATGTAGATCAGGCTGGCTTCGAACCCACAGAGATCCACCTGCCGCTGCCTCCGTAATGCTGGCATTAAAGGTGTGTGCTACCATGGCTGGCCCATGATGGGTCTGAAAGCTTCCCCTCATGTTTCATTGGCCAAAACTAGTCACATGGCTAAGTCGGACAGAATGGGAGTAATATTCCACCTACTTTTAGAGAGGATATCAAAGGACGGACAGCAAGTGTTTTGAATAGTGGCCCAATTTCCCTTAGAACCTCAGAATGGCTTGGAGGAAGGACCTTTGTAGGCCATGGTAGCCATTCAGGTCACTCAGCTCCCCTGTGCATCCGCTTCCTCCCCATAGCTACCCCCTGGCTCTGCGGCTTCTGCTTTCCTGCTTGCTGTTTCCTCCTGTCTCTGTCTTCCTATTTTTGGTGTCTTCCCCCCTCTGCTTTTTTTCCTTTTTTCTTCTTGCATGTGTATATGTGTGTGGTGTGCATGTGTGTGTCTGCATGTCTGCTTGCGTGTGTGTGTGTGTGTGTGTGTGTGTGTGTGTGTGTGTGTGTGTAGCTGCATGTATGTACATATACCATGTGTGCATTGTGCCCCTAGAAGCCAGAAGATGTTGGATGTGGCAGTTGTGAGCCATTTGATGTGGGTGCTGGGACCTAAACCCAGTCTTCTGCAGGAAGCAGCAAGTGCCCTCTCCCCAGACTTGAGTCTCCAAGCTAAACAAACCCAGAGCTTGCTCTTCCAGGAGGCCGGCTATCAGCTTGTCCCTGGGATCCCACATCCCATGTAAGGATTACTGCTGTCTGCCATGGCCCCTGGCTTTATAGGGGGATCCAAATTCCAGTTCTTTTCTTTTCTTTTATTTTTGTTTTTGTTTTTTGAGACAGCGTCTCTCTGTGTAACCTTAGCTATTTTCTCATTGCTGTGACCAAACACCTGACAGGAAGCCACTTAATGTGGGGGAGGGGTGCCTCTGGCTCATGGTTTGAAAGGGTAGTTCATCTTGTCAGGCTGTGGATCCTGGCTGTGACACCAGGGTCATGAGGATGCCCACTCACAACTGTATGGATCAGAAAGTTAGACTGGACAGGAAGTTGGGCTGGCTATAAAACCTCAAGGCCTGCCCCTGTGACCCACTGCCTCCTGTGAGTCTGTACTTCTCCAGACAGCACCATCAGCTTGAGACGAGTGTTGAGATGCTTTTAGGGAGCACCTCGCATTCAAACCGGAGCAGAAAAGTTCTGACCCACACATGAAGAGTCATGGGGAGAGCTGGCTTTCAGCATGGCTCGCTCTTAGTGATTCTCTCTTGTCTAATCTCTTCTTCCTGCAGTGTTCGCTCTGACACTAGGCAGACCTGATTGTAACTTGATGGCTTGGCTCCCAACAGCTGTTTCCCTCTCCTTTCATGGGAACCAAATATTCTAATTGGTAATATGGCCTTACCTGCGGCTAGGTATGTTATAGGCGTTAGTCCTGGCTAACGGATATGAGTAAAGGTGATGTGTACAGCTTTTGTGCTTCCCTTTGCTGTTGCCTCTCTCTGGCTACAGTGTGGCTTCGTGGAGTGAGGAGGTGAGCTCATCCCCAGAAGAGGTGAGCTACAAAGCCGAAGGCATCTGCGATCCTTCAGACTTGTGTCGGGCAGAACTACCCCAAACACTTGGGAGAGAAAGAAACCAGCTTTATCTTGCCCAAAGTACTGCCTGCTGTGTGGGTCTTTGTTATAGTAGTCTGAGAAAACAGAGTCTCCATTAATTTACTTTCCAGGGATGAACTTGGCCAACTGAGTCCAGTGGAGTGGTGCAGGTTTATAATCGTAGGTCAGGGGGCTAAGGTGAAATTGTGGGCTCATGGCTAGCCTGGGCTACAATATAGACTGTATCTCCAAAAATAAACAAACAAAACAAAAGAAACAGCTGACTGTCTGGCCTGAGATTGAAGCCTTATGTCAGAACCCAACACTAAAGAGGTAAAGGAACCAGCCGGGTGTGGTGGACCATGCCTTTAATCCCAGCACTCGGGAGGCAGAGGCAGGCGGATCCCTGTGAGTTCGAGGCCAGCTTGGTCTACAAAGTGAGTCCAGGACAGCCAAGGTTACACAGAGAGACTCTGTCTTGAAAAAAAAAAAAAAAAAAAAAAAAAAAAAAAAAAAAAAGTAAAGGAACAATTATCCGTATAGTGTCCTGGGGTATGCTCCATCGCTAGGAAAAGGGGCTTGCACGCTGGGCAGCAAGGCTGGTGCCAGCCCCTTACTCTTCAAGGTCCTCCTTCTCCTTGTGCTTGCCTGGTAAGAGTCCCTGAAAGAGAAAGTCTAACTTCTGATGGTCCCAACTTGGCCTTTTCCTCTCCCTGGGCACCCGAGGAGGCCTCTGACCGGTGCATCATCTGCTAAGTGTCTGGGAATGGTGGAAGGGGTAGCTGTGTGTGGTGGACAGAGCCCTGTGTGGTTTCAGTGTCTTCAGGGCCCTGTGTGCCTCTGCTACTATGAGTGGGTTTCATAAGGTCTAGAGGGAAATAAGGAAGTGTTTTCATCCGTTTGGGTTGCTATAACAAAACACCATAACCCAAGAGACTTATCAACAACAAAAGTAATTCTTTACAGTTCTGTAAACTGGAAAGAGTGAGATCAAGCTGCTGATAAATTCAGTGTCTCCATAACAGTCCACATCTACCAGGGGTGCTGATAAATTCAGTGTCTCCATAACAGTCCACATCTACCAGGGTCTGTTTTCATGGTTCTCAAATGTCTCTTCTCACCGTCCTCTTTTAAGGAGTGCCAGTCCCATTCAAGAGGGCTGAACCCTTGTGATCTAATTACCCCCAAAGGTCTCACCTCTAGACACCACTGCATAGGTTTATTTATTTATTTATTATGTATAGTGTTCTGCCTGCGTGTATACCTGCATGACAGAATGGGGCACCAGATCTGATTACAGATGGTTGCTGGGAATTGAACTCAGGACCTCTGAAAGAACAACCAGTGCTCTTAACCTGTGAGCCATCTCCTCAGCCTGATATTTTTTATTCATTTATTTTGTTTTTGAGATACGGTCTCGTGTAGCCCAGATGGGCATGGAACTCTCTCCGTAGTTGAGAATTACCTTGAGCTTCTTATAACCCGTGTCTCTACCTCCCTAGATTAGTGTGGTGCTGAGGATTGAACCTGGGACTTTCCACATGCTAGACAAGCATTCGACCAACTGAGCCACTTTCTTAGCCCTTGGTTTTCAATATGTGAGCTTTGGGGGTGTTTTGGTTAGGACTTGACACAACCTAGAGTCACATGGAAGGAAGCCTCATTGAAGAATTATTTCGATTTGATTGGTCTGCAGCCACATCTGGGGCGGGGGGCAGGTTGTTTTGATTGTTAAATTGGTGTGGAAGGTAGCCCATTGGGAGACACCATTCCTTAGGCAGGAAGTCCTGGACTGTATAAGACAGGGGAAGGTTAGATGAGAATGGCAAACAGGCAGCGTGGGTGCATTTGTTTCTCTCTGCTCTTGACTGTGTGTGTGATGTGACAGATGCGTAAATCCCTGACTTGACTTCCCTGAAATGATGGACTGCATCTTGAGATTGTAAGTCAAATAAAGCCTTCCTCCCCAGAGCTGCCTTAGGTCAGGGCATTTGTCATAGCAACGTATGATCAGCAACAGGAGGGGAACAAACGTTTAGACAATAACAACTTGGGAATGGCTGAGGGCAAAGTGGGTCTGGTTGGTGGCATCTGTGTACCTGTGCCCTCTGCCTGCATCTGTGCTCTATCTCTGCCAGTGATCATCTCTGCAAAATGACACAAGGATCCTAGCTGGGTCATCTTTTCTGTGCCAAAGGCAAGACAAGTCTTTTAAATTTACTGCAAGCACTCATTGGGGATGGACTAAAGCGTTTGTTGACTCCAAACGCCAGTAAGTGTTGATAAATAAAGCCATTAAAAATGTGTTATGGCTCTGACACTTGGTGTAACATCTTTCCTCCTACTTTTTCCCCATGTAACATTTACTTTAAATGGCCCCAGCCAAAAGCCAAGCACCAATAAAACTGCCCCACATCTCCCAGAACATCTTCACTTGTGAGACACTTGAAGGTTCTGCACTCGGGAGGTGGGGTGGAGGGGGTGGGGGGTGGAGGGGAGAAAGGGGAGTGGGGGTGGGGAACCAGGAGGCCCTGCTGTGTGTAAGCTGCAAATGCTGTAGCTCCTTTGGTTGAAGCCTAACTGCACATCACATTTGCAATTTTGAAGCTTCAATTGCTTAAAAATATTGTAACTGCTCCTCAAACAGGAAAATTGCGTTTAGATTTCCCTCTGTGTTTAACCTCAGACCGGCAAGAGATGGTCTTCACATTTCCCCAGCAAATGAAAATCACTTTTGGATTGAGATTGCTTATGGATAGTTTCTACCATAAGAAAAAGAAAATCTATGAACAAACACAGCTATGCATTCCACACAGCCCTGTAGTGTAGAGAAAGAAATGCTCGTTTTTTGGCATGAAGGATTTAGGACAGCGACAAGGAAAGACAGTTTTGAATAAGAGGTTCAGTCACACCTGAACTGTTGCTGAAGGAAGTACAGCGTCCTGCACTCAATTTCATAGCGGAGAGCCAGCTTCCGGCAAAATTGGCATTCCTTTGGCACTTTTCATATCAAAAATCCCTTCTTCTTGTAGAGGCTCAAAAGCTCTCAAACCACCTTTCCCCTCAGTCAAGCTTGTAACTCATTCACACTAAGGTATGATTGCTTACACCTTAAAGGGGACGAGTGGAAATTGGGAAATAGTTTGCTCAAAGGAATTAAGTGACATTGGAAAGGCCCTATACAGTAATAGTCCATTAGGTGACTGCTAAACGGGAGTCCTTTTCTGTCTACTCCTAAGACTGGTGGTTGCTTTGCTTTGTTTTTGAGACAGGATCTCACGTAGCCCAGGCTGACCTAAAACCCAATATGTAGCCAAGGATGACCTTGAACCTCTGATCATCCTGACTTTGCCTCCCAACTGCTGGGGTTACAGGCTTGCACCACCACTTCCCGTTTAGGCAATGCTCTGAACCAAACCCAAGGCCTCCTTCATTCTAGGCAACACTCTCCCAGGTGAGCGTCGGTGCTACCCAGCCCATGAGACTATTTTAAACTAGTTCTCTCTTTCCTTCCTTATATTCCATCAGCAAATGCCACTGAGCCTGCCCTTAGGACAAGAGCTTCCTATAATAGAAAGAATAGCGCCCAAGAAGCAACAGTCACAAGCATGTATCCTCCGTGGAGTGCCTGTTGAATGCCAGGGGCAGACTGAGGTACTACATTGGACAGTATTGTCTTCCCAGCACCCCAGCCAGGTGGGTAGCACAGTTTCAAAGACAGAGGCGGCACTTTTTTTCTGTCACAGGTCACACATAGGAAGGCACGGTACTGGGCTATCAGCACAGGCAGTTTGATTTCAGAGCCTTCTGTTCTGAGTGAGATTAGATTAAAATAAGCATCTAGGGCAGGCTTTGAGGAGACTATCTTTAATGTGCTTTGCACTACCCGAGACACTGTGATGAGGGGCAGGAAAGAAGGCCAGCCTCTTGCTGAGCAAAAGGAGCCTCGGGTGAGGGCAGCTGCAGTGGGTCACCCTGCTCTTGCCCCCTTCCTCCTCAAAGTCCCCCTCCTCTTACCAGCAGACACCAGAAGCCAGCAGGCTGGCTGCGCCCCAGGCAAGCTCTGGTCAGGAAGAGGGGATCTTTTGTGAGCTGCGGGCCTGGTCTCTGTTAATGCCAATTAGCGTTTCTGCCTGCTTGGAGCTGCAGGGCCAGCAGGCTTCTGTGATCCTGGTGGCTAGGGGTTCTGGCCTAGAAACGCTCCCAATGTGGGACGAAAGTCAGAGAGTCCAAGGGGAGGGACTTTTGTCATTGAAAGGAGAGGAAATGGGGTTTCTGAGAAGCTCCACGGGGCCCTGCAGCCCCAAGAGCACAGCTTTCTGGGGCCAGAAAAAGAGGGAGAGGAGAGAAAACAGCAGGCCTGCCTCCAGCTGCCCTAGTTGGCCTCTCTGTGAACCAGGACCTGGCTCCTGAGAGAGAAGGCAGGAAGAGGGTTCCCATGCTCCGGGATTTGTAGGAGACTCTGGGGCAAGCAAGCAATTCTAGGACTTCAGTTACTAAACTCATGGGTGCCAGGAACACCCATCAGAGTCCCCAGTCCTCAGGGTCTGTCGTAGTCTGCTTGGGTTAATGTAAATGAGTGACAACACAGAGCATATGGGTGATTAAAGCTGGACTCCCAGGAGGAAGTGACTGAGGGACTTGGGTTCCAGAGGCCCAAGCTTTGGCCCCCACATCAGCTCCCCCTGTCCTTTCCTGATGGCCTGTCCTCCTAGCCTCTCTCCTGTACCATCTACGTCCTCCCTATTGTCTTTTACTTATTTTCTCCTGCCCTTTGACCTCCGTAGTGTATGCCCGGCTGGCAAACCCTCCAGTAGGGTCATTCTCCTTCCTCCCACTTCCAGCTGTCATTGAGCTGGACCACCGTGCCCTCTGCCTTCTGTGGGAGGGCTGTCCCCTATATCACTGGCAAAGCAAGCACACACACACAGAGCTGGGATCTGGTCATGGTCTATCTCCTCCCTCTCTGCTGGTTTCAGCTCCAGGTAGTTAACTAGTTACTTTCTAGTGAGTCAGTCACTCCAAAGTAATAGTTTCCCCAAAACGCTGTCACTGTAGCTTTAAGGAAACCACATGGTCTCTCTGTCTCTATCTCTGGTTTTGTCTGTCTGTCTCCAGCTAAGAGAGAGCAAGAAGGCTAGAGGACAACCTTGGATCTCATCTTAAAGAATGCCATCTCCCCAATCCCTTTCTCTCATCCCCTCCTTTTTTTTTTTTTTTTTTTTTTTTTTTTGTTGTTGTTGTTGTTTTTCGAGACAGGGTTTCTCTGTGTAGCGTTGGCTGTCCTGGACTCACTTGTAGACCAGGCTGGCCTCGAATCCACAAAGATCCACCTGCCTCTGCCTCCCAAGTGCTGGGATTAAAGGCATATGACACCATGCCTGGCTCTCTCTCCCTTTCTTGAGACATGATCCTGCTATGTAGCCCAGGCTGCATAATTACAATGCCTCTGACCCTCTGACTTTCTGGAATTAGTGCCCCCCCACACCCCCACATCCCCCACCACACCCCCCACCACACCCCCATCACACTCAGCTCTACAAAGTCATCCTAAGAAGAGCATGTGGGGTCAGGGACAAGGAGGTGGTGTCTGCAGCTGGAAAGCTTCAGGTTTGGCTAGATTATTGACCCAGACCCTTTTTTCTTTCTTGAACTCACTTCTCAGGGATTTCTCCAAATTCCCAAAGCTACCTAAAGGAGGAAACAGAAACTTTCAAAGGTTAAAGACCTGAAGAGTGGATAGAGAACTTATAATGGCTTCCTATGTCCCAGTCACAGCCTTCTCTGATACTTCAGGACAATACTTCAACCTAGAGGACAAATGACTATTTCTTTTTCTTTTGCTATTTCGACATAGGCTCTCACTATGTAGCTCTGGCTGTATGGGACTTACTATGTAGACCAATCTGGCCCCAAACTCACAGAGATTTGCCTGCCTCTGTTTCCCAAGTGCTAGGATTAAAAGTGTGAGCCACAACACCCGAATCAAATGGCTTGTTCTCTCTCCAGAGCCTGAGGTAGGTAAGCAACTGACACTTGTCACTTTATACTGTGTTTGTCACCCCAGGGAGGGACATTTGGGGTCATTGCTGTGCTTCCTGGAATGAATAGGGAAAGGGTCTTAGGCTACTGCACACTGAATGGCTTGTCTGCGGAAGAGGTTTTTCTGCTTGGGTTGAGATTGGGTACCCTGGCTCTTGTTCTTCAGCCAGAAATATGAACATACTTGGAACCAGAGAACTTAGGCTGTCACATACAGCTCCTATTTGTTGAATAGAGTTACTGATGTCATGTAGCCTTTATGGACAGCACTACAATTATTCCAGCTGAGGAAATGGAAGCTCAGTGGGCTTAAGTACATGACCAGAAAAACACAGTGAGAAAAGAGCGGAGTTCCCGGGGGTGGTGGCACACGCTTTTAATCCCAGCACTTGGGAGGCAGAAGCATGGGGATCGCTGTGAGGCCAGCCTGGTCTACAAAGTGAGTCCAGAACAGCCAAGGCTATGCAAAGAAACCCTGTCTCGAAAAACAAAACAAAACAAAAAATAAAGAAAGAAAAGAAGAGAAGAGAAAGGAAAAGAAGAAAAGAGCAAAGGTTTGAGTGGAAATCTGTCTGGCTCCAGAGCTCTGGGCATGACACTTAGGAATCCCTCTCCCCCGGTGTCCCCAGCCTCAACACAGCCACTGCTCAGGTTCTGAGAGCAGAAAACTAGAGTAATAGGAGGATCTTATGATGTCAGAGCATTGGTGATAGGAAGGATCTATGGGGCTTTCTTCCATTCCATTACCATTTCTTTGTCATTGGAAGCTGGCAGAGAGTGCTTTGCCAACAAAGGTATTGAAAAAGCTTTTTGCTAGCTTCTCACCTATCACTCCCTGGCAACGGGGGTGGGTGGGGGGGGGGGGGGGGGATGGGGCTGGGGGGGGGGGACGGGGGCTGGTCCATGAGACCAATCACCGGGCTTATCTCTACCTTTCTAGAAGGTGCTTGAGCTCTGCACATGTCCACACAGCCTGAGGCACACAAGAAGCTGGGTGGTATTCATCTCTTCCTTGGGGCATCCCCTGACTGCTCCAGGAAGCAAGAGCTCCAGCCTCCCATCCTCATGGCTTGCAGAGTAGAAGTGGATGCGGAAGAGCCCTTGTCACTTATCAATCTTGTTTTTCGAGTTGGTTCATTGGCCTCTTGAGGGCAGGAGACCAGAGGTGACCCCTCCTTTCCTCTCTCAGTGCATGTAGTGAAGGCCTGTACTTTCTTGGAACTCAGCCATTACTGGTTGGCTAATTGGAAAGCCACTAGACTAGGGGTTCCCAACCTGTAGGTTGTGACCCCCCCCACAAGAGTCACATATCCAATATTTACATTACAATTCATAACAATAGCAAAATTACAGTTATAAAGTAGCAATGAAATAATTTTATGGCTGGGAGGGATCACCACAATATGAGGAACTGTATTAAAGGGTTGCAACATCAGGAAGGTTGAGAACCGCTGCTCTAGACTGTGTGCAAGGACTGGCATGTACATGTGCATAAATTTACTTGTGTCCATGTATATATATGATTTACATGTATGACATATACATAGGGTATGTGTGCCTATGTACACTAAAAAGGCTCACGTACTTGTACCATGTCCCTATCTTATCTGATTTATCAGATATTAAAAATACATTGACTGTCCAACCCTAGAGCCAGGAAAGAAACCACTGGAAGAGCAGTAACAACATGTGGCAACACGCATCTGTATTCCCATCTCTGGGGCGCTAGAATAAGGATTGTGAATCTGAGACAGTCTGGGCTACATATCAAAACCCTATCTAAAAATGAACAGCTTCTACCAAGGTAAAGAATAAAGTACCGTGATTAGGGAGTACATGGCAGAGGCACAGTTTAGTCAGTCTAGGGAGACAGATCAGGGAAGGCTACTGAAGGAAGGAAAAATTGACCGAGACTTGGAGTCTTTAGGGATTGAATTCACCCCACCCTCACCCCCACACCCCACACCCCCACTCCCACCCCACCCTACCCCCCGCCAATGTATCCAAATCCTGACTCCTAACACCTGAGAGTGTGACCTTATTTAAAAGTTGAGCCTTTGCAGATACCATCAACTTGAGATGAAGTCACGCTGGATGAAGGAACATCCCAATCCAACAACCAGTGTATTGTTTTAAAATTATCTGTATTATTAGTATTATCACTATGCTCGGCTAGCAATCAATTAAGACACAGACACTTGTTATATTTTAAAATAGCCTTAGTTAACCTGGGGCAGGGCAGACATTAATCCTCTAAACTACTTCCCATAATGGAGCAGGTATGGGATCCCTGTCCCAATCCCATGTCATCTGTTTCTACCAATTTCTATCAAGCTACCTCCCATCCATAATCCCAAATACTTGTTAATGTTCTTCATCTTGGCCGAATTCCCCATCCATGCCAGCATGTGCTTCTCCTCCATCTAACCCATAGCAGCCTTCTTCGCCTCCTCCAGTCTTTTTCCTTCTTCCTCATGGCAGTCTCTCTTCTCCCCAGAATTCCTCTCTCTCTCTCTCTCTCTCTCTCTCTCTCTCTCTCTCTCTCTCTCTCTGTCTCTCTCTCTCTTTCTGCCCAGGAAATCTTAGATCTTAGCCACACCTCTATCTCCTCTGCCCCACCCAGGTGGGATAGCTTTTTATTAATCAAAAGGTGGGTCACAGAGACAGCAAGTAGTAATTAGCATTAAAATACATCAGACCATCCCCCAACACCAGTGTCTTCTGGAAGGACATCTAGTCACAGACACAGAACGGCAAGAATACCACACGACCAGAGAAGCAAGACTTGGGTAGATGACAGTCCACCAGCCAAGGACACCTCCCATTGCAGTCTCCAGAAACCCCTGAAGGTCATGGGTCTCAGGCAACCATTCCTTGCCTCCTCTGTGCACTTAGACAAGAGCTAGAACTTTCCTGGGACTCAGGGCCATAGGCCAGACCTTTTGTCCAACCCCTCAGAAAGGAAGCTACCCTGCTGATATGACTTCAGAGTTCTGATCTCCAGAGCTGTCAGTGAATAAATTCCTGTTGTCTTTAAACCACCTGGTCATGGTAACTTTTTGTGGCAGCCCTGGGAAATGAATCCAGGGGCTAACTAGAAATCCACTGGGTGAGGAGGAGAAAAGAGTGATTCTGTCACAAAGAGCCAGCTGCACAGAGGCATGGAGGGGTGAGAGCACACTTCAGAGAGTAATGGAAAACTCAGTCATCAGGAACGCCCCCTGTGAGAAGTGGGGAAGGAGAGTTACATGTTAGAGCATGTATATTAGTGTGTGTGTGTCATACACGGTTTTGTGATTATATGTTTGTATGTCCCTGCATGTACTTCCTGGAACTGCACTCGGCTTTTATGATTTCCAGTTTAGTAATGCTCTTGGTGATTGATGGGTTCCTTGACCTGTATGTGTGACTTGTATGTCAGGGCATAAATGTAGATAGTCTACAAGTCTGCGTATTGAATTCAAAGCAGTCCTAAGGAAGGCCTGAGCAGGGATGGCCCTGTTTCTCTGTTTGTATTCTTGGTGCACACTGTGAATACACCTGGTCGAGGGTGTAATGACAAGAGGCATCAGGAGCTGGAGCCTATTTGTCCCAGTTCAAGAACACAAGCCAAGGCAGACAAACCTGGATTGCATTGGTTGGCAAGAGGCCTGTGAGGGCCTCCATTCTTGGGCTGGAAAGATGGCCCAACAGTTAGCGCATGCTGCTCTTGCAAAGGACCAGGGTTCAGTTCTCAGGACTCGTATGTGCTCACAACAACCTTCAAGTCCAGTTCCAGAGGATCCAATGTCTTCTTCTTGCCTCCTCAGGCTCCTCCTGTATTTGTGTGGTGCAGATACTTATCCAGGTTCACACACATTCACATAGATTTAAAACAAAACAAAAAGAAACCTATTTCCTTCTTTCTTTTTTTTTAAAAGAAAGTGCTTAGTTCTTGAGGTTGAGGGCTAAAGGTGGCCTTAGGTATGGTTGTGGCCCCACTTGAATGTTGGCCCAGCTGCACTGGCAAAGCTCCTGAAGAGTCCTTGAAATTCATTTTCCATGGGACCAGATAGTTGGCTCTGTGGTTAAAAGCAGAGGATCTGACTTTTGTTCCAAGCACCCACATCAGGCAGTTCATGTCACCTGTAGCTCCAGGGAGATATAACTATGACATCCTTTTCTGGCCTTTCTGGTCAATACACACACACACACACACACACACACACACACACACACACACACACACACACACACACACACACACACCTGCCTGAGAATCATGTCTTAAAGGAGTCCCTTCCCCTGGAGGGAGATTACAGCTGAGGGCAGGAACTGAGGGACTCCAGCCCAGCCCTGGAAGAAGGTTGCACATGTGTGTGATTTCCTACCCCCACCCTCTGAGGACATAACTACCAGAGATTTTTATGAAACCTAAGAACCACTTCTGTGCTCCACGCTGACATCAAGAGCATGAGTGTGTGCGTGGTATGTGCAGGTGTGTGCAAGCATGCGGAACTTCCAACCTGCTTCCTCGCTGAGAATATGGTTAGATCAGGATGTCAAGTGCAGCCCCAGGCCCTGCCAGCTGCTACCAGGGTCAGATTGCGGGGAGGGGGGCGGCAGGGGGCTGTCCTTGATGGAACTGATAGAACAGACAGAGCCTGTGGTAAGGACAGGAAGAGAGGGGTGGAGGTTGCTGCTTTGAGGGGAGGGGTGGATATCCTAGCTTTGACAGACCCTTAGACTGAGATGGTGTCGAACAGGAGCAAGCCTTAAATTTGGAGCTTGGATGGACAAGTCAGGTGGTTTAAGAGGAGAGCGCACACAGCACTGTGAAGGAACAGATAGGGCTTTTCAGGACCTTGGCCAGTGCCCTAGGATTCCTGAGGGGAACCAAGGTTGTCAGCCAGTTTCCAGACACATAGTCTGAGGCGATGCCTCTGGATGTGGTAGAGATGCTGAGGGAAAGATACACTTAAAATTCAGGACATAGCTGGGGGCTTCATTGGGGTTACAGAAGCTCATGAGAAGCTGGATGTGGAAGAGAAAGGGTCCTCATAAGTAACTATGGGTAACCTGCCAAGAATGAGGAAAGAGCATCTTCTGGGGAGGAAGAAAAGTAGCTTGGGGACTGGAGTCATCCATTCCTGGGGACGCATTTCTTTGCTGTCTTGTGTCAGGCACCTGGCCAAGTATTCTGGGCCTCAGCCTTTGCCACCTCTGGATAACCAAACTCTATTATTCCTTTGGGAAGCAGTCCAGGAGCAGGGCCACTCCTATAGTCATCCTTGAGGTCTCTCCCATGACCCTCCTTGCTGCTGCCACCCCTTTCTGTGCTTGCCTGCTGCTGCCACAGCTCTGCCCTTTGCACCCCCCATTACAGCCAGAAAGACTTCAGTGCCGCCACTGCAGGGATTTTCCCCTGCCTCCCAGACCCCGTGGCTCTCTTCCTTCCAAAGAACTTTTAAAGGGCAATTAATCAACCTTATCACATCCTTTCTATGGCGTCCTGAGCAGGGAGGGAATGCAGAAAAAGTATCCTGCTCCTAGGAGCCAGTCATGTGGATATGTGGACACCAGGCAGCTGGTTGACAAATTCTTCCCTGGAGACAGCCACCTTGTCCAACTTTGGAACTGGCTGCAATATGAGCCTGAGCCAGGAGGAAAAGTAGGGACACCCTGCTTGTTCTCAGCCCCACCTTGTCTTCTAACTCCCTTCCTCACTTTCTCCTTTAGTTTCTTCAAGCTTGTTCTCCCAAGCTTTTCCTAGGCAACGTCTTGGGTCAAGGGCCATGCACAAAAGATTTGGGGAGGAACACCCATATGTGTAGAGAAGTGCAACCTCTGTGAATGACAGCAGTGTTCAGGCAGCACAAAGCATGCAGTCCTTTGAATAGTCTAGCTTAGGTTCTGATGGGTTGCTTTCTAGAGAGTAGCCATCAAATAAGGGGGCCTTGGGCGAGAGGAATCCTGGGGGCCATCTTATTCGGTCCTGATGCCAGTAGATGAAGCCCTGCCACCACTCTGTTCTAGGATCCCAGCTGAGTCTGGGATGTCTATAGTGGGTGATATAGTAACTACAGAGAGGTAGCTCCAAGGCTGAGACAAAATGAGACACTAACTGCACCAGTGAATGACAGGCTCTGCCCTAGATACCCTATACAGTGAACTCATATTAGGCATCTGATAGCTCCAAGAGCTCTTTTTACAGATTTACTTTTACTTAGTATGTGCATGTCGTGCATGCTGTTGCTCATGGAAGCCAGAACAGGGCGTTGGAGTTACAGGGAGTTGTGAGCCACTTGCTGAGGGTGCTGGGAACTAAATTAAGTTCTCTGGAAGAGCACCAAGCATTCTTAACCACTGAGCCATCTTTCCAGCGCTCCCCCCCTCAAAAGAGTTCTTAAGGGAACTGAACTTTAATATAATAAAGTTTACACAGTAAAGAAGTCATGAAGCCAATCTTGCACCACATGTTTTTTAAAATCTTGGCAAAAAATTAAAATACAAGTTGAATAGCACCATTCCCTGCTTATATCACCCACACAGCTTATCAGTGTCATTAATAAGAATCCTTTTTCCTTTCTGTGCTCAGCAAGTCCATCACCTCTCTAACCATGCCCCGCCCACTCTGTCACCCACGCCACATGGGGCTGGTGGCCTCCTTTCAGACTCTGAGGCACACATGCTCCCTCTTTCCTCAAGGCTCTTGCCCTTACTACACCACTGTTTTGGGCACTTTTCCTCCAAATCCCTGCGGGGCAGCTTCTCATGTTTCAGGTCAAATGCCACCTCCTCAGAGAGTCCTTCCCTTGCTGCCTGGGCACCAGTGGCAACCCTCTTTTCATCCCAATTTATTTTCTTCACGGCAATTAAAATTATTTATTTCTCACCTTAATCATAAGCTGTCTTGCAGCTAGAACAGAAGTTCCTTCAGGGAAGAAACCTTGTTTGTTCACCGTGGTCCTCCCGGAGCTCGGTGCTTAATGAGTGCTCAATAAATGTTTGATAAGTGAGTGGACTCTGAAAAGCTTCACGGGGGGGGGGGGGGGGTGAGGGGGCGCTCCAAGAGGGACATGATGGTGGGGGGTGAGAAGCAGGGTGTGGAGAGCACTGAGCTGTCTATCCGTGAAGTAGCCTGGCCTCCTTTGCTGAAGGGAGAATGCGTGTGGACACAGTTTCTCAGACGTCGCCTGAAGTCAGGTGGAAGGGATGAAGTTGCCTCGTGTTGCTGAATCAGAGATGAATGCCCTTGGGCCCCCTGGGCGTCTCCCGGCCTTCCCACATTTGAGGGGGGTGGTGAGGTTTAGGGGAGCTCTAGAGCCCGCTTTGCCTGCCCTCAGGGTTGCAGCAGGCATTGCCGGGAGGAGGGGGAGGCTGCTGCTCCAGGAACCTGATCTTTTGCATTTGCTGACATTCTTGGATTTGGCATTTACAACCTCAGGGTTCTATTCAGAGGAGGCCTTTTGCATTTGATGTAAATATTATGGTGATGAGAGGTGACACAGAGAAACCCTGTAGGAAATCGAAATCCACCCCCACCAGGCTGGGAGCCTCTCCCGCTGCCTCTTTGGGTTGGCGTGCAGAGGACTGATTCCTCCCAGGTCTTGGGTTAACCCAGAAGAGCCCCCTCCACCCATAGGCAGCAGGGTCTGGGAGCTGCACATTAGTTATTTTTCCAATTTGTAGAACCACATTCATCCATCAATGTGGGAAGCAATCAGGGTGAGTCCTGAGCCAAATGGTGCTACAACTATTTTGGGGGGTGGGGTGGGGTGGGGGTGAGGATGATGTTGTTTCCCGCAGGAGAGGTGGAAAGTCCTTAGCTGCACAAGAATAGAAATGAAGGCTCCAAGCCCTGGGGGTTGCCATAAGTCAGCTGCTGGCCCATCCACTTCTTCAGCAGTTCCCAGTTCTAATTGTCCCCCACCAGTCTACCCTGGCTTTACATGTCTCTCCTGAGTCCTGGAGCCCTCTGGCAGCTGCAGTCTTCCTCAGGGACAGACTCCTGTTCTCTTCCTAGGCCAGCTTGGGAGGTGATGCCCCTAACCCCTCAGCAGAGTGCTAGAACTGCAGGTATGCTGCAAGTCTAGGGACAACTTGTTGATCTCTCTGAGTTTTGGTCTCCATGTCCTTCAAATGGGGAAGCTATTGTCATGGGATTATATGAGGGTCCCATAGAGTTATGTGCCCAGCCCTTGGAATGAGGGGCGACTGCTCAGAAAGCAGAGCAGTCATTATCAGATACAAAGGGCTTGGGAGAGACAGTGTGGACCAGGGACCAGCTACTGTTCGGGAAGCCCATCATTTATAGCTTCTCTCCCCCACGGTGCCAGGAGCTCTGCCTCAACACTGGGCCAGGCACCCAGTTGACAGGCTGGTCCTTGGAGTGTTTCTGATAGCATCAGTAAGCTAGGACAGCCAAGATCTAATTCTGGAGCCAGAGACAGTAGTTCGAATCCCAGTGTGGCATCAGACATTAGACTTTTCAAAGTCTTGATTTCTTCATTTCTAAGAAGGAAGTGAATTTTACAAAGACTAACTGGGAAAGGGCCCGGCATTTATCAGGCCCTTCCTGAACATCGCTATAAAAGGTTTTATACTGTAATCGGAAAGACTTCTTTGAGATCAAGAGATCTAGGTTAAATCTGCCTCCATCTCTTATTTACTGTACTATCTTTAGCCAATTATTGCACCTCTAGTTCCCAATCTATAGAAGAAGAAGAAGAAAAAAAAATGTCAAATGCGGCTCTGAGACTCACACTTGTCATCCCAGCACTTAGCAGGTCAAGGCAGGGAGAATGCAATGAGTTTTAGGCCTGCCTGAGCTACAGAGTAAATCCTGGCCTCAAAACCAACAAACTGCCCAAAGCTCCGGAAACAAGGCATGTGGAAGTGTAATTTTAAAATATGAAATTTGCCCCACACAATAGATATGATATGGAGAAGTTTATTATAGGAGAATGGGTACCTCAGATAGAAAGAGGAAGAGAAATAGGGAGATAGAGACAGCAAGAGAAGAAAGGAACAAGAGAGAGAGGTAAGAGGGTGAGAGAGGAGAAGGAGAGAGAGAAAAACCAACGAGGTACGTTTTCCCTTTTTATAATCCTGAGCAGGAGCAGGCAGGTAATGACATCTTAAGTCACTAGGCAGACAAGGGGTAGTACGCTAACAGCAATATCATCTGGTTTTAAGTTGCCTTGAAGAAAACTGAGAATCTGCCGTGAGGATGATGCTTACTAATGATATAGTGAATAACAACCGTGAAAAGATCTAGGATCTGGATTGAGAGAACTTTGGTAGGTAGCCTGGGTTTGTTTGTTATTTGCTTTGCATGTGGCTTGGGACAAATGACTTCTCTCTCTCTCTCTCTCTCTCTCTCTTTTCTCTCTCTCTCTCTCTCTCTCTCTCTCTCTCTCTCTCTCTCTCTCTCTCTCTCTCTCTCTCTCTCCTCTCTCTCAAAGATTTATTTATTAAGTATACAGTGTTTTGCCTGCATGTACACCTGCAAGCCAGAAGAGGGCATCAGATCTCACTACAGACAGCCCTGAGCCACCATGTGGTTGCTGGGAATTGAACTCAAGACCTTTGGGAGAAGAGGCAGTGTTCTTAACCTCTGAGCCATCTCTCCAGCCACAAATTCTCTTGCTGTAAGATAGGATACTATGTATCCCCCAGCATCATTGTAGAATTAAATTAGACAGTTAATATTAAAAACACCTCATAAGCTGTAGGATGCTGTGTTCAGGCTAGTTTAACATTACTTTGACGAGAGCTCTGGGCAAGAAACTGTGAGGGCCTCAAAGATATTCAGAGTTTGTGGATCTGTTCTGCTGTGACCTATGGGGAGTGAACGCCCAAAACAAGGGCAGAGTGCCATGGAAATCTCCACCCACTCACTGATCACACACATGTTCACAGGGTATCTTCTCAACTCAAGGCATGGAAGAAGATCTACTGCAGACTTTAGGTTGTGTCTGGTAGAGGAGCCTAGAAAGCTAAAGTCAGGCTTCTAGAGTTACTGTCCTGTGGGTAAAGGTCTCCAGGAGCTCATGTGGTGACTTCTGGCCTGCTGAGTCACTTCCTTCGGTCACCTCTAAGGCCAGGGAACACAGGGACAATTGTGAGACCGTTTAAATCAGCTATTCAGTGGGTGGCCTCTCCCCAAAGGTCAGTGGCCTATCTGGCCACCACAGCTGGCAGTCACAAAGGACCTGCCGAGAAGCCAATCTAATGGTGTTGCAAAGACCGAAGCCGCTCTTCTGGGAAAGGGAGGGTGAGGCGCAAGGTGATTTTGCTGCTGTCACAATTTCCCTTTAGACACAACCTGTCCCGAGGGCAAAAATAGCAGCTTTGCAGGCAGGAAAGTGTTGTGACATCATCCCCAGACCCAGCTAGATTTATCAACTCCACCCTAGCCAGTCAGTCTCACTTGCTCCTCTGAGACACAGGCCAAGGTTCTAAGGGACATACTCGGTGGCCCAAAGGTCCCATCTAGCCTCTGGGCCCCAGTTCTGAGCTCTAAGAACAAGACATTCCTACCCACAGATGATAGCCACTAGGAAAAGAAGAAAGCGCTCCTGCCTGTGGCTGTACTTCTGGCCATTCTGCTGCCGCAGGGCTGGGTGTAAGGCCTGCAGGGTGAGGAGCATAGAGACTGGGCTAGAGATGCACGGATGATATCTGCTCTGAGGGTGTACTGAAGGGAGGCAAAGTCATTGTGCAGGGAGAGGGCAAGGAGGGAAGAAAGAAAGGAAAGAAAGAGAGCAGAGGGGTATATGTGTGTGTCAGTGTGTGTGTTATGGTATGTACGTTGTGGTGTGTGTATGAGTGTGTGTATTGTGGCATGTGTGTATGCATGTGCATGTGTGTGTTTTGTGTTGTGTGTGTTGTGTTGTGTGTGTGTATATGTGTGTGTGTTACGGCATATGTGTATGTGGTGTGGTGCATATGTATGTGTATTGTGGTATGTATGTTGTGGTGTGTGTATATGTGTGCTGTGGTGTGTGTATATGTATGTTGTGGTGTGTGTATATGTGTGCTGTGGTGTGTGTATATGTATGTTGTGGTGTGTGTATATGTGTGCTGTGGTGTGTGTATATGTATGTTGTGGTGTGTGTATATGTGTGCTGTGGTGTGTGTATATGTGTGTTGTGGTGTGTGTATATGTGTGCTGTGGTGTGTGTATATGTGTGCTGTGGTGTGTGTATATGTGTGCTGTGGTGTGTGTATATGTGTGTTGTGGTGTGTGTATATGTGTGCTGTGGTGTGTGTATATGTGTGTTGTGGTGTGTGTATATGTGTGCTGTGGTGTGTGTATATGTGTGCTGTGGTGTGTGTATATGTGTGCTGTGGTGTGTGTATATGTATGTTGTGGTGTGTGTATATGTGTGCTGTGGTGTGTGTATATGTGTGCTGTGGTGTGTGTATATGTATGTTGTGGTGTGTGTATATGTGTGCTGTGGTGTGTGTATATGTGTGCTGTGGTGTGTGTATATGTGTGTTGTGGTGTGTGTTTGTTGTGTGTATGTATGTGTATGTGTATTGTTGTGTGTATGTGTGTGTGTGTGTGTGTGTGTGTGTGTGCATGTACTCATGCGTGCACATGCGCTACAGCAGAAGATGGCAGGCAGGAATGGGGACTCCACAACCTCCACTGATTAGAAGGGTTTTGAAATTGATAAATTACTTTGTATCAGGGCAAAATGATTTGACCAGATTTCGAATGTCTTAGAGAAGGGGAAGCTTCTCTTGGGCCAAGTATTGATTGCATTTAATAGAGCTGGGACTCTCTCACTTAAAAACAACAAAATAAACATCTAGGAGAAGGTGCTAGTCTCCCCCCTCTCCTTCTTTCTCCCTCTCTTCTGTGCTCTCTTCCTCCCTCCTCCTCCTCCTCCTCCTCCTTATGAACAGACTTATGAAAGACTATGAAGACGCACCCCACCTGGGGGCACTGCTGATGTTGAGCTGTGGAGATCCTTTGGGGCAGATTGATGGTGAGGGTTTAGGAGAAGAGGGGGCCTTGGGTTGGTCCCATTCTTCACAGATCGATTTTTGCCAAACAGGGACTGTCAGAGCCTTTGATAAATCACTAGTCCAAGTGATGAATGCCCTGAGGCAGGATGGGGTGGGGTGGGGCTTGGACACTAGGTTAGGAGGCAGCCCAGGGATGGAGAGGGGCAAGCATGAAGGGCTGGTGGGAACTGGGCAAAGCTAGCACTAGAGAACTCCACCAGATACACAGATACCTTGTCTCTCAACTGGATTTGATCACAGTCATTGGCTCATCAGCACTTCAAAATCCATTTTCAGCCTGTCTCTTGTCTGTCTCTTGCTGTCTGTCTCACTGTCTGCCTCGTTATCTGGCTTCCAAATGAACTCTGATGGTTTCTTCCCAGGAGAGAACTCGCTTGGGCTTCCTGGAAGATGGAGAAAAATCTTAGGAAAGTGGGAAGCAAGGAGCAGTTTGTCAGTGACCTCTGGGCAGGGAAGGGCAGGGTAGCGCAGGGTGGCTCCCCACAATGTGCAGGGCGATGCTACAGCAGGGACCAGTAGCAGCAGAGAGGAAGGGGCTATGGGATACATCTAGGAGTTTGTAGGACAGGAATGGCCAGGTTTCCAAGGAGTCATGTCCTCTCTAAAGGGAGAGGCTTTATGTGTGGTTTTCTTTTTCTTTAAAAAAAAAAAAGAGAGATTTATTTATTTAATATGTATACAGTGTTCTGCCTTCATGTACACCTGCAGGCCAGAGGGTACCAGAGCTCATAGATGGTTGTGAGCCACCATGTGGTTGCTGGGAATTGAACTCAGGACCTCTGGAAGAGCAGCCAGTGCTCTTAACCTGTGAGCCATCTCTCCACCCCCGTATGTGTGGTTTTCACACCCCTCCAATGGGAGGAGAGATTGGCCTCCCCAGAGCAGATGAAAGACCATCCCAGAGCCATGGGAATGAGCTGTCTTCATAGCAGCGCCTGCCTTGGAGACGGCTCAGATCATAGATTTGAACCCTCTCTCCCTGACACTTGGACACTTTGCTCACCCAATGCCCTTATCTATAAAATGGGAAAATAGAATCATGATCCAGTATGACATACTGTCCTAATTAGCATAACCCTAGGCCTGGCCCAGAGCAAGCATTGGTGAACGCTAGCGGTTAAACGCTATTGTTCTTTCTAGTTGCAGCAAGGCAGGCTCTGAAGCCACAGAGACACAGAAACCACGTGCCAGCCGCTGTTGGGCACTCCTAGCTCTGCCAGAGGGTGGAGACCTCTACTCAGAGTTTTCCACCTATACGCCCATGTATGTCTGTTCCTCTGTCCCCACAACCAGGACTGGTGCATCATGGGCCTAGGCCTATTATCCTCTCTGTAGTATAAGCGGTTAGAACATAGCCCTCCTAATTCCTACAGGACCCCCAGCTGCACTCCTGGACTTTGGGCTTGGTGCCTCCTCATTGGCTGGACCGAAGACCCTGTCCATGGTGCTAACCCTCATCCTTGCCTCAACCCTGCACTCCTGACAGCGGCCAACTTCAATATCTCCGAAGACCTCCTCATCTGGGGGGGGGGGGGGGGAGATAAATTCTGAGCTCACGTTCTGGACCGCTGCCAGGGAGAAGGAAGCGGCGTTAGTTTAAAGCATCACACAAAAGGCCGCAGGTAATTATGTCTCTTTTAAGCTGCTAACAGGATTGGCCGTTTGATAAATGGGAGGATTTGAGGCTGTTTTGTCACTGACAAGCTGTTGTAAGATCATATTGGAAGCTGAAGACAGTTTATCTTCATGTGTGTGGTGAAGAGAGGGGGGAAATTCTCCCTGGATTTTACACCCTCTTCAAATTAATGTGATTTCCTAGGCTGGTCCTGGGCACAGAGTGAGTGATCTTTATGACTTACCCCCTGATTAGATTACTTGGCTCAGTGGCCACCTCCAGCCCCTCAGGGTGCCCTGGAGTGCCCCAGGCCCCTCCCCACTTTGTCCCTCCAGCTCTTCAGTACCTCAGGATTCCCTCTGACCTCCCCTCTCTCCTCTGCTAGCCCTTCTCTGGCCCATCTGCTAAGCAAGCCCACAGCTCAGTTACTGCTAGCTAGCCTGAGAGGAGGAGGAGAGATCTGGTTTCTTCAGCTCCTCTGGAGGGAGTAGAGAAGAGGCAGGTGATGGGAGTGGGGGGTGGGGGCAGCAAAGGAGAGTAGACATGAAACAGAGAGAGAGTTGAAACAGAAAAGCAAGCTGAGCCAGAGACATGAGTAGACAAAAACAGTGGCAAGGGGAGAGGACTGATTTTCTGTTTTATTTCCAGAATGTTTCTTAGAGCCACAGGTATGACGACAGCCTCCTTTCCCTTCCTGAAGGCTGGGTTAAGCAGGCCCCCAGGCATTTCCTATCAGACGATGGCTTCATTGTCTTCAGCACACAAGCCACTGTTACCTTGCTTTTTTATTCATTTCTATGGTATAGAAGACCCAATGAGAGCAGAAGTCATTCTTGACAGGTTCAGCCCAGAGCTCCAGCACATAGTAGGCCTTTGGTGAGTGTTAATGCAATGTGTGGCAAGAAAGAGATTTTAAAGGGGGTGGCAAAGGAGCAGGTCCAGCTTGGCATCCTGGCACAGATTTGAAGGCAAATGGGAGGCTGCCCAGGGTGAGGTTGGGCCCTTAAGGTCACCACCACTGGCTAGGTTTAAAGAGACATTTATGGTGAAGGAATGCTCCAGGAATTCTTTAGATAAAACTAGGCATCCTTTAGGACAAAGCGTCTCAAGATGTGACCTGTGCAACACTTGTCCCTGAGTTCCCTGGGAGTCTGCATTTCTCTACACATTTCACATAATTCTAAAGTGGTTTTATGGGAAACAGGTCAGTTGGAGGCTCCTGCCCTAGTGGAGTAATGTGTGTGTGTGTGTGTGTGTGTGTGTGTGTGTGTGCGCGCGCGCGCGCGCGTGTATTTTGGAGGAGTAGTGGTTAGAATACTTACAGTAGATGGGGAGGCTAAGGCCTATTACATCTAACTAGAGTCCTATTCTTTTTTACAAACTTGAAGCAACTTGTAAGTAAGCATTCAGAGAGAAAGCTAGCCATATAGGGGACAGTTCTTCCACCCTCCCCAAGACTTGTGAGGTAGAGGAGGGCAGCAACACATGTGAGACTGAGGATCCCTTCCCGCTCCAGGTCAGCTGAAGCTCTGCAGCTGGTCAGCCATGGCTCATTTCTCAGGCAAGCTGTGCAACCACCCCATACCCCAGGCTAGACTCCCTGCTTGTTCAGAGTCCTCCTGCAACCTGTCAGCAATCTGTGCTGTACTACTGGTAGGCTACTACACCAGCACATCAGCCTCTGACACACACACGCGCACACACACACACACGCACACACACACACAATCATACCAGACACAGTTGGGGTCCCCATTAGACACCTGACATATAGTAGCGGATACTATAGAACAAATGGCAGTTTGCCTGAGCCGTGGTGCAGCTTGGGAAATGTTCATTTTGTGTTTTATCCTAGATTGAGAAAGGGTGGGGTAGGGTGATACGAAAGCCAAGGCCCAGCAAGTTGGGAAAAATAGCTCACCACCCGCTACTACCTAGGAGAACCGAGGCATGATAAAGCTACCATCACCTCTCACCCAGCCTACACTCCAGCATCCCTGGCCTTACATAAAGCCTCAAATGATGCGTGTTCTGGGTGCGTCAGAAGCATCGGTTGCTCTGTATGCAGGACTCCTTTGCACCTTCAGTCTTGATGGACTGTCCTAGATCTCTAGCTCTATATCTCTTGCTGTTGGAACACTGAACACTCTTACCAAAGATGTATTTCGTGTCTGTCTTCTTCTCTGGCCTGAGATCCCATGATAGTGGAGACTACATCTTAGTCTTGCCCACCGAGGGGGTGCCTACTTCTGCTCCCCACAGGGCAGGGCTTATTTGTTGCAGGCTCTGAGACTGCGAGGTCTCTTCACAGAGAGCCCTTCATGCATAGGTGTTGAATGATTGCGTAGATTGATGTAAAGGTGCAGCTGTGACAGGAATGATAAGAAAGGGACCAATGGGGCCAAGAATACATAAGAGTAATTAAGCTGGGTTAGCAGGGCTTCCTTAGAACATAATATTCTCAGAAGACCGCATTACTCCGAGGTAGGGAAGTCTATACGGAGCAAAGGCAGAAGAAAAGATATTCTGTTCTAGAGAGGTAGCATCACACGCACAGGCCCTGCATCGGGACAGGACATGGCCTCTATAAGGAAACAAAAGTCCAGTGTGTCGGTTCCGTGAAGGGGGCTGGAGGCAGGCAGAGACCAGACCACCAAGCCCTGTCAACTGAACTAAGCAATTTGTTTCCTCATCAGCAAGCCAAGGATTTAAACACTGGAAAGTTTAAACAGCAAGGGGTGGGCACCATCAGCAGTGATGAGATGGAATTGCATTTTGAAAAGGTCAGTCGGGCTTCTGTGGAAGGAGAAGGAAAGGACTTGAGGAGAGACAAATAGGCCAATCAGATGCATCGGAGCCTTTCGGCCTTGGTCCCTGAAGGTGGCACAAAGACGGAGGGTAGTGACTGTGTGAAAGAATGTTTTCAATCCACACCATAGATGGATAGGTGACCAAAACAGAAAGAGTATCTCTCCCCAACCTTTGCCCTTTCTTGTAACCATTGGCTTCCTTCTGGGGTGTCAAGCAAGTGGATCACCGAGGAGGAAAGGCTTCCAGGCCTCCTCCAGACCCAGAGGCACTCCCTGATTTAGCAGGGGGTGGGAGTGGGAAGTGTCCTACACTGTGTTCCTCCATTCACCTTCTCTGCTAGACCCAGGCAGAGAGTTTCTTTCATCTCTGCAGGTGCTTTGCATGCTGGGAAATGTAGTTCTGGAACAGGAAACTGGGCCCGCCCCTGGCTGTGGGTCTGGCAGGCAGCCTGGTTGCCATGGCAGCAGCTGGGCTGGAGCCACCGAACCATTTCATCCACAGCTCTGCTGGCTCTGAGAGCTCGCAGCAAGAAAGCTTGGGCTCCAGGGAGGAGGGAGGGAGGAGAGGGAAGAAGAAGGGAGAAGGAAGGAAGAAGAGCGAGGGAGGATCTTCTGGGCCGTCCCCAGAGGCCTAGGCTAAGCTTACCACTCCTTGGAGCTTGTGGACTGAGTAGAGAGAAGGCACTAGCTCAGGCTCACAGCAGGACTCTGAGCTGTTGGAGCCTTTCAGACCCTGTAGGTTCAGCTCTGCGAATGCAGAAGCTCTTAGCCGACCAGAGTAAGAAGGAAGCAGCCTTCCTCCCCAGGGGAACTCAGCCTGAGTGGAACGGCAAGAAAGCACAAAAGCATTACTTAGGAAGGAAAAACCGTACCCATCTTTCCTCCAAAGTGTCCCTAGGACACATCCCCTTCTCTCTGCCTGCTGGCCACACTTCTAGTTCATTCTCTCTCCCCAGAGAAGGCTTTCTAAAAATCTGGCCCTGCCACCCCCCACCCCCCCCCCCGTACACACACCCCTGCTTAAAAATTCTTCAATGGCTCCCCTTTGCCCACGGCTGGACTGGGTCCAGGCACTCTAGTACGATCATTCATGGCTTTTCTGATTCTGGCCTGCAGCTTGCTGTCCAGCCATCCTCCTCCTGCCTCCCCATCTGCTACCCTGTATCAAGGTTTTTCTCCTTCACCCCTGTCTCTGCACATGCTCCTCTCTGCATGAGGTGTCCTTCGCTCCACCTCCCCACCCCAAAGCCCACCAAACCCAGCCAAAACACCCCCACCCCCACCCCAACACACACCCTGTGCAGTTTTCCAAACTCTTCCAGCAGGGGAGAGATGAACAGCCCACTGCTCTGAGCTCCCACAGCACTTTGTACTTCCCTCTAAAGCACTTATCACCCATGTTGTGATGATTGTCTCGGTAGCTGCCTCTTCCCTTCTCTCCTCTGCACCCGAGCCATCCCAGGATCCCCAGAGCCCAGCAGAGTATCTGGCACAAGGTAGGCACTCAATACGTGGTGAGTGGGATTGGATTCAGAAAAGGAAGGCTGTTTGGGCCTTCGCCACGTTCCTGCTCTGCATTCCTGGGCCTCTCCTCTCTCCCAGTTTCTCCCTTGGGAGCCCTGCGCACTTGAGCATCAAGTACTGAGCAGTGCACCTCAGCTGACTGGTGGACCTTGTCAAGAGACAGGTGTGTTCTATTCTGGGCAGGGGTGGCACGGGCACCTGCACATTGGAGGGCTGTAAGCCTCTTCCTGTCACTGGGAGTTCGCATCAAGTCACACCCAGGTTTCCAGAGGCGAGGCGCCTGTGTCTTCAATGGAGCCATGATTTATGAACCGAGCTCCAGGAGCCGAGAAAACCAATTAGGCTTCTGTGCTTCTCCACCTGGAGGCAGACTAATTCCAGGAAAGTCTTTCCTTGCTGGGCAGAGGCTCCATCTGCCTGGGCCTCAGCCTGTGCCTTGCCCATCCAGCCTTCCATGCTGCCCTATGCCCTGCTCCTTGCTCAGTTGCCCTGAGCTTCCTAGGCTAGCTCTCTCGGGGAGGAAGGGTCTCATTCTACGTGTAACATCCAAAAAGCCCTTTCTATGTTGCCGTCCTTCCTAAACCTTATTGCCTCATCATAATAAGAGGATTTTGTTGTTTGTTTGTTTTAGCGGCCTTGTCTAGGTCTAGGTCATTTATTCATTCACGTATGCATTCACTTGTATGATATACTGGAATATTCGTGTGTGTGTGTGTGTGTGTGTGTGTGTGTGTGTGTGTGTGTTTTAAAGATGTATTAGGTGCCTTCTTGGGTAGGATGCTGGATTAATTACAAAGAAGTGATTATAGAAACATGGTCCCTAATCTCAGGAAGATTTCAGTCTGAAGATTACCCTCAGGGGCTCTGAGGAGGAAGTACAGACTATTACATGCAGTGACCGGCCTGATCTGAGATAGCAATGATTTTTTTTTTTTTTTTTTTTTTTTGCTCGCCAACTATCAGCTGTGCTTCTGTGAAATGGCAGGTGTTGGGGATAAGGCTAGGAATGATACAGGTGCTTCCCTCACAGACACAGCAGAGAGAGGCCCCCCAGTCACTAGATTCTACAATGCCGATAAGGCCAGGAGAGAGGAAGCTGGGAACAGCTGAAACACGGGGCCAGGCTCTCTGGGACCTTGGGGAACGTTCCCTAAATGGGGAGACTGGTAGGAAAAAAATGTGAATGGGTGGGGCTTGGGCAAGACTGACTTGGCTAGGCCAGGAAACAGCCTTCCCTGGCGTGCTGGTTAGGTTTATGTCAACCTGACACAAGCTAAAGTTTCTGAAAGGAGGGAACCTCAGTTGAGAAAAATGCCTCCGTGAGATCCAGCTGTAAGACATTTTCTCAATTATTGATCAATGTGGGAGGGCCCAGCCCATTGTGGGTGGGGCCATGCCTGGGTGTGGTCCTGGGTTCTATAAGAAAGCAGGCTGAGCAAGCCATGATGAGCAAGTCAGTAAGCAGCACCCCTCCATGGCCTCTGCATCAGCTCCTGCCTCTGGGAGTCTTGTCCTGTTTGAGTTCCTGTCCTGACTCCTTTCAGTGATGAATAGTGCTGTGGAAGTGTAAGCTGAATAAACCCTTTCCTCCCCAACTTGCTTTTTGGTCATGGTGATTTAATGCAGCAATAGCAACACCTGGTCAGGGGTAAGGATCATGAATTAAGGTGTTCCTAATGGGGGGTGGGGGGACTTCAGTCTTGCAACCTGGAGGAAGTGGGTGTTCCCAGAGCTCTTGGAAGTTGTGATGTCACCTCTGCAGTAAGGGGTGCAGGCAAGCAGGGCCTGGTGCAGTAGCTGTCCTCTCCTACATGCTAGGCCCATAGTGCTGGATGACCTCCTCAAGTCCTGTGGCTCCCATGACTCCAGAGGACTGGGGTTCCAGGGCAGAATAGGGACTAGGGTTTTAGGGAGACTGAGAGCATGGAATGAGGCTGGATGGTGGCGATTCTTGATGCTCTGAAGAGAAGCATGGCTAACTTGCTCTGTGAATGCTGGGTTTCAGTCCCCCCCTAGCTATAAAAATCTGTTAAATGTCGAACATTTCTGGGGAAATCCCCAGGGCTCTTTGATTTCCCTTTATTCTGTAGTTGGAACAGGGTGACAAGCCCAGAGGCTACAGAGAAAGGCCTGCTCCACCCTTGGCCAAGGGACTTCAATCAGCATTTGTTGACATTTCTCAAGACACCCTCAGTGCTGGTGACATTTCTGGAGACCGGCTCTCTGACATGGCTGGAGGATATGTAAGCTTGACCCTGAAGCCTTTGCTCCAGACCCAGACCCACTAGTATAAACCTTGCCTTTCGGCCACCACCCTCTGACCAGTGTCGAAACTCCCCAGGAGGCTCCTGTCCTGCACCATCTTGAAAATGCTGATGGGGCAAGAATGAAGCAGGCAGGCTTAGCCCTTTGCTTGGCAAGCCTCAACATCTGCTTCTGTGGGATGGAACCACAATCCACACTTCCTTCAGAACAGAGCCGAGAATGTACAATGGTGAGAAAAGGGAAGTGCTGCACCAATTGTGTACCATTGTCCAAGTGTGAGGTTCGGATGGAAGCATTAGGCCCTCAGTATGGGCGCAGTGTGGAAGACCCACAGGTGTAGAGGCTAGAGAACCCCAAACCAGATTCTGGCACTTTTACACACTGGAGAGGGGCATTGGATGGATAGAGGTCAGCACAGGGACCTACGGGGATTCTTTGATGCTCTTGTTGATGCTAATAATAGGATGTAGAGCTATGGACCACATCAGAACCAGTCCAGTCTAAGGCCAGACCACCCTGAACATGCCTAAGCAGGGTTGGCTCTAGTCAACACATGGTTGGGGAAGCCAGTCCATATCAGGAGGGAGAGCCAAGCTCCACCTGCTGGTTTCACTCTTTCATCTCAGGCTAGTTAGGAAGCCGATTTGAAAGATCAGGTCAGAGCGATGACAAAGTGTCTAGATTTTGGAGTCAGCAAAGCTAATCCTGGCTCTACTGCTCACTAGCTGTGTGGCTTTAGGCAAGTACTTCACCTTTCAGAACACTGTCTTTCTCAGTTCTGGAGAAGAGTGGTGATGCTGCCTACCCCCGCAGGCTTGTGCAGAGAATTAGAGAGGAAAATGTTTCAAATGTATTAGCATGGATGACCACAAAACACACAGACTCTATCACCGGTGGCTTCAGCTCTCAACCAGGAAGCATTTTGGACCTCACCAAGACCCTTTCTCACCTCAGATGGGCTTCATCTATAAAGAGAGAGGACCATCTCCCCAGCAGGTGCTTATGCATTTGAGTGTGCCAGGCACCTAGGTGCACCCACCGTGGACAGAGGGGGGAAAAGAAAACCAGATTCCTACTCAGAGTGCAAATGTGCTGATTGTGTGAGATAGGTTTCTCACCTGAATCTCCGTTTTTGCCTCTTTAAACATAAGAGCAGGAGCTGGGGACGGGGCTTGGAGGGAAGAGCGTTTCCTGCTCTTTCAGAGGACCCAAATTCCCAGCACCTATGTCAGGTGACTCACAACAGCCTGTAACTACAGCTCCAGGACATTTAATGTCACCTTCTGGCCTCTAGAGTCACACCCCCCCCCCCCACATACCCACACGCAGAGTGAGACACACATATAAAAAATAATGAATCGGGTTGGAGAGATGGCTCAGAGGTTAAGATCATTGGCTGCTCTTCCAAAGGTCATGAGTTCAATTCCCAGCAACCACATGGTGGCTCACAACCATCTATAATGAGATCTGGTGGTCTCTTCTGGAGTGCAGGTATGCATGCAGGCAGAGCACTGTATACCTAATAAATCTTTTTTCAAAAAAAGAAAAGGAAAAAAAGAAACAATGAATCTTAGAAAATATGGGCTCTGGAGAGATGGCTCAGAGGTTAAGGGCACTGTCTGCTCTTCCAGAGGTCCTAAGTTCAATTCCCAGGAACCACATAGTGGCTCACAACCATCAAGGATGGGATCTGGTGTCCTCTTCTGGCCTGCAGGTATACATGCAGGCAGAGCACTGTGTACATAATAAATAAATAAATCTTTAAAAAAAAAAAAATGAAAGTAACCAGTCAATGATTATGGATTGGTACTAATAACCATTAAGTGGCCAGGCATGGTGGTATATGCCTTTAATCCCAGCACTGGGGAGGCAGAGGCAAGTGGATTTGTGAGTTCGAGGCCAGCCTGGTCTACAGAGTGAGTTCCATGACAGCCGAGGCTACACAGAGAAACCCTGTCTCAAAAAAAAAAAAAAAAAAAAACCTCCAATAATAACAAAAAAATTTTAAGTGAATTTCTGGTGAAGGAAATGAGTCTTTTTGGTGCCAAAGTGATCCACAAACATTATTTTTCTAGGAGGTGAGGATAAAATTACAGCCACCACACTGTCTGCCTAAGAGTTCTAACGGTGAGAGAATAAGACACCACCTGCCTTCTGCTGTGATGCGCAATGGTGTATCAGTGCTGCCCCACATATGTTCCAACGGTTTACTTTAAATTGCTTTAGCCTTTAGATCAAATTCCTAATTTACAGAAAATGCTGAGAGAGTGTCATAAGCTGAGTGATAGCACAAGGAAATAACCAGGTAGCTAGGAGAAGGGATGTGTACAGGAAGGGCGGCATCGTGCTAACCGGGCATGGTGGTGCACACCTTTGATTCCAGCACTGGGGAAGCAGAGGCAGATGGAGCTCTGTGAGTTCGAGGCCAGCCTGGTGTTCAGAGTAATTCCAGGACAGCCAGAGCTATACACACAGAGACCCTGTGTGTAAACAAAAACAAAACCAAAAGACCTAGCAGCTGAGATTATGAGGCTGCAGAGACGGCTCAGGGGTAAGGGCACTGACAGTCAAACTCTTCCTTCAAAGGGCCCAGGTTCAATTCCCAGTTCTCACATGGCAGCTCACAACTGTCTGTGACTTCAAGATCTGACTCCCTCACACAGAGGCATACATGCAGGCAAACATCAATGCACATTAAAATAAAAAAAGTTTTTTTTAAGGATGTGTCATGTTAAACGGTGTCTGCACAGCATGATGTCAGGTGCTGTCCCCATACTGGACTCTGGCAAACCAACTGGAAAGGACTGAGAGGGTGGTTAGTTGGAGAAATTTGTATATGAGATATGTATTACAGGAGAAGGTAAGAGGCCGGTGTGGAGGCACACACCTTTTAATCCCAGCACTCAGGGAGGCAGAGGCAAGTAGATCTCTGTATGTTCGAGGCCAGCCTTATTTACGAAGTAAGTCCAGGACAGCCAAGGCTACACAGAGAAACTCCGTCTCAAACAAACAAACGAACAAAAGAGAAAAAGAAAAAGAAGACACACAAACAAATATATGAAACATGTTATTTTCATAAGAATGCATTTTGGGGCTGGAGAGATGCCTCAGATGTTAAAAGCATTGACTGCTCTTCCAAAGGTCCTGGAGGGAGAGCACTGTTATATATAAAAATAAATAAATCTTTTAAAAAGTAAATAAAAGAGAAGACATTTACTGAAATGAAAGGGTGGAAATTGCTGAATACACACATACCTTGATCACTTTTTTCCGTTTTACGGGTAGGTGGTTTGCCCACATGTATGTCTGCGTACCGCATGCATGCAATGCCAGTGGAGACCAGAAGAGGACGTTAAATCCCCTGGAACTGGGGTTAGGGTCAGTTGTGAGCTTCTGTGTGGGTGCTGCTAATTGAACCAGGGTCCTCTGAAGATCAGTCTTCTTTATTATTTAAGCCATCTCTCCAGACCTTGATTACATTTTTTTTTTAATGGCTTGTTAGTTAAAAAAAAAAAAAAAAGAAGAAGAAGAAGAAGAAAAAGAAGAAGATCAAGAACAGCTGGGCATGGTGCTACACACCTGTAATCCTAGAATTTAGAAGGCAGAGGCAGGATGATGGCCACAGTTTGAGGCCAGATTGGTCTCTGGAGTGGATACCAGACCAGCCAACGCCATGTGGGCAGACCTTACTCAAAAGCTAAAGAGAGGAGGGGTGGGGATGTTTTATTAATACTGACAGGAATATGACCGGTTTTAAATTTTTATATTTTTGCTTTTGTATTCATCATGTTTCCAGAATGTGCATGCATTGCTTCTATAATAAAATGCTATTTAATAAACAAAATGGAAACAGTAACAGTGTGTACCCGCTGGTGCTGTCATGGTGCAATGAGGAACTGATGAGGAACACAGGCTTTGGTGCAGTGCATGCTAGGCAGTTAGGTGACACGAAGATGTCTGTGTTTTTCTACTCCCAGCCCATTATTAATTTCAGCTGCCTTACTGGGGGTGCCTCCCCTGTCCCCAAGTCCTGGCACATAGCAGGCCTCTGCTGATATTTGCTGAACAAATCATTTCGTTTGGTATGGCTTCTGCTGGAAGGAAGCATGCGGGCTGTGTTTGTGTGGGTGACTCTCAGCCAGGTCCTTACAATAGGCAGGAGGCAACTCTCTGCTGGTGACAGAAAGTCTCAGTGGTCTGGGTCAAAGGAAAACAACCTTGTCCCCACTTCCCCAGGCTATGCTCTCCATTTACTTTCTTTTTCATTTCTGAAACAGAGTCTGGTTTTGTTTGTTTGTTTGTTTTGTTTTTTCGAGACAGAATTTCTCTGTGTAGCCTTGACTGTCCTGGACTCGCTTGGTAGACCAAGTTGGCCTCGAACTCACAACATCCTTCTGCCTCTGCCTCCCCAAGTGCTGGGATTAAAGGTGTGTGACACCATCACCCGGATGAAACAGAGTCTGGCCGTAGCTCAGGCTAGTCTGGAACTCACCATTTTCCTGTCTCAGTCTCCCCAGTGTTGGGATTATAAAAACTACTTCCAATTCCCCCGACTCCCAAAAGCTTTTGATGCTGGCTTCCTTATCCACCCTAAAACTCTGGGCCAGAGGTTGAGACTGAAGCTGTTCTTCAAATACCGACTGGGATTAAGGCCAGCCCTACTGCAGGAGCTGGTTTTCCGTCTGGGCTGAAACAGCTTCCCACAGAAAGCTTCAAAATTAAGATCAGGCTGCACCAGGATTATGCGATGGCTGAGGACTGCCCTGAACTGAAAGCCGAGCTTTAGAAACGAACGCTAGCGAGCTTGGGTCCAAAGCTTGTTCCGGGCTGAACGCTGAAGCTGAGGCTGGGTGTGATCCGGGTTGAGGCCGAGGTTGCACCTGCACAACAGGATTGGGCCTGAGGTATTGCTTCGCGGAGAAGCCAAGAAGGAGGCTGTGGGCAGTGGACTGCGGGGTGGGGTTGCAGGCAGTCACGCTGCGCCAGAGAGGCCGAGATGCCCGCGGAGGCTTAGGGTGAGGGTAGCGGCGTCTGCCCGCGCCAACACAGGAAAGCCAGTGCTAAGGGCGCTCGGGCACCTACAGTGTCGAGGTAGGGCTTTGCAGTCAGCGAGGAGCCCTAGCCTCCGAGGGATCACCGCTCTGGGGAAGGGCCTCCGGGCCCAGCGTGTGTGGTTTGTGCCCCATTACCCGAGCTCCACCCACTAGGAGCCCGCTGGGCTCTTCGCTCATTAGGCCGACATCCCTCTTTAATAAAAAATACATGAATAAATAAATAATAACAGCTATAACCGAGCGGGAAACCACTTTCCACTCTTCTGTTCTGTTTCCTCCACTTCTTCCTTCCAACCGCAGTCCGAGGGGCTCCCGGTGGGGTGGTCTGTAAATCCTTTGCTCCCCACAGAGTGTCAGGTGTTCCTGGAGACTGCGGCTTGGGGCCACTGGCTGCGCTTGTGTCATGCTAAGATAGACGAGGGGCTCTTCTGGGTTTGGGCACTGTCGAGACTTTGGGAGCAAGACTGAAACATTCAGGGACAGGCACAGACTGGAGGCAGTATGAAAGGAAGAACTGGAAAGTGGCGCGTAGAGAAAGCAGGGACTACAGGACGCTGGCCTCAGGGAGAGTGAGGAACTGGGACGGAAGATTATCTTTCTTACACAGAACTACCAAACCCTCACTATTCACACCGTCTTGAATTGCCCTGCAATGTCCCCTTTCTTTCTGTGCCTCTGTGTCTTACACTCTGTCTTCAAGAGATCACCTCCTTCCTGATCTCTGCCGCTAGAAATTACTAGAAACCTTTCCGCGCCGGCCCACTGTTCAGGACCATGGAGAGTGCCCTGCAAGGCAGGTACCCTTTCCCTAAGCAAACTCAATTCTAATAGGGACTGCCTTAAAGAGTGAGGCTCTGGCTGACTGAAAGCCTGAGGGCGGAAGTGGTGATCAGCGGGAAGGGAGTGGGTGAAGGCCATTCTAGCCTGGCCCTACTGGGATGTGTTTTCTAAACTGGCATTCAAAAATGTTGGTGCTCTGGACCAAAGGCCTTCAGTTACATAGCCCCCCCCCCCCCCCCCCCACCAACCTCCTCCTACATCACTACCTTTTGGAGGAGTGGGAAGCAAAAAAGCTGCCCATTCTGGGATGTGTAGTTCAGGAGTGCAGCCCTTTCTAGGATGCTAAACATACCAGCCCATCCTGACACGGAGAACACTATGGCCCGTAGGGTGGCTGTTAGAGGGTGTGGAAGCAATGTTGTGTACACAGCCCTAAATCTGAGGGGGTGCTCAAGAGTAGGAAGAATAGGCCATGGGGACCATGGTCTCTTAGGTCTGTTCACTCTGGCAGCTGCAGGCCAGAAGCGGGAGGTCAGCCAGGGCCTTCCCTGGCCCTAGCTCAGAACTAATGGGACCCAGGAGTTTCCTCTTCCCCCAGCAGATCCCTCTAGACAAAACCAGGAGCCAGATTTCAGGAGCAGTCCAGATGTTCAGGGGAAATACAGGGAAGTGGAGCAGATGGGGTCTGGGATTCCTGTGGGGGCAGGGGAGGGGGGCGGCAGCTGGAGGCTGTGCTGGGGCATGTGTTAGAGACAAGGTTGGTGCAGTGTGTGCCAGGGCATGCCCTACCATGTGGGCTTAGGATGTGGGACTTGGTTAAAGATCAGGTGGAGTCGGGTAGCCTTGGGAACCTTCCCTGGACCAGCTACTAAGATCTGATCTGGCTCTAGTTCTTCCAGGGCCCAAAGGTTGTACCCTGTGTTAGCAGGGTGACATGCCAGACCTGGCTCCTGCAGCTGCATGGGGGAGCTTAGTCGGTCTGCTTATCATGCAGGCTTTTGATTTGGACCCTGGAAAGGCACCTGCCACTCAGAGGCTAGAGGAGGGGGGGTCACTCCTTCTATCCTGGGGGTGCGAAGTTCTGCCCATAAAAGGCCCAAGCTTTCTCCTTCCTTTCTGCTCCAGGAGACAGCTCATCTCCCCATCCAGGGCCTTGATCCATGTCCATGCCATCTCTGCCCTGTGGTTCTTGGGAGTCTGTGGAGCAAGGCAAAGGGACATTGACATGTATAGCCAGACTCTAGGACTCGTGTCATCCTGCCTCCAGCAAGGGCTTGAGGTCCACAGGCTGTTTCTTCTCATCCTCATTTTGTTGCACCCAGCTGTTTTCAATTCCCTGTGGTCACACCAGTGGGAGGGAGGGGCCATGAGCCCACTTGGAAGATGAGAAAACTGAGGTACATAGGAGCAAAACCATCGTGCATGGAAGGCGCAGTTCTGCTCCAGGGCAGGATCTAAAGCTGCCTACAAGGTTTTACCAGCAAGTCAGGTAACCCTGGGCATGACTTTTCATGACACACACTCTCTATCCTCCTCCTTCTCCCCTCCCCCACCCCACTGAATGAGAAGGTCCAAACAAGTTGATCTCTAAGTGGATTATGTTCCACTCTGCTCTGAGAAATGGGAAGATGGGGGTATCAGCTGTGTTGACGGTACCCCAGCTGAGGACAAGGCAGTAATCAATCTCCCACATTTTCCTAGGCCCTTGGGACCCCCTAGGAGGCCAGGATATTTGGCAGGGGTGGGTCCTCTATAGGCTCTCAAGGTGGGGTTGGTTGGAGCAGCGGTTTGGGGTGGCCACATGCTGAACTAATGGCTCAGGAAAGAGTAGGGAAGATCTGGAGTGGAAAGCAGAGCTAACTGGGCAGGCCAGTGCCAGACAGGCAGAGCCAGGCAAGCAGAGCCAGGCAAGCAGAACAGAATGAGCCTCAAAGCTCTAGGGCTTTACAAATGGATTTTGCTAAAATGGAAATTTCCACCCATCCCTGAAATGAAGCCTAGCAGTATGGCCAGATCTGGTGGGGGCTGCAGCAACTGGGGACATAGGCAGGGACAGAAAACCTCAAGCCTATCCACCCCTCCTTCTTTGTCTCCCTCCCACAAGGGTCATTGGGTTCCTCCGGTTCCTCGGAGACCTGCAGTGTCCTCACACCTTTTAAAACCCTTCTACTGTCCCTCTCACCACCACCCCCAGCCCACAGCCTCCTCCTCTTCTTCAGGCTGCCCTAAACAGCCCACACACCTCCCTCCTTCTCCCCCACCCCCACCCCCCCAGACTGACCTGACCAATTTCTCGCCTCCACCTTTTCATCTTTTTACCCTCCCCTGCTCCCCTTCCCCCTCACACACACTCTCACACTCTCCCCTCAGCTCATGCCCAACCCCATTCACTCTGCACCCTCCTCACCCCACTTTTTGAAATCCTCCGCTGCTCCCAACACTCTCTCGCCCTCTATTTCCCTCCTCCTGCCACTCCATATGACACTGCCTTCCTGTCTTGAACCCTCTCTCCTACACACTTGCTTGTAACTATTGTAACTATTAATAGTGTTTGGGGGGGGGTTGCTTTTTTTTTTTTTTTTTTTTTTTTTTTTAGACAACGTCTTAGCTCTGTAGCCCAGGCTGGCCTAGAATTTGGAATCTTTGTACCTGAGATTCCTGAGTACTGGGATTACAGGCGTGTGCTCCCATACCCTATACACTTGGCTCCCACCAACCAAGTCTTTAGGGCTAAGCACATCCTGGGAAGGGGCTGGGTTCTAATGTCTGACTCCTAGCTCAGCCCCTGACTGTTGGGTGGACCAGGAAATTGTCTGATGCCTCTGAGATTGTTTCCTTACCTGGACAGTGGAGTCGACATCTAGCCACTCCTGTGGTGGGGCTGCTGTGCTGGCTGACTTGTCTAGCACGAAGGAGCTTTAATCTTGTGCATTTGCTGTTGTGTAATTAATTGATCCTTTTGGGGGAGGGGAAGGATGCATCTCATTGTGCAAGCCCAGAGGGCCAAAGTGAAGGAAAACAGTGAACTGGCTCCTGGGAATTATAGATAGCCCAGACCTTAAAGAGGTATATACAGACACTGTCCATGGGGCATTCCAGAGAATGAGGACACCCTTTCCTTCCCAGGCCACTGTCCACCATAGCCTTCCTCCAATGGACACCACCCAAAGGCTAACCTAGAGGTTGTAGTTGGGGATGAAGCTCAAGGTCTAGGTAGACATAGGGGGGGGCTAGTGGGCACCCTTTGAGGTCTTGGTATCAGGAGATCCTCACTGCTACAGGGAACAGGCTCCTACTTCTAGGTATAGGGAGAGCAGAGTATGCAGACTGGGTGGGACTGGGCTTGTGGGTTGAATGAACGGGGCCTGTGGTCAAAGGAGGACCAAAACTGTGTTTAACCTGAGCAGGTAGGGCACTGAGGGGCACCTGGTAGGCCATGAGAGTATAGTATGGAGCTAGCCTTCTTCCTCTTCAGTTTCACAGAAAATTAGCATCTGGGATGCCAAAGCTTTTTCTCATTCTAGTCCTAGGTGTTGGGTACCAATCTCAGAGCCTGGCCCGAGCTGGGCCAGTCTGTGGAAAACCAGGTTGTTACAGGGAGAGATGGCCATGGGTGATAGGTGATGCATAAGGACAAACAACAGTCACTTGAAGAAGTGGCCTTGGGGTTTGGGGCCTGGGAGAAAGGGTAAGTAGGGAAATGGGAAAGAATACATCTTCAGAATGGGTCAGGAACAGGGAGCCTGGAAAAACTGGGGAGCTAGCAGCCCCTTCACCCAGACTGAGGTCCAAGTCAGAATCCTGGTGCTACCACATTCTAATCTATGTAGCTTTGGCACATGGCCAAGCGCTCTGGTTTCCTCGTTTTATCTGTCTGTCTGTCTGACTATTTACTTATTTTGGTTTTTTGAGATAGGCTTCTCTGTGTGTAGCCTTGGCTGTCCTAGAACTTGCTCTGTAGACCAGGCTGGCCTTGAACTCACAGAGATCTGCCTGCCTCTGCCTCCTGAGTGCTGGGATGTATGTCACCACCTCCAGCTAGTTTCCTCAGTTTAAAAGAAGGATAGTAGGGGGCTGGAGAGATGACTCGGTGGTTAGGAGCACTGGCTGCTCTTCCAGCTGTGTTCAATTCCCAGCACCCACATGGTGGCTCACAACCATCTGTATTATGATCAGATGCCCTCTTCTGGTGTACATTAAGACAGCATACTCATCTACATAATAAATAAATAAATATATTTTAAAAATCAAAATAAAAGTATAATAATAGTAATAGCAGACACATTGTGAGGCTCGGGGCAAAGCACCTTACTCTCTTGAGATACAGAAGAGCAAACTTTATTGATGCATTACCAGGCAAGCAAGCACTCTCATTAGCGACACCTACCTTGGTTTGTTGTTGCTTGGGTTTTTGTTTGTTTGTTATTTTGTTTTTTTAAAGACAGGGTCTTACTGTGTAGCTCAGGCTAGCCTGGAACCCGAGATCCTCCTGCCCCAGTCTTCTGAATTGCTAAGATTACAGATGTGTACCACTAAGTTTAGCACCTAACACTTTTTTTTTTTTTTTTTTTTTTACATCCTCACAAACTTTTTAAGGAGGGTTTGTTGTTTGCTGGTTTTGGTTCTTTTGTTTTTCAAGACAGGGTTTCTCTATGTGGCTCTGGCTATCCTAGAACTCACTTTGTAGACCAGGCTGGCCTCGAACTGAGAGAGACTTGCCTGCCTCTGCCTTCCGGGTGCTAGGATTGAAGGCGTGCACCAGCACCGCCCAGTTTATAAGGAGGTTTTGGAGCTGAGGAAACAGGAAGTCTGAAAGGTTAAGTGATATTTTTCTCCCTGTAGTCGCCTGGCAAGTAGGGAGGTGGGGACTCTAGCCTCAGAGCCCTGCCCTCCATAGATAATGGTGTGTGTGCTCCATGTCACTGTGAGGGGTAAAGGAGATGACGCACAGAAAGGAGTATTTAGCTACTGTCTGGCACACAGTGAGTGCTCGGGAACTAATGTTGTTATTACTTATTCATTGGCACGGGTGCACCGGGTGTTTGGTTTATGGCTGGGCAGATAGCAGGGGGCTTGGGAAAGAATGGGGTAACTTCTTGGGGGTGGGGTAAAATAAGACTATGCAGCTATAGGGAGGTAATAGGTGCAGGGGTGAGAGGGTGAGCCAGTGAGGCGAGCCGACTAAAGGAAAAGGAAGTGAATGGCTGTGTATTTACTTAAAGATCACTCCTGTGATCTCACTGGCCAGACATCTGGTTTTCCTGGGCATCCCCAGGGGGAGGAAGTCAGACCCATTACTTCAGCAGCTCTGATGCCATTCACCTCAGGTCTGCTTGAACTGGCTTGATAGCTTGAGGGCTCAAGCCATTTCACTGAAAACTGAACCACAGCTATAGGTCTGGTCTTGAAGCTTGCTGGGGGTGGCAGTTCCTTCTGGGTTGGTCACTCTTTGCTCAGAGCGGGGGTGTGTGGGGGGACTGGGGAGGCTGGGGAGCTGAGGGGCTGGGGGGGCTGGGGGGACTGGGGGGACTGGGCAGTGGAGAGCACAGGACACAACACAATCTGCCTCCCTGACCAGATCTATGCTAGTATTGAAATCGAATGTTGCAAAGCATTGAGAAGGACACTGAGAAATCCCTGGAGAAGAGACCCCCTCCCCGAGGAGGGCATACACCAGGCAACTGCCCAGTGGCCACTGTGCCCTGAAGACCACTAAGGCTTCACAAGTCATTTACAAATTGGAGGAGAGAGTATGAGTCATAATGGGCATGGAGGAGAGTTGCCAGGACAGCTCTGGAGGCCGCGCTTATCAGGTGAGACCCCAGCAGGGTGGTCAGCCACAGGGTTGTTCATTACATCCTTCTTTCTGACGTGGGGCTCCTGGAGAATCAAAGAGTCCCCCACGAAACTCAGTGGGGCAAGCCAGGTTAGGAGCAGACAGGCACTGCTCAGCTGATGGCGAGGCTGAGGAATTGCAGACAGCCTCCCTCTTTGCCCAGTCCTTGCATAGCATCTCTCTTCTCCAGTAAATACAGGACAAGGACTGAATGCATGCTGGCTAAAAAAGAGGCATCTAATTGCTCATTTGTCCCTGGTTCTGCCTATTGCAAAAGTTCCATAGTGATGGCTTTCATGGTCCCATTCCTGTCTTGATCATTTATTCAACTCAGCTCATTCATTCTTTTCTTCACTCATTCAGCAGCCATTTCTAAGCACCTGCCTTGCGCTGGTCCTGTCTTAGGACCAATGAGACAACAGCAAACTATTTCCTTTCCACGCACATCCCACCACCCCCATCCCCACGCCCACCCCTGCGCCGCCCTTTTTCAATTCCTATGAGCCACTGAACCTGTAGGTGTTCAGAATGTTTTGTGTGCCAAGCCTACATTAGGGAGGGGTGGGTCAGAAGCTGGCTAGAGCCTCTGCCCCAGGAAGAAATCCTCCCTTTGAATAACAAGGCATCTTGACAGAGGCGTCATTTGGGGCCTGCCTGCTGCCCAGCCCAGCTTCCCTAGTTTTATATCCCCAGCTTTTCCAAATGCCCCAGGACTTCACAAGATCTAATAAATTCATGTTGGTCCTTGCTCTGTGTGTGTCTTCATGGGAATCTATATGAGTGTTCATGTGTATGTGAGTATTCACGCTAGTGTGTGTGTGTGTGTGTGTGTGTGTGTGTGTCCATGTGAATATGTGCATTTGTGTGAGTGTTCGTGAGTGTTAAGTGAGTGTGAATTTCAAGCAAAAACTGTTCAGAGGCCACTTTCTCCTTGAGCACACGCTCAGCTGGACATCTGAGGGGAAACAGATGATTCTAATCTCTAGCCTCATCGTAACTTGTAGACCCCACTGGACCTTTCTGCCAAAAGCAGCTGCCCACAGGAACCGAGCACCCAAACTAAACTGGTAGTGGTTTCTCCTAGTCTCCTAGGGAGAACCTGTGGGAAGGCCAGGAAGCCAGAGGGAGTAAAACCAACAAGGCACCCTCAGAGTGCATGACCTCTCAGAGTGCATGACCTCACTGTCCCTTGGGTTTCCATTCCTGCCTGGGCTCCTGGGCCGTTTTCCAATCCTGAAGGTGCCTGACCCAGAAGCCTTGTCCCATAGGACCTATTTGGCTTGCTGAAGAGACAGAAACAACCCAGGAGATTAGGTCTTTGTGTTCAATACCTCTGCCTCTCCCCGACAGAAACCTGTCAGAATGTTCTCCAAGGAGCTGGATTCTAAGCAACAGCTGGCCCAGCAGAGGGAGGCTGTGAGCAGCAGGGGCATGTGTGGGGGAGACTGGGGGCTGGGTATCACGTGCCCAGAAATAGGGGGGCCTATGTCTGCACAGGCATGCCCCCCCCCCCCCGTCTGACAAAACGAGCTGCGTCCTTGCCGTCTCTATTTTTAGTCAGAACTGGAAGGAAAGGAAATTCGGGGGCCAAGCTACCAGCCCCGGCTGCCGCTGCCAGCACCCACTCCACGTGGTGCGGGGGCACAGGAGGAGCCCCAAGTACCAGAGCCTCAGGGAGGTGGCACACTGCTCCCTCCCAGCTGCCAACCCAGATACAGGGGCCTGATGGAGCCTGGAGTCGGGGGACATGTTCTGGGTTGCCAGCTGGGGAGGCAGTACCTCCTTCCTGCTTGACCCCCAGGCCATGATGGGTGTGTCCTGCCACAGATGGTGGTAGAGGAGGATGCAGACCCAGTTTGGTCTCCTGGAAGCAGGACTTTGGTAGCTCTGAGGTATTTCTGTTTGAATGGATCCCCTGCTTCCTTCTGCAGGCTTATTAAACACAGGTGTTGGGGCTGGCTCTTTCTCATGGGAGACTTGAAACAATAGACCCCTCCAAGCACCTTAGCTACAGAGTTGGGGGCAGTAGAAGTGTTTCAGTGTCTCCACTGCTCTAGACCAAAGAACAACCTGGTGGAAACCTGGAACTGATACAGTCATGACTTCTCTGAGTTCTAAAAAAACGGTAGTCCAGTGGCAGTAGAGTGCAGTGGTTAGAGGCTGGCATCCAATCTGCAGACAGATGGGGGTTCAATCCTGACTACTGAAGCTACTGGCTGTATAACACCAAGGAAGTGAACAAACCTCTCTGAACTTCTATTTTCCCATCTGCAGGAAAACCTTACATGTTTCTTATAAGAAGATTAAGTGAGAAAATGTGATAAACCTTAACCGTTGGTTAATAGAATTAAAAAAAAAAAAACAAAAAACAACAGATTCAGATTCTGGAGAGATGGCTCAGCACTTAAGTGCACCCACAACTTTTCCAGAGGACCCAAGTTCAATTCCCAACATCCACGTGGCAGATAACAACTATTCTAGCTCTGTTTCCAGGGGCATGCACATGGTACACAGAGATGCATGCAGGCAAAACACCCATATACACAAAACAATTAATAAATCTTTAAATTTTTAAAAAGAAGATTCAGGACAGTCCTGAGTCTGAACCCCCAAGATGTAGCTAATCTCAGGCCCACATTGTGCACCCATAGCACTGGGCAGATTCTCCAAGTGACCTAGGAGCCACCACCCTACACACACACACACACACACACACACACACACACACAAACATACACACCATTTAAGAACCACTAAAATGGGGCTGGAGAGACAGCTTAGTGGTTAAGAGCACTGATTGCTCTTCCAGAGGTCATGAGTTCAATTCCCAGCAACCACATGGTGGCTCACAACCATCTATAATGTGATCTGATGCTCTTTTCAGCACTGTATGCATAATAATAAATAAATATTTTTTAAAAACACTAAAGACCCTGACCCCAAAATTAAGAAATCCGGATGTTAAGATCATGGTGGACTCTCACTATTTAGGAAGCAAGCTTCCTTCTCAACTTCCTCGTTTCATTCTTGGGTGGTTACACCAAGTGAGCTTTGTTCTTCAGCTTGGACCTTCATCCTAAGGCTATGAAGTACAACATCTTGTGTCTGTCTGTTGGTTTTTGAAACAGGGCCTCTCTAGATAGCCAGGCTGATGCCTAACCCGTGAGCCTCTTGTCTCAGCCTCCCAGCTGCAGGGACTGATAGGCATGTGCCACCCGCCTGCTTTCTGTGAAGTCTAGTGAGCAGTGATGAAGAAGGGCACTCAGACCTGGGCTAGGGGCAGGCATGAAGACAGCAGGGTTGGGCCCCTGCCTACTTCTTCCCAGGAGCTGGTATGGTCCATCAGCCAACATGTCAGCCAGCCAGCCGACAGAAACTGAGCTGCATCCCTCCACCAACCCGGGAGGCTGTTGCCATGGCAACTTCATATTTATCCACTTTAGCTCCTAATTAAGGGGAAAAGCATATAACATATTGGATGTCAAGGAGGCTTTGTGAGCCTCAATTTAGCGGCCGTGCCTAGATGTCAAACTCAAGCGTGATTGCTGTTAATCACCTCCCAAATTACCAAGACAGGTCACAAAGGGAGAAGGCCCCCAGTGGTGAGGGCATCAGGGTTCAGGGGGATGAGGTAGGGACAGGAAGGGTGACATATTCAGCCTCATGACCTGGGAGACTGCTGGGCAAACGCCTGTGCGATTATAAGGTCTATGGGGACAGTGACCAGGTCTGTTTTCACTGACCCTGTGTCAGAGAGCTTCACCCTGGAGATTCACAAATAAAGGCCCTTAGCCTGTAGAAAAGAAGTGGCCAACTGGTGAACCAAAAGGCAAGTAAGGACCGTCTGGTAGCTCCTGGTCTCAGAATAAAGATGGAAAGATGGCTGAGGATGGTAAGCATAGGCCAACTTACCGTCCAGTGGGATGGATGGCCACTACATGGCAGATGGGCAGCCCAATGGGGGTCTGTTTAGGATGGGCTGGATGAATGGCTGCATGTTCACCCATGGTCTCCCAAGACATTGTTTTTAGAGCTCCAATTAGGTCATCACCTGCTGTGGTAACCCTGACCTGTGTCACTGGGTGGTGCCTCAGAGCCATGCTTCTTGAAGCTTTGGCAGGTCCCTTGGACCCTGTGCAGGCTGACAGAGCAGTCTTGGGAGTCGAGGCTACCGATAAGAGACCATCAGCAGAGCAGGTAAGAACTTCAGTTTGGGCTGGAGAGATGGCTCAGAGGTTAAGAGCACTGACTGTTCTCCAGAAGGTCATGAGTTCAATTCCCAGCAACCACATGGTGGCTCACAACCATCTATAATGAGATTTGTATACATAATAAATAAATAAATCTTAAAAAAAAAAAAAGAACTTGAGTTTGAGTAGAGTTTCATCTTGACTACTTATAGCTGTGCGACGTTGATGACATCATCCATCAGGTGGGGATTATGGTCATATGTCCCATGAGGCTCCCATAAAACAATATGCAGAAGGCACCCAGCACACTCCCTGGCATGTGATATGCCCTCAATAACTGTGCAGATTATCACCTGAAGGGGCAGGCTTGGAAAGAAGCTACAGGCCTTTGGGGGTTGAGGGTTGGGCTTGGAGGAGGAGAGGATCATTTCTTTGTGTCCCTTTCTGATCAGCTCTGAAAAGAAAACACTCAGAAGGGAGCCTTGATGGAGGCAGACAGAGGAGGCTGGAAGAGAGAGGGAATGGGACCACTGAGCACTGTGTGACCCACATGAGGGTGTTTCTTAGCCTAAGAGAAGACCATAGGAAGGAGGCCCTGGGGCTTGCTTGCTGGCCAGTCTAGGCAAATTGAGGAGCTCCAGAGTTAGCGAGACCTTGCTTCAAAATAGAGAGTAGAAAGCAACAATTAAGGAAAACACTCAACATTAACTTCTGGCTTCTGCATGTGTGTGCACACACAGAGGCGGGGGAGGGAAGGAAGGAGGAAGAGGGAGAGGGGGAGGGGGAGAGGGGGAGGGAGAGGGAGGGAATAGATGCCTGGGATGATTCCACTCTGAACTCCGACACAGACTTCCTGAACAAAAATCAAGGGGTGTGGCCTTGGGACTGTTCTCAACACTTCCTGGAGTGTCTGAGCTCCAACCAAACCTGTGATTTAGTGCCCAGAACCAGAGAGGCCACCGCAGGTCAGAGCTTCAAGCAGAGATGAACAAACCGTCCCCATACCTGTAGTACCAGGTTCTGACTGAAAATTTGTACCTGGGGGAAAAAAAATCCACAATGAAAACATCTGAATAGTGTTAATATTGATAACCCAGTGCCATGGACCAGCCGAGCAAAAGCTTGACTGAGGAGGAAGAGGAGGAAAACTGTCAACCAGGCCCCAGTTAAGTGCACCTCGTGAAGTATCTCTTTTAATCCTCTTAACAGTCAACCCATTTATACAGATAAGAAAGTAGAGGTTCAGCGAGGTATGCCAAAGGTCACATAGCTTGTTCATGTGCCTCAACCCTTAGTCATCTGAACCTGTGGCTGACATAACTGTTTCCTATCTCTCTACACACCGGTCAGGAAACAGGAGGCCCAGAGAGCTACAGTGACTTTCCCAAGATCACACAGCAAATTGGTGATAGAAGGACTAGAACCCCTGCTCCTTTTCCTCTTCTCTATTCTTCATATACAGTTGGCAGACAAGTTAAAGATGGTCTGAGTGTAGCGTTCTCAGGGCTGTACATCGCCCCCCTAGCTAGAGGCCTGGAAAGAGAGAGTTGAGTGACATGGAAGGAGAAGGAGCAGCTTGTGACAAGGTGACCATGGTGGCTGTGGCCTGGTAGGAGGAGTTGCATGGCCTGGTTTCCACAGATGTGGGCTGCAGCCGCCTGCTGAATGGGAGGCTATTAAGGGAAAATGCTTTGCAAAGAGCTGAGCAGCCGGGTGCACAGACCATCAGCTGCTGAATTGGGGCTTTGTCTCTCTAGCCTCCACCAGACGTCTGCTGCCTGGGTCTATGTCTGGGAGGCTGGCTGGTCATGAGGCCAGAGGGTCACTCTAAGAAGGCTCTCTGGCCTCCACTCCTTCATCCTCCCGGGGGTGGCTCTGGTGGCCAATTAGAGGGTATATGCTACAGTTTACTGAAAAATCCTAGTGACTTGGTTTTGTTGTTTGTAAAATACAACTAAAGAGGGTATCGCCTTAAAACCTCATGAAGACCACGTCCCCTTGGTGGGGAGGCCCGGTGGCACTCAGAGGAAGGATAGCAGGCTAATAATATGAGACTTGATATGATCACATAGAGGGGGAGGAGGCCTCCCTCAGTCACAGACATAGGGGAGGGGAACAGGGTGAAAGCGGGAGAGAGGGGGGAATGGGAGGATACAAGGGATGGGATAACAATTGAGTTGTAATCTGAATAAATTAATTAAATAATTTTTTTAAAACCTCATGAAGTCTGAGCAGGAAAGGAAGTGTGCTTCCGTGGTGCTGGGTGGTAGTAGTGCTAGGTAGTAACTACAGTGGGCGTGTGTACACTTTCCTTGATCTATCTCCACCCCACGCATCCCAGGGAAAACTTCTTTCAAGCCTCCCCTAGGTCCCCTCCCCACAACAGACAGACAGCAGCTCAGAACGGCCATCTTGTGTGAAGTGAGACTGTATGTGGAACCCACCCCAAAGCCAGAGCTCTGAAGAGCACCAAGGCTCCAGCCTACACACCCGCTGACTTAGCACACCCTGAAAGGGTGAAATGCGTGTGCCCGTCAATGCTGCAGGCCTTTAAGAATGCTTGGACCCTCCGTTTTCATCTCCTTTCCCCATCCCTTTGCCAGCTAGCTCTTCCCTGGGCTTTGGGTGTTGCAAGCTGCCTCAAGGAATCCACCTCTGAGGCCTCCAGACACTCCTGATGAAGTACCTCCCCTTCTCTTTGGGGCCTGGAGTCCTGTGAGGTTAGAGCTGCAAGGAATGGAACCTGGCCCACAGTGAGCCATATATAAATGTCAGCCAGATGAAGGGGTGGGTGAGTAAATGAAGAAATGATTTGATTCCTCGGCCCAGGGGAGAAATAAAGTAAAGAAGGATGTCTGATGGGATGAAGAGAAAGCAGTGTGGTGGGGAGCTTCAGGAGAGACTGTGAACGCACCAGGCTAGGGCCTCTCCCAGGTGAGACACTGAGCTGAACTTTTCTCCTGGGATCTGTCTTGGAGTTAGACTATCATAATAGCATGTCAATCCCTATGTTCAGCACTTCACACCCTCACAGTGTGTGTGTGTGTGTGTGTGTGTGTGTGTGTGTGTGTGTGTGTGTGTGTGTGTGTGTGTACTGCTTCATTGAACCTGTTCCCCCCCCCCCCATACCAGGAACGGAACCCAGGGCCTCAGGTGTGCCAGGTAAGTGCCCTCTTCCTGCAATTCATGCCTAACCCCTTCACTGTATCCTTAAAGCATCACTATAAGAACAGGTACTATACTTGTCTTCCTTGTATAGAATAGGAAACAAAAATTGAGAAAAATAAAGACCCTGGGCTCAAGGCCATACAGCCAGCAATGATGGGCTACAGCCAGGGTTAGCACTCAGGCATGTGTGCTTGCAGGGTAGAGCCGACGTCATCACTCCACCTCCCAGGAAGTGGAAGTTGCTGAGAGCTGGAGCTGGAGAAAGTTCAGCTATTCAGTCAGCTTTGGGTGAGCAACCAGAGTGCTGGACCCTGCAGGAAATGCAGAGTTGGCAGGCAGCCCAGCCAGCCAGTTCTGTATCAGAGCAGACAGACAGAGCGACCTCAAGAAGAGGTCTGTAGGGGGGCTATGTCAGCCCATGCAGTGACAGCAGGTGGTATTTGTCCACAGGTGGCTTGCGGGTGGACAGAGCCCTGGGTGCAGGGTTGTTTGTAGAGAACTGTTTGAAACATTCTGCTGGAGACTTGAGTGTGTGACACTTGCTGAATTCGGCCCCATGGCTCCTTGGCACTCCAGGCACTAACAGGACCAACTTCTTTGCCATCTCCAGAGAGGAAGTTCCCCTGCTTCTCGGGGCTTGGCAGATCACTCTAAGATACTCTTTCCCCCATGCCCCAACCCCCAGCCATGGGGTGCCAAGCATTACAGGGCCCTTCTCTCTTGATGAATGCCAACAGCATCCTTTTAGCAGAGGCAGAGCCCCTGGGTCTGGCCTGCCTGAGACCCTAGCGGCTGCATTCTCTGATTGTCCGCTGTGCTGGAAGCAATGCCCCATTAGGCTTAGCCTCTGCCATGTGGAAATAACCCACTGAGAGGCGAGGGGCACGGTGGTGAGCTGTCTTGGCCAAGTGCTGATTTCTTGCCATTCCTCAGGAGAAGCACAGCCTCTGAGCTCTGTCCTGGCAGCTGGAGGCCTGTCACATGCCTCTTGCCCAAGCCCTGGTTGTTAAGATGCTGGGCACAGTAGGAGAGACTCAGGCTTGACTATGAAGAGCTGAGAGCTGGGAACTTGAGCATTTTCATCAACAGGATGCACCACCCCGATGTCTTGGCTTTACGTGAGGACCCTCAAACCTGCATCAGCCTTGTTCAGTTGCCATAGAACTAAGCCAGATGCTGGCTGCAGGGCTAAGCTGAGGGGTTGCTGCGGCTAGGAGGTCAAACTGAGATTGGAGAAAGGACTGGATCAGATGAGAAATGAGGAGTGGGCATGGGGCCAAAGGCGTGGCTAGGGATAGACTAAGATTAAATATGTATGGAGATGCTGGAGGTATACCTTAGCAGTAGAACACATTTTCAGCATACAGAAGACCAGATGACAAAACTTACATATGCATATATGTATATTATATATGTATATGCATAAACACATACATATAAAGGTCCACACATAGATTAAGACTGAGGTTGGAATAGTGTTGGGATTATTATTGCTGTTAGCTATAGGGTTTGAGGGGGAGTCCGTCTTGGTTTTGATATGATGGATGGTATTAGGGGTTATAGCTGAAACTGTAGTCAGACAGAGCTTGGATATAGTGTTAGCGATGAGGAGAGACTCAAGCTGGTCGTGGCAGAACTGCAGACCTGCTGTTAGTACATGGTCATGTCTGATTTGATTCAGAATGGTGCCCAAGAGTGACTGGGAAGTGGTGGCAGCCTAGTCTTTTTGTCACCTACCAAGGTGAGCACTTTGTCAGCAAGTGGAAAAAATCCAAAGCAAGACAACAGGGGTCCTCCCAAGGGTCCTCTCCCACTCCCCCCACCATGACCTGCCTTCCCATCCTTATCCCCATCGCCCTCAAATCCCAACTCCTAGTCGTAGGCAAAGTCCGGGTTCAAAGATCACTTCCTTATGGCCCTGTCAGACAGAACTGCCTGGGGCCTGGGCTGTGTCTTTCCTAGCCAGCTGCATTACGTAGTGTCCTCCAGGGAGGAGGGGAGTGGAAACCAAGGCGCACTCCATCAGCCAGGCCTCATCCGAGGGGTGAATGGGGACATGGGTGCATGAAGTCCACCCCCTTCCTGCCCCTTACCACAGTGCTGACCTCTCGCCATCGTTCTGCAGAGGCCCCCTGTCACTGCCTGGCCCCTGTCTTGCTTCTCGGGGTGATAACCTGACATCCTCCAGCCCTCAGCACTGGGGTCAGGCTTTTAAAGCTGTTGCTGGGAAGACTGGGGTCCCTTCATGCAGAAGCGTGCATCAGGGCATGAAGCAGAGGACGCCTGTGACACTGTGATGCCTTTGAAATGCAGGCAATTAATTGGCTGAATAAGATACAGAACAAGCACCTCTGCCTGCTCTTGGCACAGCCCTGCGGAAGGCTGCCATGGCGAGGGGGCTCGGCGCTGATGGGGGAACGGGGTATAGTGGCCCTGCTCCTGGGCAGGGGCTGTTTGCTGGGACCGTGCTTCAGAGAAGAGAGAGTTAAATTTTCTCCATCAACTCAGTCCTTCCAGAGTTGGGAATCATTAGTCTGCTTGGGCTACTAGAACAAAATGCCCTAAATTGGGTGGCTTTAAAATCAAGGAAACTTATTTCTCACACTCTGTGATCAAGAAGACACTGGCAGATTTGGTGGTGAGAGGCCCAGCTTCCTCCTAGGAAGCACCTCTGGCTGTCATCTCAGGGAGAGGGACAAAGGACTTTCCTGGATCTAGTTTACAAAGATGCTAGTCTCATTTGTGGCTCCTCAGAAACCTAAGGACTTCCTAAGAATCAAGGATTGTTTCAGCATATGAATTTTGAGGTACCATAAATATTCAGGCCATCGCCCTGGGGAACACAGAGAGACTGTGGCAGATCTTAAAGGATCTAGGAGACAGTCCTATAGAATAGCACCAAGCAGAGGACAGTGGCCTTGGAATGTGACAAAACTGCTGACATTGCTGTGATAAAATACCTGACACAGTCAAGTTATAAGAAAAACAATTTTGCCTTATGGTCTCAGTGCAGGGGGCTCATTGGTTACCGTGGTGGGGGAAGAATGTGAGAAGTGAGAGAGAGAGGGGGGGGGATGGAGGGAGGGTTAGAGGGAAAAAGAGAAGAGTGAGAGATTCCATTATCCCAAGGTCTCATTTATTTCCTTCAATGACATATGCCAGCCATCAGGCTTCCTTCCATGAGGCTCTTCTCCTCAAGATTCCACCGCCGCCATTATCACTGCCACCATCACCATCGCCGGCCATCACCATCATCGCCACCGCCATCACCATCGCCGCCATCACCATCATCTCAGGCAAAGGTTGGGAAGTGATCATTCACAGCTTTCCCATAGTGCCACAGGCTGACAACCAAGCCTGTGACATGTGGCCATTGGGAGGCATTTGAGATCCCAACCATAACAGCCACTCACCAGCTGTGCAACTTGGGCAGGCTGCCTCCTCTGGAAAATGGAAATAATCAACAGTGCCACCTGTGAGTGATGTTATATTTAAATGAGGTACTTAGTGAACCAAGTCCCCAAAGAAGACACACACACACACACCGCAGGAGGGAATAAGGCTAAGTTTGAGGTTGTGTTGGGAAGTCTTGGAGTGAATAGGTCAATAGATCATGGGGCATGGGAGTGTAAGGGAAGCTGAATGGACCCCCCCACCCTGGGCTTGGGATTCTTTTCGCTTCCCTCACTGATGCCCCTCTCTGGTATTCCACAGAGAAACAGGCAGGCAGGCTGACTGTTAGAGGATGCAAAAGAAAGAACAGAGACCTCATGACTCCAGGGGCATGTTTCCCATCGGTTCTCCTCTTTGTCACCCTCTGCTGGGATGCCAGGCATAGATAACCCCCTTGGATGACTCTCTGAAGGTCCCTGAGCCCTAAACACACAGTAACTGGGAGCATCCTCACAGACCTGTTTCCCTGCTAATCGGCGAGTCCCTCCCACGCTGTTCCTAAGATGAGAAGGGCTCATGAGGGTGCTTCTCAGGGGACGTGGCTGTCTCATGAAGCAGCTACCCAGGTCACAGCTGGGGAACAGAAAAGGCCAGGTACTTGCCTCCTGCTCCCATAAGGACCCCCATCCTGTTTCTGGCTCAGCCCCTTTCTTTAAATAAAAGCAATGACATCATCCTCGTGCTCAGTGGCTGAGCCAAAAAGAGGTGATCTGAGATACTGTGAAAGAAAAACAAAAGGAGCTTGGGATGGAGAGGCCTTGGCCAGATGAAGGGCAAAATTCCCAGTCCCCTTTAGTGCTTTTTTATGTACCTCTGAAATGTGTGTGTGTGCGCGCGCGTGTGTGTGTGTGTGTGTGTGTGTGTGTGTGTGTGTGTGTGTGTGTGTGTTGGCGAGTTAGAGGGAAAACTGCTGAGTCACAAGATGTTATAAGGCTGCTGGGAAAGCAGAGGCTCGCACACAGCAAGGTAGAGTCCAACAGACCTACACAAGCTCCCTGGTTCCCTCATCTATAAAACGGGTAAGGGGCTGGGTAACAGAACTAGGCCTGGTGGTGAAGGCTTGGCTGCTTGAGAGGCTGAAGCAGGAGAGGATGCAAAAAGACTATTCAGTGTGACCCTGTCTCAAAACAAAAAGTTTCAAAAAACAAACAAACAAACAAACAAACAAACATTAAGAATATAGCGTAGGGGCTACCACACATGTGTGAGCCTGCACACACCCAATTAAGGGAGTAACAACAGTATCAGCCTTACAAGCACTTTGTATAAAGGACAGGGACATAATGGCTGCAAGTTTCTGGTTCATAGTAAGGCTCCAGTCAGAGGTGACCACTGGGAATGAGGGAAAAACAACAGTCACTCCGCTGCAGGGCTGGCACCCTGGGACCTGCTCCACAAGAGGCAGTGCACAGGGCAAAGAGCTGTCCCTATTATCACTCCCTGGTCCTCCACCCTTGGCCCACTTGCCCTCCCTTCCAGCCATGGTTCAGATCTTCAAGTCATAGGGTCATCTCTAAGGGATGCTTGGCTAGCAACGGGAGGAGGCCCTCCACATCCGTGTTCCCGTGCAACTCGCAGCCCTCCGCAGTAGGAGTCCTGGGCTCAGGTTCCTCTCAGCCACTGGGTGTGTTCCTATCAGAGTTCTGGGAAGAGTTTCTACTCTCCCCTCCAGACACAGCCCTAGATCCTTCTAGAGTCTTCTGTAGAAGCCCTAGGTTCTGTATTCCTTGTGTCTCTCTAGCACTCCCTTCAGGGCTTGGTGGGGTCTCTGGTGTCTTCTGCTCATTTGGGCACTTGCCACCATTCTGCTGCTCAGGGTCCCTTTTATCTCTTCCCTTAGTCCCTCTTTTCTTTCTATGTTTCCTCATCCTTGTCTCTGATGCATCTGATGACCCGTCTCACTTTGGTCTCTGGGCTTGCATCTTCTTCCCTGTCTCCCTGTCAGCTATCTGTCCCATCCCTTCCTCTCCTGTATATTAAATCCCAGTGGCCTCTCTCACCAGTCCACACTGTCTTGCTACATCCCACAGGAAATCCCCCCCCCTCTCTAAAAAGTTGAATCCCAAGCTTTGAACAAAAAAAGGCCAAAAGGACAAAGGACAGTCTTGCTATCCAAAGAGGGAAGGGCCTCTCCTCCACCCAGCTCTCTTCTTGCACCTCAATGTGGGGTGCAGTCCTGGCTCTCTGTGCTTCCTGAGCACGGGTGTGTGTGGGCTGAGGGCAGAAGGCCCATCTTGCCTGTCATCTGGAGAGACGTGTGTGCAAAATGTTAGTTCTATGGCTCTGATTCAGCTTCCAGGCGGCTGGCTGCAGAACACAATGATGGAAGGGGTTGACGGGGACCCAGAAGAAGGAGCGAGTGGGAACGGAGACAGAGTCCTGGGCTTTGGCAGAAGACCTCAGACTTCCAGGCCAGGGCTCGAGGTGGTCTCGTGAGGGTGTGGCTGGGGTCATAACAACACTGGTTGCGATGATATTAAGAGTCCTGGAAAGAAAGCGTGGCAGACAGGGGGCTTTTGGGTGTAATGAAGGATACGCAGAATGGGGCAGAGAAGGGGACCTGTGGAGAAGAGGGGGCAAATTGTGTGAGGAATGTGGGTGAAAAGAATGAGTCAGAAGAAGGCAGCCCAGAAAGTAGACATAAGTGAATGGTGAGAGGCCATTGGCTGACCTCTTGGGGCCCTCCCTCTGCTTGCTACTCATTTGTCTCCTTGCTGTGCTACTTCTTGTCAAGTCTCTCCTGTGACAGTCCCAGGCCACTCCCTCTCGGCTCTCCCTGTGTAGTCTGTGGTTGCTGTTTTGTTTGAGTGGTCTCAATTAGAGACCACTACTACATATATAGCCATTTATGTAGCCCAAGGAGGACCTGGGATTCCTGACGTCCCCGCCTCGGCCTCCCCAGTGCTGGTTTACAGGCGGCCTGTGTAGTTCTGAGTAGTATGCGGCCTTCTTGACTTAGGATATCCCACTTATAGATCCCCTTATCACCACGATCTGACTCCCACGAGTGACTTGGAGTTTGAGGATGGAATCTGAGACTTTTACCTGAGACATGGCTGGTAGACACTCCGTCCATTTGACTAGATAGAGGTCAGTGTGTGGTCAGCCACACTGATAGTTCAGACAGTCCGTAGAAGCCAAATTCACCACTGTTTCCCATGCCCACAATACTTTGTCTACACCCACAGGGGTCAGGAGGGGGCCACAATGACCTTTTGGTTTTGGGGACCCGAGGCCAGTTTTGAAATAAATGCCAATGATGCTGATGTAGGGACAGGGAACCTCACTGAGAGCCCTCCATGGGTTAGACTGTATAGAGAGAGGAGATGGGCCTCATTGTTGTCATAGAGATGGAAACTGAGCCCATGAGCCTGGATCTGCCAGGGAGAAGATGACTGGGAAGCCAGAACAAACAACTCAGAGCATGGATCCTTGGGAAAGTAATGGTGGAGGCACCCAAGGGTGGAAGGGTATGGAGCACTCCAGGAGGGGCACTGGTATGTGGGTACAACTTTGGCAGGGCCAGGCTCCCAGCTCCTCCCCCAAGGCCTGAGAGTTCACCAAGCACGTCCAGACCCACAAGGGCCTCAGATCCCGCTGCCTCCATTGACACCTTGAAAAGTCGCTAATTGGTTACACTTGTGGCCATGGGGGGGAGGGGTGGCCTATATTTAGTTCTTTTTTCTCTAGGGTGTAAATGCAAACATGAGGTGGGGCAAGAGCTGTTCCGGGTCCACTCCTGTTTCCCAAGCCTCGTTCTACAAGTAGCAGGAGGCCCTGGCAGCAGAGAGATGCTTAGAGACCCTCCCCACGTGTCTCTGTGTGGGTGCACTGGGCTGCTGTGTTCCTGAGGCGCCGGTGGGTGCGTGACGATGGCAGCTCCCACCCGGCAGAGCCGTGAACAGAAGGGGCGAGCTGCCGGCAGCTTTAAATAGCTTCTTGCTGTATCTCACTTGCGGAAGCCCCATCCCCCCCTTCCAGTCTGCTGCCCTAGGGAGGGGCCCTGTGAGCCCCAGAAATGAGGCCAAGACAGAGGGGCTCAGCCCCCACCTGAGAAACATCCTAGTCACGCACCTGCCCATGCCAAAGAGGCCGAGCTCACTTTTTATTTTTATTTTATTTTATTTTTTTGAACCCAGCTTTTCTCAAGAGGCAGGATCCAGGAGAATTCCCAAGACCTGGAGCTGGGCAGTGTGTGTTTCTGCCTGGGCATGTATTAGAGAGGAAGGCCTTCCTTTCAAGGGGACACAGGCTTCGCAAAGCTCAAGTAAGGCAGCCATTGCTACAGAGAGGGGTCCAGCCCTCCCCGGGTAAATCACTTGGTGGGCAGCTCCCATCCTTGCCTTCTGTGTTCTTACCTTTTGACACCCTTCCTCTCCTTTCCAATCTACAGACAAACCTCGCTTGCTGATCTCTCTTCTGCTTCCCACACACGCCTGGCTGGTTGTCATCTCAGGACCATTGTGTGTGCTATTTCTTCTATCTGAAATGCTCTTCTGTGGCTTCCCCAGCCTTGTAGACAAGACACCACACAGAGGGCTCCAAAGACCTTTGCCTTTCTGCATTCCTCTCTATTGAAAGACACATAAATAATGTTTTATGGCCTTTTGTATTGCTTATTAACATATTTTCTTCAACCCCAAAGTTCATTGTTTTCCTCTGATTTTAAAAGAAACAAACATCTTGGCAAGCCTCTGAATGTGGGGTGCTCTAGGCTCTATACTGAAGTCTTTAAAGGTGAATTTAAGATCAGCTAGATCAGTGAGGGTTTCCCACAAGAAACAAGGGCTCATCTGAGATCTCCACACAAGCTGAAGTTCATGAAGAGACATGCTCCATGCAGTTGTGCTAAGTCAGTGAGATGACCTGCGGGTGGGGGGGCGGGGCGTGAGGTGAGGAGATAGAAGTAGGCCTTGTCCACACTGTAGAGGGCCTTGGGGTTCACACTGTGGCACATTTCTTTTTCTGGGGAGGTCCTCAAATGATTTTTAATGATCTATTCGGCTTATATCTCTCTGGTTGCTTACGAAAATAAGGATGCTTACCCTGCTTGTCACAACCCTCTCCTGGCAAGCCACAGCAGACAGCACTAATCAATTACAGCAGAGGTTCTCCAAGTGTGGTCCTGAGACCCGAGGCATCATCACCACCTGGGGGATTTGTTAGAAATGTAAATGATCAGACCTCACACTAGAGTCCTCGAATGGGAAACTCTGGGGGCGGGAGCCAGCAAGCTGTGTTTAACAAGCCCTTCAGGTGATTCTGATGAGAGGTGAAATTTAAATGGCACTGAACTTTAGCACTCTTTTCTACACAGTCCCTCCATACGGCCTCCTAAGCAGGCACAACTAACTGAGCTAAGTGCACGAAGCCCTGGCCGAGGTGGGGGGCGGGCGTTGGGGTGTTGCGGGGGGGGGGGGGATGGGGAGTTCAGAGGGGACGGTTGCAGAAAGTATGAGAAGCTGAGGAGGCCCTGGCAAGGCAGTGAATGGGCCGGGAGCAGGATATGGAGGTGGCCTCCAGCTACAACTGAGTATTGCACAACCTCAAGCCATCTACTCCCTCTGAGCCTCAGTTTCCTCCTCTGGGCATTGAAGAAAGTGTCACCCACCGAGTGAGACTGCTTCTGCAGCTTCTGAGCCAGAGCCAAGCGGATGTCTGATTGACCCACCCCACCCCCACCTCTACCCCACCCCAACCCCTGCTCTCCTGGGGAAATCCCTATAAATCTGCCTTCTACTGCTGGGCCTGGAGGGAGGACTGAGCGGTGGCAGGGAGGCTGCCCAGAGCTTGTAAAAGGCAGCACATGACTCAGCCTTGGAAGGAGGCATCCATCACTCTGGGCAGCAGAAGGCAGTGAGGGAGAGACAGCGTGAGAGTGAGGGAAGAGGGAAGGCGAGCACCCAGCCTGCTCATGCCCAAGCCTTGGAGCCATTAAACTACAAGGAGAACCCTAAGCCCGGAGAGTGGGAAACCCCAAGATTCAGAGGAAATAGAAATGGAGGTCAGATTATACAAAAAGCATTCAGGTTGCAAAATACATGAGCCTGAACTTCTTACAAATCCTAGCTCTGAGGAATTTCCTCCCCAACCCCATTTACCTGCCTGCCTCTCTTCTCAAATGTCATTTTAAGAGAGAGGGCCTCCCCGGTGAGCCATCTGATCACTGCCACCTTTTCAGGGCCCTCTGGGCTTGCTGCCACTCTCCAGAGTCACTGTGCTGATCTGCTCACTGGCCAGTGAGCACCCCCTGCAACATGGTTCCTTCAGAACAGGGGGTCTCCCAGCTTGATGATGGCTGCCACCCTCCCACACCGGGAACAGTGCCTGGCACAGAGTGGGCACTCCACACAGCTGTCTCAATGTGCTGGGAGCGCCTGCAGATGACTTACCGCAATATGTCATCAAGTGCCTGGTATCTCTAATAGGGAATATGGTCACTTCCCATTGTGCGGATGGAACCGCCTCAAAGGACTGGCTCAGTGGGTACAGGGGACAGGAGTAAGCAGCAGGGAGCCCTGACTTAGGCCTCTTTTCTCTGACTCTAAAGCTGGAATAGTGGGGTACTGTCGTGTGTGTGTGTGTGTGTGTGTGTGTGTGTGTGTGTGTGTGTGTGTGTGTCCGTCCGTCTGTCTGTCTGAGACCTCCCAAGCTCCTGATAAGGAAACCTCAACACCAGGAGGGCCATTCTCAAGGTGGCCCGCCTTAGCTGAGGATTTCTTGGTGGGGGGAGGGGTCCCGCTTTCACAGCTGCTGTCCACCTTCTGGAATGTGTTACCCACAAGGGGTCTTCCCAGCTAAAAATAGAAAGGAGTTCAGAAAGAGCCGTGCAAAGTTAATAGATAGCAGGTCCCCAACGGTAATTAGAGGAAGTGAGAGATGCTGAGGGGTTGGGCCTTGAGACTGGAGGTCAGCATCATGCTGGGGACCACTATGGTCTCACTTTAATGGTTCCCAGGTCCCCCTGCCCCAAGCAAAAGCCACGGGCCAGGATTAGTGAAAGACACTTGCTCTTGCAGTCCCAGGTTAGTCACTGCCAGAATTCCTGCCTCCTCCTAGTTCCAGAGTCAGCTGGCCCGTTGTGGCTGGGTCCCTTAGCTTTGTGACTCACCTACCTGCCTAGCTGGATCAATTTGTGTAGGATAGATAGGTAGATAAATTATATATATATATATATATGTATATATATATATACACACACATATATATAATGTTTTATGCTTTATTATATTTTAAGTGTATATGTGTGTGCACACATGCGTGCACTTGCATGTATGTACATGCATGCATGGTGTACAAGTGGAGAACAGAGAACAACTTGTGGGAGCTGGTTCTCTCCACTATATGGTTCCCATGTTTGTCAGCAGAGGCCTTTACTCCCCACACCATCTCACTGGTCCTAGGATCTTATGTAGGCCAGGTTAGCCTCAAACTCACTGTGCACCTCTTCCAAATTTCAGCATTATGGATATGAGCTACCACACCTGGCTTTGTTCTGTGTTTGGTGTGTGTCTTATGCCACTTTGACCCACAAACTAGAATTATCTGAAAAGAGGGAAACTTAATTGAGAAAATGCCTCCATAGGATCCTGCTTTAAGGCATTTTCTTAATTAGTTATTGATGGGGGAGGGTGCAGCCCATTGTGAAAGGGGCCACCCCTGGGCTGGTGGTCCTGAGTTCCCTAAGAAAGCAGGCTGAGCAAGGCATGGGAAGCAAGCCAGTAGGCAGCACTCCTCCATGGCCTCTGCATCAGCTCCTGCCTCCGGCATCCTGGCCTGTGTGAGTTCCGGCCCTGACTCACTTTAATAATGAACAGGGCTGTGGAAGTGTAAGCCAAATAAACCCTTTCCTCCCAGCTGGCTTTTTGGTCATGGTGTTTCATGGCAGGGATAGCAGCCCTGACTTAAAACATTCTGCTATGTTCTTTGTTGCCCTCTTTTTATTTATTTTTATTTTAATTTTAATTAATGTAATGACTTTTTGTGGGGGTTTTTTGCAGGGGGATTGATTTTTTTGTGTGTGTGGTTTTGTTTGTTCAGGTGTGTATTGAGACAGACCGTATCTATGCAGCCTTAGCTGGGCTCAGGCTCCAAGCCGTCCTTGGCTTTAGCCTCCAAAGTTCTAGGATTCTAAGTATGAGCCACCATGTTAACCATAGCTTCATTCATTCTGTTTCTGCTTCCTCTTTTTCTTAAGAAATCCATACATGTATCAATGGTATCCCATATACACTGTTCATCTCCCCTCCAGCCCACCTCCCATTACCCCCAATATACCCCCTCCTAACATCGTATCTTTCTTTTTGGTAGCCCACTAAGTCTCATCAAGCACTGTCCATATGAGCCTAGGTATGGGGCCATCCCTAGGGTAGAGGAGAAAACCAACCAGTGGTCATACATTCAGAAAAGAATGACTCGGCTGCTTTGACTTTGTGTGGATGCCATGCAGATAACTATACCTGGTGTGGCGTTCATGAGCACAATAACCAATCCATGCCCAGAACTCACAACCCTCCACCCCATACTCCCAGCTCTTACACTCTTTTGTTGTTTGTTTGTTTTTGTTTTGTTTTGTTTTTCAAGACAGAGTTTCTCTGTGTAGCCTTGGCTGCCCTGGACTCACTTTGTAGACCAGGTTGGCCTCGAACTTACAGATATCCAACTGCCTCTGCCTCCCAAGTGCTGGGATTAAATGCCTGTGCCACCACGCCTAGCACTCTTACATTCTTTCAGTCACCTTTCTATGGTCTTCTGAATTGGTCCCTGAGCCACAGGGTGTGGATCAGGCTGGGGAATGGCTGGGTGGCAGGTCGGTGAAGATGTCCTGTTTGGGGCTGAGGACTTAGGCTTGTCCCAGCACTTTGTGACATGGCTTTGCATTCACTGGCTGCTGCCCATTGCACAGACAAGCTTCTTCGGCTAAGGCTGAGAACAGCCCAGGGCCCCAGTCAGATGTGGTTCCCACCCTGGGTCATCAGCTTCCTCTGAACTTTTCTGGGGTGGTGGCAGGGAGCAAAGCCCTCTTCCTTCCTAATGGTTCATATTCCTTCCATTTATTCATGATGGAAAACACAAAACGTAATCAGCAGCTCTCTTTCTCATAAGATCCAGACGAAGGAACTGCAGGCTGGGGCCTCTTGTGTCTAGTAAATCTAAGACATGAGATGGGCCCCATGCCCCTCCCCACCGGGGACCTGCAGCCCCGTTCACCCTGTGACCTCCCTCCCACTAACACCCCACAGAGGCTGTGGGATCATCCCTCACAGTGTCCTCCAGCCATGGCAGTCTCGTCTCTCCCCTTCCCTCATCCTTTTCCCCTGATGCCCACCTGCATCCCTGGTTCTCCCATCCACTTAGCCAATTTCCTCCTCCACCTCCTCTTCTTCCCTCTCAAGACTTCTTCCCTTCTCATTTTGCAGAACCCTCACACCTCAGAATCACCCTCAGAACATCTAACTCTCTCATCCCTGTCTCTGAAAAACAAAAAACAAAAAACCCACCAAGTTGTCCATGGCGTTCTCAGAAACAGTCTATGCTGCCTTACCCCTGCCAAGTCTACCTGAATACCTGAAACCTCCCAGTTCCAAGCCACCAGCAATGAAGAGAGGCAGGGACTTGCAAGTCCCTTGACCACTGGGGACAAGACACAGTCCTTTTGGTCAACGCTAAGATGCCAGGCTAAGACTGAAGCTCATAGCAGACCTCTCTCACTATCTCAGGCCTACCCTGGGAAGAGCAGTTGTCCTCTTCATACCCCTAGGCTCCCCAGATGAGGGTCTTCTGGCCACCCAGGAATAAATGGCCATTGGAAGAAGCTGACTTGAGTCTTTCTCCACCAGCAGCAGGCTGGGGCATCTGAAGGCTTGACCTCTCCCCAGGGCCTTTCTAGTCTCTGATGTTGCAGCTTTCTTGTTGAGAACAAAGGTCCCAAGGCTCAGACACTCCTGTGAGCGCACAGGTGCCCCTTCCCATGCCATGGCACAGATGCATTACAGCAGGGCTTCCCAAACTTGGTCACCAGAGTTACCTGGGATGCTTGAAGGGGGGGGGCGGTGCAAGGCTCCACCCTTGGGAGTTTGTGGTTTCCAAAGGAGCTGAGGGGCTGTTGCATTCCAAGCCCAACCCAGCTACTGCTGCCTGCCACACTGCTGTTGTTCAGCTGACCAAGAGCCAGACTCTGAGAAGCGCTGCCCTAGAGACACTCACTTGTGCACAGACAGGAGGGAACACACCCTGCCAAGCTTTTGCAAGAGACAGTGAGGCAACTAGGCGGGGAATGGAAGTTCTGAATTGAGGTTGCGGATTCCTCAGGCTAAGGACAATCTCTGGGCACCCTTCTGTCCTCTGTTTCTAAGCCTAAATTCTCAGTCACCCTTCTCCCTGTGGCCTCTGACCCCAGCCAGACCCTGCAGCCTCCAGGTGGCCTCCTGACTCCTCTGCACACAGGAATTAATTTACTACTGTCACCCTATGAGTGAGCGGCAGGCAGGTGAGAGAAGAAGACTACAGAGCAGGCTCAGCTTCCAGCTATCGGGGAATCAGGGAGCACCTTGAGGAAGTACCTCCCCCACAAGAATGTAGCCAATTATTCCCCCCTGTTCTGGTTGATAATCATTCATGCCACAGGAAGTTCTAAACAAGCAATTAAATCATTACTGGGGAAGGCTCAGCCAACCTGGACCACCATTAAGCTCACTGTGTATAGGTCTCAGGAGAGCTCACCTGAGAGGTAGGGATAGGAGAGGGAGAGGGTGTTGGCCCACCCACACAGCATCACCAGCAGCCTAGCCAGTTGGGCAGAGGCCGGCTCGGATCCACCATCCCTTCTCTGAGCTGCATGCCTGGCTATTGCTTCCGACCCACCAAGTAGCCCTTCTCAATCGCGTCCCACTTGATGGGTCAATGCTTTCACTCAACCGACAACCATTGGCTAAGCATCCACTGTGTGCCAGCAGCACTGCACAGTATTCCCTGAGGATACAAGGCAGGCAGGTTCCTGGCCTCAGTAGTTCACAGTCCAGTGGGAAGGGCAGATACTCAGGAGGTAAACAAAAAACTAATAAATAATTCCAGCTTTGACAGTGCTGCAGGAGGCGGTGGGATAACCAAGGGACTAGCTGTTTTGCATGGAGCACCTAGTGGGAGGAGCATGGAGGTACACTATCAGTCCCACCTTGGGGCCGGCCAGCAGTCTGTGGCCATCTCTCGGGCCTGCAGATCATGTTCAACGTGAACATCTGCAACTTGTGAGCTGCCTCCTTCCTACCCGCCGAGTCCCCAGCACACTATCTTTGGAAAGATAACGAGTATCTGTAACAGCTTACTGTTGTTTAGCACTTACTGTGTGCCAGGGATTACACTAAGCAATTTATGGTCAATGACGTCATTTCATCCACAGAACAATAATAACGTGATGAGCTAGGTGTTTCTTAATCCCCACTTTACAGAGAAGGAGAAATGGAGACTTGAAACAGTTGAGCCATTTAACCGAGTCTTGGTATCAGGGGACTGACTGCCTGAGTTCCAGAGAGATGCTGCCTTGTTTTGACGCCCAGGAGACCCACGACAGGCTTGTGTGGCCTTTTCAGCATTTATTGCAAAGCGATGAGGTGTGTGGCTTGGCTTCCCTGTGGAGGTGGAGCTCTTTTAGGACTGGACAGTCAGGGCTGGCGAGGCCAGTATAATAACAGTGAGAGGCCCTGTGTGTTTCAGGCATCCAAACTAAAGCCCCAGGAGGATGGACAATTTGCATGGCCAGCTGTAGAGCCCCACTTGAGTACTCAGATTCTAGGTCAGCCCCATCTGGTTCCCCAAGACCGAACAGAACCCACAGACCTCTCTATTTCACTGCTACACCCCAGGCCACTTCAGCCCCCAGAGGGCTCCTCCAGTGTCCCTATATGCCCTCCACCTCCTGCCCCTGTGGCCAGGCTGCGCTCCGCAGGGCCCTTGGGGTAGCCAGAGGCAGACAGGACCAGAGCCTGGGTCTGTGGTGACTAATCGCCTGGTGCTTGGGAGGCCATGGTGAATTATTCACACGGATTCTGTGAATTATTCAAGTTGTTATTATTTATTTTTCAGATGTGCCTGCGGCAGAGCCTCCAGGCCCATGTTCAAAGGATGACATAACTCCTGACTCCCAGTTGCCTCTGTCTGAGGAAGGAACCCAACCAGTCTCCAGCCTCCCCACCAGACCCCAGTGCGGGCCTAGACACAGAGTTGAGCAATGGGGCAGACTCGTGCAGGAGCCCTACCCTGGCAACAATTACTTACAGAGGCTTTGCTGTGCCCACCCCCAATTGGGCTTTCTAGACAGGCTCAAATGACATCACAAAGAACACCATCACACCCATTTTATAGATGAGGGAACTGATGCCAGGAGATGTCATATTTCTTGTCAGAAACTGGGATCAAGTCAAGAACTGTAGATCTTAATGCCTGTGTCACCACTGTCATATACGCCCATGGCTGTCACATTGGACGGTGTCTCGCCAAATCTCCCTGCTGCCCGGGACCACATCCCCACCTCCACCCTCAGCTTCGAACCATGCTGAGGGCAAGCCACGCCCCAGGGCTCTAACACTCTCAGAGGAGCTAGTTCCACATCTCTATGGCAACAGGATCCTGAAGAGCCAGTACTAAGTTTGCCAGGCCTCTAAGGAACAGAGGTGGCCTTTGCCAACAGAGGCCCCCAGGTGTCCCAGCCTCTGAGCAAGTGTGATACAGGGCTCCCTCAGGCACATCAGCTGCACACTTCTCCATCTCCCCAGCACACACGCAGAGACACGGTACCATTCTTCCTTCAGGATAGCCATCCCTGCCTCCTTCCCTCTGTCCTCTCCCAGCTTACTAGCCACCTAACTTCTATCTGTCAGAGAGCAACTTTTTCTGGGATGGGGCCTTCTCTCCCTTCCCCATGGTGCCATCTGAAGGAGAAGATGTCATCCCTGGGGAGGCCCTGAGGTCAAGGTGATTAGTGATCTGTGTTCCACAGACACACTCTGATCCTGGAAGAAAACTTGTCTTTCTGACAGTCCATTCATTCATTCACCATTCACTCACTCACTCATTCACTCATTCACTCATTCTCTGACTGACTCTTTAGCCGGATGCCTTCTCTGTGTCGGTCACTGTTGCATGGGCTAAAGGGATGCTGAGAGCAGCAGATTCCCTCTCACCAGGGACCCCTCTCTCCAGGGACCTGCATCTCCTGACAAGGGAAGCAAAACCACAGGCAAACTAGCTTAGAATATGATCTTTCCAGCCCTTGACTCTGGATGACTTTGAATTCTGTGTTCTAAGCCCTCAGAGTCCCCTCCCCCACCACCCCCCCTCTCTCCTGTGGCAGGAACTAAAGAACAGGAACAGCACAACCATTCCTGTCTCACAGCTGTGAGAGGCAGCTCTGTGCACATGCTCCACCTCAGGTAGACTTAGCAACTGCCCCACTCTCTGTGCTCGCTACAGAGGAGTCTGGGATGGTTCTACTAAAAAGCCTTGCAATAAAGGAGCCAATTCCTGAAAGTTGTCCTCTGACCACCACAGCGGCATCATGACACATGTGCACCCACACAGCCATACACACACAAATACCAGATACATGTGTACAAATATCATATTAAATTTAAATGTTTTACCTGAGTCTGTTTCCGTTGCTAAAGTGGAGCAGTGACAAGCATTTGCACAGTGCCTGTGCTAGCCTCACAAGCGGCTTTTTGAAATCTCTGCAGAGGTGGATCCTATGAGTCCCATTTGATGGACAAGGAAACAGAGACTCTGGCTACAGGGCTGGGAAGTAGCAGAGCTGGCCTTTGAACCCAACCCTGGGGCTGGAGGTGGGTGTGGGTGACCAGATCAACCTCTCTTCCGGGAAGCTGGAGTCTGCTGATTTCCGTTCCTGGACAATTGTAGTGGAGATGCTTTGGATGAGTCATACAGGGTCTGGGAAGTCCTGGTGTATATTACCCCAAAGCAGCCACTTCCGCATGCTCTCTATCTCAAAACACCTGGACTTGCTGAGAGGTAGTCAGGAGAGAGACAGATGGGGAGGAAGCACAGAGTCTGAAACATGGCCATAGAAACGGGGCATGGAAGTAGCCACACCGATGGCCCAGCCAATGACCTTGTACTCATGTGGCCTGGCCTGATTTCCATATTTCTTCTGATCCTTGAACTATGGAGGAGATCCTGCGAGGCTGTGAGATTATAAACCAGTCCTCAGCTCCATCCCCCAAACCCAGCAATGGGGCCTCCTGTTCAGCACCCAGGCTCTGGGCAACCCAAGCCTGCATCCTAGGGCTGTTAATCCATAGTCAGACCTCCTTGGATCAGCACATCGTCTACTGAACCTTTTATGAAATTGGGATACCTGCACCCTCCTCCTGAGCTTGTGTGACAGATACAAAGTGCTCCTCGGGAAAGGCCGCGTATGATGATGAGCTAACTCCTCCCTCCCTCCCAAGTTCCTCATGCTGGTTATGAAATGGCCCAGTAAGTCTTAAACTCCTCAGAATAGCAGGGTGTTAAACTGCCCTCAAACCACAGCTCCTTGTTCCCATGGGTCCTACTTGAGGCTCTGTAGGAAATCAGCCCTGGGGCTGGAGGAATGGCTCCAGGTTAAGAGCACTTGCTGCTCTTGCAGAGAGTGGGAGTTTTGGTGCCCAGGCCCCATGTGGAGCAGCTCCCAGGGATCTGATGCCCTCACCTGCTTACCATGGGCACCTACATAGATCTGCAAACACACACACACACACACACACACACACACACACGCACGCACGCACGCACGCACGCACGCACGCACACGCACAAGCACACACACACATACCAATTATTTTCTTTGTTTTGTTTTTTTGAGATAGGGTTTCTCTGTGTAGCCCTGGCTGTTCTGGCATGCACACTGTAGTCCAGGCTGGCTTTGAACTCACAGAGATCTGCCTGCCTCTGCTTCTTGTGTGCTGAGAATAAAGGTGTGCTCTTCTAAGCCTGGTTTTTGTTTTTGTTGTTTTTTTTTTAATAAAGAAAACTCTACAGATCTCCTGCAGCCTGAGGCTGTGGGGCCCTTTGTGGAGACTCTGAGCCTCAGAAAGCGCTACCTTTAGTCTTAGGGACTAATCATCAGAGACATAGCTGAGGACTGGGCTGTGGCTGGGAGACCCACAGGAGGCAACAATGTACCATTTGAGGGGAAACCTGAAGACCAGGCTCCACCTCCTTCCTCTTGGCCCTGCTTGGGAAAGGACTGGTGTTGGTTCTGTTTGCATATGGCAAGCACAATCAATGCTGTGTTTTGGGATGAAGGTATGGACCTGCTTAGCAGACAGGCTGGAACCAGAACCAAATCTTCAGAAGTCCAAGGTCAAGTTAGTGCCAAGCATGCCATGTCCCTTTCTAAGCCATCTACGGAGATGGTGCTTTTCTGCGCTCTGGTGGGCCCAGCGCCTCTGAGCGTTCTTCGTCTAAGTTCTCACCGTTGCTTCTGTCTGGGGCCTTCCTCACCTTTCCCGTGCCCTCATCCTGGCCTCTCTGATTAAGACCCAGGACTGAAGATGTGGCCCCACCTCCAACTCCAAACTAGAAACTGTCCTTCCCTCTGCCCGCAGGCCCCTGGGAGCCAGCCCCTAATTATATCTCAGCCTGGGAGTCTATTAGCCTGTGATTGAATCCCTGATGTCTCCTGTGCCCCCTGGGTGTCGGTTCTCAGCTTCCACGGGGGTTTGAGATGACATTGAGCTCTAATTTAAGACCCATCTACCTTGGCTCCCCAGTCCTCTCACCCCAAGCCCTCAGTAGGCTCCTCCAATGAGCTGGGTCCTGTACTGTGGGCTAGTCAAGGGCTCAGACCGTAAGAGTAGGTCCCTGGCCCATCAAAGAGAGAACACATGTCCATGCTAACCCATACCTACTGCTGCTCTGGGACTCTCATGGCATCTTCCCGTCCCTGTTTTGGCCCTGGGCTTCCTTCTGTCTTGGGAAGACAAGAGCCTGGAGTGAGGGTGCTGGGTGCTTTTCCTCTCTGCCTGGTCATCCACTGCCTGAGCCTTAAAAAAAATAGGGCATCTGCTTTGTCTAACCTGCTCCTAGCAGGAATGGTTGGCATTTCAGTAAATCCTGGGTTTTCCTCCATCAGTGGCTTCCGAATAGTGGGCATGGTGCCAGGAACTGTGCATGCCAGTGATGCAAGCACTTGCCTTCCCAGCTGCAGGGCAGCCACTGGGGCTAGGATAGAGGAACCACAGATTGCCTGGAGGGTGGGGTGGCCAGCGGTGGCCCATCGGGGGGACTCAGAAGAGGAACTTTTTCTAGTTTATAGGTGTGGAATGAGAAATCTTCCTAGTCTAGTTCCCAAGGTGTAAGGGATGAGGAAGACGATTCTATTTACTCAAGGATAAGGTGTCGGGGCTGGGATAAGGAAACTGCTCCAGCACAGGGAACAGCATAGCAAAAAGGCCGTGGAGGGAAGGGATGGAAAGCGTAGAGGCTGGAAGCTGCCTTAGGTCCCTGCTTGCTTATTTGCACTTCATGCAGAGGGCGCAGAAGAACCATGGGGAGTATTGGGACAGGAGCACGGTATGGTGCCATATGGAGGAAGGATTGGGGGCCAGAGGGGTGAAGGCGGGAGACCTTCACGCAGACTCCCAACCATCTGTCTTTCCTCCCCCACAAGTGGGAACAGCCCCTTATGTCCCCATTAGAAAGGGAAGTGCCATTCCTTTGATTCTCCTTTCCTCAGCTCCCACAGTTCCCCCACTCAAAGGCGCCCAGGCGGCGCGCACGAGTGTGCACTCAAAAAACACACCACAAGACCAGCAGTGGATCCTTTGTGGGGGGAAGGGCAGAGATGGCTTGGGGGTGATGACACAGCCATCCTGTGCCATCTGCCTTTCCAGAGCTGGAAGCAAAGAGGTCTGGAGGTTTTATGCCTGAGTGAAGCTCCTGTCAGTAGAGCCACTCCATGTCACTTGGCACATAAATACCTTGTGCCCTAAAGGGTTAATCTCTGCCAGAGCAACAGAGACTGGAGCTGAGGACACTGTCCAGCTCAGCGGCTCCATCAGCCTTGGAATCCACCCTCTCCTAGGCTTCTGGAACAGGATCCATCCTATCTACACAAGTCCCACATTTGGCCCCAGAAACACAGATCCCCACAGGGGTGGGTGGGGTGCCAAGCAGCTATCACCAGACTACAGCTCTACCTGTGGGGACCTCTTTTGTCATCTCTACAGCATCCTCCTTGCTCTTTCTTCTCCCATCATCCCGCTGCCATCCTGCCCCCTACACTGCAGCCACACCAATGTTCCTGTAAGAAAACTCCAGTCGCTACAGCCGGGCATGGTGGCTCATGACTTTAATCCCAGCACTCGAGAGGCAGAGGCAGGCAGATCTCTGAGTTCAAGGCCAGCCTGGTCTACAAAGTGAGTCCAGGACAGTCAAGGCTACATAGAGAAACCCTGTCTCAAAAAAAAAAAAAAAAAAAAAAAAAAAAAAAGAAAGAAAGAAAGAAAAAAGAAAGAAAGAAAAACAAAAAAGAAAAGAAAGAAAGAAAACTCCAGTCACCACTCTTCTTGATGTCCTTCTGTGGCTCTCAACTGCCCTCATAGTGAGAATCAAATTCCTCCTGTAGATTACAAGGCCAGTGTGACCTCAATACCTTAACAGCATCCTCTGGCTCCGCTCTGCCTGTTCCCCATCGAGATTTTGGCACAGTCCACTTAGTCTCCATCACTCATTTGTTGATCATGTCTCAACTTGAAAGTTAACTCCAGCTGTGAGGAGCCTCTGGCCGCCATGTTGGTTCTCCTTTAGGGCTGGAGGATTCCTTTTGGATGTTGTTTTTGTTTTGTTGTCTTGTTTCAACACAGGGTTTCTCTGTGTAGCTCGTGGCTGTCCTGGAACTTGCACTGTCGACCAGGCTGGCCTCAAGCTCACCCTTGTGTTTGCCTCTGCATCCTGAGTGTTGGCATTAAAGGCCTGCACCACTACTACCTGGCTTTTGAGATGAGAGACTTTGTAAAGAAGAGAAACTAGACATTAACAAGTGACTGGTCTTGAGGGCTGGTGAGAGCAGAGGGTAGCTAGGAACAAGGTTCAGCTAAAGGCAGGGAAGTAGGAAAACATAGAAAAGATTTGGCTGGAGAAGCAGCAAGTCATGTGCTCATGGATGGATGAACCCACTGATGGACTTTTAAAGAAAGTGTGTGTGTGTGTGTGTGTGTGTGTGTGTGTGTGTGTTCAAGTACTAGGAGTGATAGGAGTCAAATCCAGGATCTCCCACATGCTAAGTCAGTGCTCTGACCTGAGCCACACCCCCATTCATGTGTTTACCGGGGTCCAGGGTTAATGGGCTATCTGCAGAGTGGGTCTGATACAAAGGCCAGTTTGGTTCAGTCTCTCTCAGCAGAGTCCTGTGCCAGCTACTACTTGTAGAGTTCTACCAACAAGGTCATTACCAGACACAGGCTCAGAAAGCTTAGTACCTCAAGGTAAATAGCCAGAAAGTGACATAGGTGAGGTCTTCCCAGTGGCTGGGATAGGGGATTTGAGGTGGAACCCTTGAGCTATGTGAAATGTATCTGGTACTCAAAAAGACTATTCATTGTTCTAGAAGATTCATCAGTTCAGGAAAATCACCAGAGTACGTCATGTCCCAATGAGAAGTCCCACTTCTCTGGCCAAGGGGCCAAAATCCCTAGGTCCCTGAAAGGGAAGTATGCCACGTATGCATGGCAAAACCATGCAGGAGGTTCAAAGGAGCCAGCCTCTGGGGAGTCAGTCCCTCGTTAACACTTGTGTCCTTCTGAGGCGGAAGTCTGGGAGGTGGGAAGAACATCTCACCACATCACATCAGAGGTAAGGTCCTGAATCTAATAGCAACGCAAATCTGGCTGCAAAGGAAATGAGATTTCTTAGTCAAGGTGAGAGTGTCTAGGAGAGCAGGGAACAGGACGAAGTGGGGGGACAGGGTGCTTTGGAGGGGGGCTACAAAAGAAGGAGTGTGGATCTGGAATTATTAGAATGTTGATTATGTCCTCTTGATTGTTAATGAAATTCTTCACCTTGGGTTTCTGGACCAGGGGGAAAGCTCCCAGAGCTCATTTTCCTGCTGATGAGAGCAAGAGAGAGGGCAGGAAGGGGGCAGAAGACTCTCGGCTTAGGGAGAAATTAAATTCCACCTAAACAAATGGGACTGGACAAGCCTGGCCGCTGCCATTGGAGGCAGAGCCTCTGGCTGACCTGAAGTCCCTGTGGAAATGCGATGGAGACCCCAGAGAGGGGAAAAGCCCAAGGCGCATGGCTCAGATAGCAGCACAGACTCTGATAACAACAGCTGACTCTGCTAGCCCTGTAGCCCAGACACAAGACTGCTCAGGTAGGGCCCAGGGGTCCTGCTCAAACTAAGGCACCAGCCAAGGACAATACAGGTGGTAAACTTTAAACCCCTACCCAGATCTAGCCAATGGTCAGAACATTCTCCACAGTTGAGTGGAGAGTGGGATATGACTTTCTCACATACTCTGGTGCCTCACATTTGACCATGTCCCCTGGAGGGAGAGACCTGGTGGCACTCAGAGGAAGGACAACAGGTTACCAAGAAGAGACTTGATACCCTATGAGCATATACAGAGGGAGGTAATCCCCCTCAGGAACAGTCATAGGGGAGGGGAAATAAGGGGAAAATGGGAGGGAGAGAAGAATGGGAGGATACAAGGGATGGGATAACCATTGAGATGTAACAAGAATAAATTAAAAAAAAAAAAAAAAAAAAGACCGCTCAGGTGCCACCCACTGAAGCTCTAACAGCCCCAAGTGGTCAGAACAGTGATGGCTCACATCCTGCAAATGTGAACACCAGAGGCTCAGCCAGGACAGAAGTTTGCCTACTCTCCCACATCTGGGACATGTAGGAGCCAGTACTAGCCAGGTAGCCCGGCATTGGTTTGTGTGCTCTGAGGTTTGGAAGACACCCAACTCTGTACTGCCTCCTGGAGCCTCAGCTGCCTCACCTGGAACACGGAGCCAATAACAGTTGTTGCCAGGGAGGGCTGTTGTTAGGAGTCAACGAAACAAACAACAACAATGAAAATCATTTCAAATACAAGTAGTGCTTTTGGGCTGGGGACATGGCCCAATCGGTAGCGTGCTTGCCTAGCATACATGAAGCCCCAGGTTTGATTCTAATGCCACATTAACCAGGTGCGTGTGTGTGTGTGTGTGTGTGTGTGTGTGTGTGTGTGTGTGTGTGTGTGTGTGTGCGCGCGCACAGCTGTAATCCTAGCATTTTGGAAGTGGAGACAGGGAAAGAAGAATTTCAAGGTCATCCTCAGGTGTATCTTTGGTGACTCTGAGGCCAACCTGGGGTTCAAATTCCAGCATGTATACGGCAGCTCACAGTCACCCATAACTCCTGTTCCAGAGGATCCAATGCTTTCTTCTGACTTCTGCAGGGACCAGGCACATACATGTCCAACAGACATACATGTGGGCAAAACATTCATACAACAAAAGTAAATAAAGAAAAAAAGTTTTAAAATTTTAATGTGAAAACATAATATTCCCCTTGGCAGTGACCCGTCTCAGCTGTGTGACCACAAGCAAGATAAGTAAGTACAGATTATAACACAGCTGTACTGGTTTGAATGAGACTGGCCCCCATAGGCTAATAAAACGCTTGGTCCTCAGTTGGTGGAACTGTTTGGGAAGGGCTAGGAGGTATGGCTTTGTTGTTGAGGTGTGTCACTGGGGGTGGGCTTTCCCTGTCCCTGTCTATGGATCAGATGTAAGCTCTCAGCTACTGCTCCAGCACCGTGCCTGCCTGCCGGCCTACCTGCCTGCCTGCTGCCGTGCTCCTTACCAGAGAGATGGTTATAGACTCACCCTCCGGAACTGTAAGCCCCATTAAGTGCTTTCTTCTATAAGTTGCCTTGGTCATGGTGATGGAAAAGTAACTGAAACTCCTACAGATGGTTGAATACAATAGAACACAATCAAGCAGAAAGAGAGGAAGCATTGATGAGAAAGGTGACAATTATAAAATAGTCTTCCAGACGGTGGTGGCACATGTCCTTAATCCCAACTCTTGGGAAGCAGAGGCAGGCAGATCTCTGAGTTCCAGCATAGCCAGAGCTATGCAGAAAAACCCTGGAGTGAGCCATACCAGGAACTCCTCTTCCTCCTCCTCCTCCTCCTCCTCCTCCTCCTCCTCCTCCTCCTTCTTCTTCTTCCTCTTCTCCTTTTTGAGACAGGGTTTCTTTGCACGGCCCTGGATGTCCTGGAACTTCCTCTATAGGCTGGGCTGGCCTTGAACTCACAGAGATCCACCTGCCTCTGCCTCCTAAGTGCTGGGATTAAAGGCGTGTGCCACCACGATCTGGCTAGAACTATAGTCTTGAGATAATGGGAAGTGTGGCTATATTGCAGCCTGTGGCCTTTAGAAGGACGCTGAGCTTCTATCTTCTGGAGACAGTGATGCTTCAGAGGGTTTTAGGAGTGGTCTGATTCATAGTTAGCAGTGCCTCTTTTTGCGTAGCATTGTGCTTGCCCTGTAGAGAGCCTAGCTCAAAAGCAAAGGAGGATTAGAGATTCAGGGATGTAGTGATGGAGATAGTGCTAATAGCACACTCTGGATGTATCCCATGGTGAAGGTAAAGCCCACAGGATGAGCTGGTGGTGCTAAAGAAGATGAGAGATGAAGAGAAAAATCCCTCCCTTACACCCCCCCCCCCCCCCCCCCCGTTTTCCAACTCCAAATTCCTGAAGACCTCTGTCTCAGAGCTCTGTGAATGACTGCTTCCACTACCTTGCAGACCCATGATCTGGAGCAGCAATCTGTCTTGCGACTTTCCTGGGCTCCCCATGCCTCTCCCCTAAAGAGACCTGTAGCTGCCTGCCTCTGCCTCTGCCCCAGCCTCCGCTCCCATAGCATCCCTGGTTTTGCTCTAGAAGCTGGTTTTATTGCTCTCTCTTGCCCAGCTGCCCGCCCACACACACTGCCTCGCTGTCTCTGCAGGAATACCCATATGGCAGAAGACCTTCTCTGGCCTACCAGGCTGGGTGAAGCCACCACTCTAGCTCTGTAACTCTGAGCTTCCTCCACAGGGGTGAGCCCCTCTTTCTTTTTGTGTTTTGATGAAAGTCTGCCCTCAACTAAGTGGCTATATAACCTCTACAGTGGCAGGGGCCCACCTGTGTCCTCACGGCAGGCAACTCACCCAGAGAGACCTTAGATCTGCAGTGGATCCTTAGGCTTTTGGTAAATTAACTTTGGTGGGAGAGTGTTGAGACAGGGTCTCACGTAGCCCAGGCTGCCCTTGAACTCACTGTATAGCCAAAGGTAACCTTGATCTCCTGAACCTCCTACCTTTGCTAGTCTAAATGGCAGGGTTACAGGTGTTCCTCATCATGCCCAGCTGGTCCTAAAAATCTCTAACTACTAGGTAAACGCCTGGCACAGATGGGATGCTTTCCACACACTTATTAAAGGAACGAGGCAGACTTCTATAAGACCTTGTGCATGAGACAAACCTTATGAGCCTCAGTCTCTCCATAGACGAGGGTGGGAATAAGAACACTAACTCCGTGTGTCATACGGGGATTAGAAAGCATGCGCATGAGCTGTGCCCACGCTAGGCGAACCACAATAATTGTTCCTCGAACGCATTCTCAGACAATTACACCTTACTGCTCCCCTGCTCCTTCCTGGCCCCTCCCCACTGCCTTCCATCCCACCCACCCCTCCCCCTATGGCCTCCCCTTCCCCTTCCAAAGGACTCCCAGGGGTGGAATCATCAAGGCCTCCAAACGCACCCCTTCTCCCCCAAGGTCCCCCCAATTCGCCACTGGTTACATATTGATCCCGTTTAACTTTCCCAATGGATGATAAACATGAAATTAAAATGACTTCCTGGAATATTAATGTAGTAAATGGCCCTATTAAAAGAAAGAAAATACAGCTGAGAAAATTTGCTTTGATGTAGCATTTCTGCAGGAGGCTCATTTATCTGCAGTCGGATTCTCCAAATGAGATTCTGAAGGTTTCTCTGATGTCTCTTATTTTTCCCTCACCAGAATTTCAACAGAAAATAGAATTACAAGCTGGTGTCATAAAAACTCGGGACTTTTCCCTTCTCAACTAAGAGGCAACTGAAAGCAGGGCAGGTAGGTGTCAGTTTCTGCAACCATAGGCTGAGGTCTCTCTGGCCCCTCCCATTTCCCCTGCATCTTGCTGATGGAGTCCTGCTGTAGGCTGCCACACCGGCCTCTAAGGATCAGAGCAACACTCAGAAGACCTGCGCTGCCCTGAAATGAGCAAAAGGGCTCAGCTCCTATACTGTGCTCCAGTGAGGCTGGGCAGCTCAGCTTGTGGACGAGAAACCTTGGATCTGTCACTTACCATGTGCGTGGTCTTTAGCAAAGCATTTCAGGACAGACATAGTGGTGACTACCTGGAATCCCAGCTCTTGGGGAGCAAAATAGAAGGATCATTGCAAGTTCAAGGCCAACCTGGTCTACACAACAAGTTCTAGGCTAACCATTACTACATAAGACCCTGTTTAAAAAATAAAATAAAATCTGACCAGGCGTGGTGGCACACGCCTGTAATACCAGCACCTGGGAGGCAGACACAGGAAGATCGCTGTGAGTTTGAGGCCAGCTTGGTCTACAAAGTGAGTCCTAGACAGCCAAGGCTACACAGAGAAACTCTGTCTTGAAAAAAAAAAAAACCAATTTAAAGGTAGCCTGGTGGTGGTGGTGGTGGTGGTGCACACCTTTGATCCCAGCACTCAGGAGGCAAAAGCAAACAGATCTCTGAGTGCAAGGCCAGCCTGGTCTACAAAACAAGTTCTAGGACAGCCAGAGCGATACAGGAACCCTGTCTCAAAAACAAAACAAAACAAAACTCCCACAATTAATAATAATAATAATAATAATAATAATAATAATAATAATAATAAGAAGAAGAAGAAGAAGAAGAAGAAGAAGAAGAAGAAGAAGAAGAAGAAGAAGTCCCAGCATTCAAGAGGCAGAGGCAGGCAGATCTCTGAGTTTAAGGCTAGCCTGATCTACTGAGTAAGTTCCAGGTTAGCCAGGGCTACACAGAGAAATCTTGTCTTGAAAATCCAAAAAACCAGCCAGGTGTGGTAGTGCACACCTTTAATCCCAGCGCTTGGGAGGCAGAGGCAGATGCATCACTGTGATTTTGAGGCCAGCTTGGTCTACAAAGCCAGTCCAGGACAATCAAGGCTACACAGAAAAATCCTGTCTTGAAAAACAAAAACAGGGGCCGGAGAGATGGCTCAGAGGTTAAGAGCACTGGCTGTTCTTCCAAAGGTCCTGAGTTCAATTCCCAGCAACTACATGGTGGCTCACAGCCATCTGTAATGCGATCTGGTGCCCTCTTCTCACCTGCTTGCTCACATGGAGGCTAAATACTATATACATGATAGATAGATAAATAAATAAATCTTAGAAAAAGAAAAAAAAGAAAACCAAAAACAAACCAAGACAAAGAAAGCAAGCATGGGACTTAAGAGTTCGTTCACTGAGTAAGAACCCTGGCTGCTCTTCCAGAGGACCCAGGTTCAGTTCCAACATCCACATTATGGTTCACAACCATCTGTAACTCCAGTTCCAGGGCATCCGATGCCCTCTTCTGATCTCTGCAGGCCTCAGACATGCGTATGGTGCATATATAGGCAAAAACAGTCACACACATAAAAGTAAAATAAGTAAATCTAAATTGTTTTTGTTTTTCAAGACAGGGTTTCTCTGTGTAGTCCTGGCTGTCTGGATTCATTTTGTAGACCAGGCTGGCCTAGAACTCACAGAGATCTACCTGCCTCTGCCTCCCGGAGTACTGGGATTACAGCTGTGAGTCATGGAGCCCGGCTTAAATCTACATATTTTTAAATAATTAATCAATCACTTCACCTGTGATGGTCCGAATGAGAACACTCCCAACCCATCCCTGTTCATATATTTGAATACTTGGCCCCTGGTGGATGGAACTTTTGGGGAAGGATCAGGAGGTATGGCCTTGTTAGGGGAAGTGTGTCCCTGGGGCAAACTTTGAGGTTTCAAAAGACTTGTGCCACTTTCAGTGTCTCTCTCCCTGCCTCCTACTTGTGACACGATCTCTTAGCTGTCCCTTTACTCCAATGCCATGGACTCTAACTCTGTAAAAACCATATGCCACCAGGCGGTGGTGGTGCATGCCTTTAATCCCAGCACTCGGGAGGCAGAGGCAGGCGGATCACTGTGAGTTCGAGGTCAGCCTGGTCTACAAAGTGAGCCCAGGACAGCCAAGGCTACACAGAGAAACCCTGTCTTGGAAGAAAACAAAATCAACAATACGTTGCCTTGGTCATGACTTCTGCCACAGCAATAGAAAAGTAACTAAAACATCATCATTCTGTGATGTGGGGATACTAGCATTCTACTCGCAGGGCAGCAGCGAGATTAAATGAGATGAGATTCCCATCATAAGCAAGTCCTCAGGGTCGTCATTAGTCACCACTGTTACTGTAAATACGAATTTTTTAGTAGTGGGATCATTCAACCCTCCACTGAGGTGTCACCTACTCCAAGACAATGACCCTGGGCTTTGTACATTCCTGCTTCCTGCACATGTATGTGCAGTATGTATTTATGTGTGTGCAAGTATGTGTATACACGTGTTTATGGAAACCAGAGAAGGCAGTCACCTTCATCAATCGCCACCCATCTTCTTTTGTTATTGTTTTTTGAGACAGGGTTTCTCTGTATAGCCTTGGCTGTCCTGAACTCTCTTTGTAGACCAGGCTGGCCTTGAACTCACAGAGTTCCACCTGCCTTTGCCTCCCTGAGTGATGGGATTACAGGCTTGTGCCATAATGCCCAGCTCATCTTCCTCTTTGAAGCCGAGTCCTTTCACTGTACCTGGAGCTCACTAATTTGACTAGAGTGGCTGGCCGGTAAGCCTAGAATCCTCCTGTCTGAAGGTACATATCAGTGGTCCCAACTTTTTACATGGGTCTTGAGTATATGAACTCAGGTCCTTAAGCTTACACAGGAAGTACTTCACCAACTGAGCCATCTCCTCAGCTTCTCTTGCGTCTGGTCATTGATAGACATCCTGTTCCATCTGGCAGGGCCTAACGGTTTGTGTTGTATAGGGTCTTCTGGGTGGTTCTAAGAGCTCTGAGAGCACAACTCAAAGATGGTGGTCTCCAGCCCCGGGCTTCCTTGTGTACATCTTGCCTGGGTCTCTGCTTGATGTGCGGAAGCCTATTTCTTCCTCCTAGCCTCAGAGAGGCAGGGGTCGGCAGAACAATCTAGAACCTCTAGCATAATTCACCCTCCCTTCTTTATCAGTCTCTTACTTCCTCTTTCTCCTCAGTGACTTCTGCTGAGATCTCAGGTTCCACCTTACCAGGACTTGAAGTGTTGGGTACCTTCTGCCTACCTGACTCTCCACAGATTCCCTGGAATAGCCTGAGATATCTCACAGCCTCCCCTTCTTGGCAAAACCTCTCTTTGCTGCCTATAACTCAAGGCTCTTCTGACCCTTCCCAGCCTATCTGAAGAGGAGGCCTATGCTGGGATCCCGAGAACAGCCCCAGCCCTGTCTGCCTTGGTGCTTGTCAGCCATCCATAGCCTCATGTGTGTGCACAGACACAATCACATAGGAGGGAGGCTCAGATGATCACACAGTCTCTGTGGTCACAGGAAGCAAGCAAGAAAGAAGGACGCCTGGGGACCAGGGATAGGCCTGGGACTGTGTACCATCATCTCACCTGCTGGGCCTACAGTGCTTGGAGACCCCTGCCCAGCCAGCCTATGGCCCCCTAGCAGGAAAATGAGGAGCTGAGATAGAAGGGTTAATTGGGGGAAAGCAGCTGCTGCTTGGAAGAGTGAGGGCGGCCCCAGGGCGAGAGCTGTTCTGGCTGTGATAATGACTATGAGGAGGTTGGGGCTGGCCAGGGAGCACACTCCAAGTGCCTCCCCTTATGTGCAGCACAGACAAGCTATCTGTGTGGCCAGGGACACACACACACACACACACACACACACACACACACACACACACACACAGGCAATCTACTGGTGTGAGACACAGCCCCTTCTAGACAATTGTACTAATGCCACAGTGGTTTTTGGTATGTGTGAATATAGAACTATTCAGAGAGATGGCTTCACACCAAAGACTGAACACACACACACACACACACACACACACACACACACACACACACACACACACACCTTCTCCTAAGTCACTGTATGCTAGGGTCTGACAGCATGCCAAAGTGACCCTCGTAACCTCACACAGACAATTCCTCCCTGTAAGAGAAACCAAAGAGTTAGGGACACCTGCCTCGAGCCCCAAGACTGGTTGGAGGCCTCCTTTGACCTGCTTGCCTCTCCTTACTCCCCACGTGGCTCCCCCACTAAATGTCAGCTGCGATAGCCACGCCCAGCTTTACACTCTACCTGATTACCAGGAGCCCGGGATGAGTTGGGCAGCTTTGCATAATGTGATGCTTTGCTGGCACTTCATTAAGCATTTGTTGCTCGTAATTTCTTCGTGTGGGTTTTTGTCATAGCTGGGGCCATTGATCATTTTCAACAGCAAAAGCCTTTGGCCTGGGGTTTAAGTCCTTGGTGATAGATGATAGAGACATAGCGAAAAGGGTGGCGGGCATTGGGAGCCAGCACTGTTGCCACTGGGAGTCCAGCCCTACTTTAATGATCAGTCAGAAACAGCAAGCAGGAGACCCTCTGAGGACCAACTGGCTCACCGTTTGCCCACCATCTTCAGAGCCAAAGAGAAAGCTGAAGATTGTGGGCCCAGGAGGCGCCGTGTTGACATTTAGACGCCATTCTGCTGATCTGCAAACACTCCACAGGCCACGCCTGGACAACAACATAATGTGCGTGCTTTCACATAGGTACTCCGACAGATGCACACCCATGTCCCCTGCATACATGCCCCAGCTGATATGCATTGCCGTGTTACCCCTGACACACATACACACTCCCCACTAAGTGACCCTAGGCAGACTCAGGCACATCGAATTCCATCTCTCTTTTTTTTTTGGTTTTGGTTTTTCAAGATAGGGTTTCTCTGTGTAGCCTTAGCTGTCCTAGACTCACTTTGTAGGCCAGGCTGGCCTCGAACTCACTGCAATCCACCTACCTCTGAACTCCATCTCTTATGGGAAGCTACATAGTATGGCCCAGAAGGCCGCCCCCATCCCCGGAAAACTTGCCTGTGGGTGACACCCCAACCAGACCCTCGAGTCTACACAGCAATGTACAACCAGGCACGTGGCTGCAGCTTCCCGCATCTGAACCTCCTCCCCCCTGCCCCCTCCTTCTCACCCCAACTTCTATGATGCCTGTCCTGTCATGGGGAGTCAGAACATCCCAGTCCCACAGAGCCCAAGGGGCCTGATTAACAGGAAATTCTACGAATGCCAATTAGAGCCAAGTTTACTGAACAAATTGTTTGCAGTTGTGCCCCGGAACCATCATGAATTTTAATTTTGCATTGATTTGCGCTGATTCGAGACTCACAGATGCCAGGGTCTGTGGCACCTCCCACCTCTCCTCCAATCCCCAATGAGGTGTCATTATCCAACCTCAGACCCTGGGGCTCTGGGACAGCCTTCAGCCTCTACCAGCCACAAGGCCAGTACTACCAGCTCAGGTTTGAGAGACCCTTGTTGCCCAGGGGGTGGGTGTGGGTTTTATAAACGCACACATTGTTAATGAGGAAAACTCTAGGCTTTCAAGAATCATGGGAGTCTGCAGATGACATTGGGGCCCTCTCATGAAAATGAAGTCATCCATGAATATGAATGCCCAAAGAGGAGAGACACAGCCATAGCCACTGAACTGTAAGTTGTAGTTGTATTAATACTGTCCCAACTAAGAGGACCCCAGCATCATATAACCTCAGTCTAAAAGCCACTTTGAAAATAAATCCAGTCAAATCTCCCTGTCCTTTCCATCAAAGTCTCTTCCCAAACCCCTCTATCATTCCCCACCACTTAAAGTATCCTTGAGTCTGGTGCTGGTGGTGATGGTGGTGATAGTGGTGATGGTGATGGTGGTGGTGGTGATGGTGGTGATGGTGGTGGTGGTGATGGTGGTGATGGTGGTGATGGTGGTGATGGTGATGTGTGATGGTTTTGATGTGGTGGTTGTGATGGTGGTGATGTGATGGTGGTGATGGTGATGGTGTGATGGTGATGGTGGTGATAGTTGGTGATGGTGATGGTGGGTGGTGGGTGATGGTGGTGATGGTGGTGATGGTGATTGGTTGGTGATAGGGTGGATGATAGTGGTGATGGTGGTGATGGTGGTGATAGTGGTGGTGTGATGGTGGTGCTGGGTGGTGGTGTGCTGGAGTGGTGATGGTGGTGGTGGTGGTGATGGTGGTGGTGTGATAGGTGGGTGATAGTGGTGATGGTGATGGTGGGTGTGGTGTGCGGTGATGGGATGGTGGTGATGGTGGTGGTGGTGTGGTGGGCTGGGGGTGTAGTGGTGGTGCTGGTGGTGGTGAGGTGGTGGTGGTGATGGTGCTGGTGGTGATGGTGGTGGTGGTGCTGGTGGTGAGGGTGGTGGTGGTCTGGTGGTGGTGGTGGTGAGGTGCTGGTGGTGGTGGGGTATGGTGATGGTGGTGGTGGTGGTGGTGGTGGTGATGGTGGTGCTGGTGCTGGTGGTGCTGGTGGTGGTGGTGTGGTCCTGGTGGTGCTGGTGCTGGTGGTGCTGGTGGTGCTGGTGGTGCTCGTGGTGCTGGTGATGGTGGGCTGGTGGTGGTGGTGGTGATGGTGCTGGGTGCTGGTGCTGGTGGTGCTGGTGGTGATGGTGGTGGTGGTGGTGGTGATGGTGGTGGTGGTGGCGGTGGTGGTGCTGGTGGTGATGGTGGTGATAGTGGTAGTGGTGGTGCTGGTGGTGATGGTGGTGATGGTGATGGTGGTGCTGGTGGTGCTGGTGGTGGTGGTGCTGGTGGTGCTGGTGGTGCTCGTGGTGCTGGTGGGTGGTGGTGCTGGTGGTGGTGGTGCTGGTGGTGGTGGTGCTGGTGGTGCTGGTGGTGGTGGTGCTGGTGGTGCTGGTGGTGGTGGTGCTGGTGGTGCTGTGGGGTCGTGGTGCTGGTGTGGTGGTGCTGGTGGTGTGGTGCTGGTGCGGTGGTGCTGGTGGTGCTGGTGGTGCTGGTGGTGCTGGTGTGGTGGTGCTGGTGGTGGTGGTGGTGCTGGTGCTGGTGGTGCTGTGGTCCTGGTGCTGGTGGTGGTGGTGGTGGTGCTGGTGGTGCTGGTGCTGGTGGTGCTGGTGGTGGTGGTGGTCTGGTCTGGTGGTGCTGGTGCTGGTGGTGCTGGTGGTGCTGGTGGTGCTCGTGGTGCTGGTGCTGGTGGTGCTGGTGGGTGGTGGTGGTGCTGGTGCTGGGGTGCTGGTGCTGGTGGTGCTGGTGGTGCTGGTGGTGGGTGGTGGTGGTGATGGTGGTGGTGGTGGCGGTGGTGGTGCTGGTGGTGATGGTGGTGATAGTGGTAGTGGTGGTGCTGGTGGTGATGGTGGTGGTGGTGGTGCTGGTGGTGCTGGTGGTGCTGGTCTGGTGGTGGTGGTGGTGCTGGTGGTGCTGGTGGTGCTGGTATGGTGGTGATGGTGGTGATGGTGGTGATGGTGATGGTGGTGATGGTGGTGGTGATGGTGGCGGTGGCGGTGGTGGCGGTGGCGGCGGTGGCGGCGGCAGCGGCTGAGTGCATGCCTTTAGTCCCAGCACTTGGGAGGCAGAGAAAGGTGGATCTCTGAGATTGAGTGAACTCCAGGGCAGTCAGAGCTACACAAAGAAACCGTGTCTCTGTATGTGTGTAGAGGGGGTGCGGATCCTTGCGTTGAGGCCTGCTGAGGCACAACTGTGATCTCAGTCAGCCACTTCAGAGGCTGAGGCAGGAAGAGTCTGAAGTTCAAGGCCTGCAAAGACTACAGAGCAAGTCTGAGGTCAGCCTGGGCAGCCTGGGGAAACTCTGTCTCTAAATTAAAATATCAAAAAGTAATAGTGTACTAGTCAGTTGGATGGGTCAGGGAGACAGATGGAGCTCTTGAGTTCTAGGCTAGCCTGTTCTACAGAGTGAGTTCCAGACCACCAGAGCTACACAGAAAAACCCTGTCTCAAAAAACCAAACCAACCAAACCAACAAAAAAAGTATTAGTATACGTGTATCCTGCGCCCAGGACCTGGAGTTTAGTCCCCAGCAACACACATGCACACTCCTTGCCTAATTGATAGCCCCAGTGTCCAATCCCACCCTCACTGCCTCACCTTACACAGTCTTCATATTTTTAATCCTCTGGCCTTGGGGCCTTTTCATATTCCAAACCTCTGTCTGCAGTTTACCTGCTTAAAATCTACTCATCTCTCCTAAGCATCACTCCAGGAGTTTTCCTTGGACCTTCCCCCTCCCAAATGCACCCTCTGCAAGTCCCTGCCTTTAAATGACCCTATCTGGCTTCATTCACGACTGTATGCTCAGTGCTTAGTCAAGCGCCTTGCATGAAAGAGATGCTCTGCATGCCTCAGCTTTTTGCTCAAGGAACACTGTGCTGCAAACCACCTCAAAGACTGGGCCAGAAAGCAAGGATTTCTTTCCTTCCAGGTTGGCTGGGCTTTGGTCGGTCTGGCTTGGGCCCAGCTAGTTCTGGCTCTAACCTGAGGTTGGGCGCAGCCACCTGAGGTATGCTCTGCAGAAGGCAGGAATTCAAGAAAGCAAGCCCAGCCAAGCAAACACAGTCCTGAGGCCACAGCAAGGGCGTGGATTCAGGGGGAGGGGGGGCATGCACTCCCAGCAGGTGATTCGACCAAAGGCCACTGAACATCTCAAGGAGTCCAGTACCAGTCCTGTGTTTCATGGGGCTCAGCATTTTGCATACGCTAATTCATCTAGTCCTCCAGTGAGTACTACAGCCCTGCAAGTGGCGTTCCATTGGTCCTGTCTTCATAAAAATGCAGTTTAATTAATAAGTAAAACTTATGCAAAACAAACAACTGAAGTTGCATCAATTTTATTATTCTTCCTGAAAGCCTCAGCCTGGCGTCCTAAGGCACAGGGATATTTTCTTCCTTTTGTGCACTTTCTAGAAGTTTACATATACATCTCTGTCCCTCTCCCTCTCTCTCCCCACCACCTACAAAACACAGATACACACACACACACACACACACTTTGAAAATGGGACTTTGGGGCTGGGAAGATGGCTGATTTGGTGAGCGCTTGCCTTGCAAGTATAAAGACCTAAGTTCTAGTCCCAGACCCCACTTGGAGAAAAAAAAAAAAAAGCCTGGACATGGTAATGAGTACTTATAATCACAGCAAAGGAAGTTAGGTGAGTCTGGAGGAGGCCTTACCAGCCAGCCAGCCTAGCCTATTTGCTGAGTTCCAGACCCCTGAGGAACAAGACCTGAGGTTGTCCTGCACTGTACATCCACCTACACACATTCAAATGCACACACGCACGTGCTCAGGCTCACACACGTGACCTGGCAGCTGACGGTGTGACTCTGATGGTAGAGTTCTTGCCTAGTATGCATGAAGCCCTTGGCTCACTCCCCCACATTGCACAGTCTGGGTGTGGTGGGACATACCTGTAATCCCCGCCGTCAACAGATAGAGACAAGAAAGAACAGAAGTTTGTGATCTTCCTCCTAAACGTAAAGAAATGTTATCTACCTACTGAGTTTGAGGCCAGCCTCAAGCTCTGTGAGACTGTGTCTCAAACAAACAAACAAACCAACAAACAAATAGACAAAAAAATGTGACTGGGAACACTAAAACTTTTATTGATTTCATTTTGTTTTTAGGCAGGGTCTCACTATATATATAGCCCAGGCTACCCTCAAACTCTCAATCCTCCTGCCTCAGCCTCCTAAGTGCTGGGATTACAGGTACGTACCACCATGCCCAGTTTCTTTTTGTTTGTTTGTTTTCACCTTATTTTATTCTGTGTGTATGGGTGTTTTGTCTTCACGTATTCTGTGTCTCATGTATACACTGCCCTCAGAGGCTAGAAATGGGTGTCAGATACCCCAGAACTGAAGTTACAGACAATTGTCAGTGGCCATGTATGTGCTGGGAATGGAAGCTGGGTCCTCTAGAAAAGCAGTGTTCTTAACCATGGAGCCATCTCTCCAGCCCTCCTTTTGTTTTTTGGTTTGGTTTGGTTTTTTGTTTGTTTGTTTGTTCTTTGAGACAGGGTTTCTCTGTGTAGCCTTGGCTGTCCTGGATTCACTTTGTAGACCAGGCTGGCCTTGAACTCACAGTGATCCTCCTGCCTCTGCCTCCCAAGCCCTGGGATTAAAGGCATGTGCCATCACCACCCAGCTATTGGTTTGGTTTTTTGATTTTGTTTTGTTTTGTTTTTTTGTTTGTTTGTTTTTCGAGTCAGGGTTTCTCTGTGTAGCCTTGGCCATCCTGGACTCACTTTGTAGACCAGGCTGGCCTCGAACTCACAGCGATCCGCCTGCCTCTGCCTCCCGAGTGCTGGCGTCCTTTTGTTTTGAAGGAACTACCTGGCCCCTCGCCTCACTAACTCCCTTCTGTCTCTCTCAGGCCTACTTCTGACTCCTTATCGTTTTTTCCTTCTGAGTCACTCTCTTTTGCAATTGCCTTGGGCTCCAAGAACAGCAGGACTGATCAATAAACATCTTTATGACAAGGGACTGAAACTGCCCCTTAGCAACAGCAAGCCTTGTGGGACTGATGACCTCATGATGTGGTCATTTCCCCAAATGGTGAGGCAGCTCCCTGGAGCTGGGACACCACATTGTTCTCAAGTGATCACCATGGTACCAACTTCTTTAGACCCTCTCACAGAACCAGAACTGAGACACTAACCAAAGAGACCTGCCTGACTGTGGTCAGCTGCCTGGAAGCTGTGTGTTGTCCCTTCCCTTTACAATAAAAATCTCAGAGGCCAGCAAGACGGTCCAGCTGGTAAAGACACTTGCTGCCCAAGCTGACTTCTTCCCCAAGACTCACATGGTAGAAACAGAGAACCAATGTCCACAATTTGTCTCTGGCTATCACTGGTGTACCATGACATGCACATGTGAACACACACACACCACACACACACAACACACATAGAGAAAGACATATCAAAGCACTATCAGACTCTGCAATTTTAAGGGATACTGAACTCTCACTTTATCAGCTTGTGGCCATGTTGATTGAAGCTTCTGCCTCTGCCTGTTCTTTGCTGGCTGGAATCAGGAGATATGACTGAACCTTGTATTTTGGAATTCCCAGAGCCAAGACTTTTGCTCTTAAACTCCGGTAACCTAGCTGAGTGTGATGGCGCATGCCTGTAATCTCAGCACACGGGAAAGGCAGAGGCAGGCAGATCTTTGCGAGTTCAAGGCCAGCTTGGTCTACAAAGCGAGTCCGGGACAGCCAAGGCTACACAGAGGAACCCCTGTCTCATAAAACCAAACTAAAACATACAAATAACACCTCCCCCCACCCCACCCCCAAAAAGAGGGGGGATAACAACTCTGGTAACCTGTCCAAGACAAGAGGATTGTGAGTTCAAGGCCAGCCTGGGCTACATAGTGAGACTCTGAGAGTGCCTGTGGTTCCAGGGATTAGGGGATAACTCTAGTTCTAAGGAGGCAGGTTTGGGGCAGAAATGTCAATCTGCCTCTTCTGTGTGTTCGGCTGCCCTGTTCTACTGACGTGGGGCAGCAGGGTGGTACACAGGGCCTGGCATGAGCAGACAGGATCCAGTCCAGAATCTTTGGGCTCCAGCAGAGGGCTCTCTCACGGGACAAGGAAAGACATGGGAACCTGAAGCGCAGGACGCAGCCTGTTAGCGTTCCCAATGCCAGGGCAGGTGCCTGAAGCAGCCTCTGCCCTCTTGGGCCACTCTCCCTTCCTACAGTGCAGGCAGCCGCCGCTTATCAGCCCCACCTTCATCCTCCCCTCTGCTCTCTCGAGGAAAAAAAATGAAGTTCCTTAGAAAGAGAGGCAAGAGATGTGAGCCTAAATCTATCTTTTTCCCAATTTTGTGATACTGGGGTTTGAATCTGGCCTCTCTAGCACTGGGCTCTTTCTACTTTCCATTTTGAGACAAGGCGTCACTATATTACCCAAACCGGCCTTGAGTTTGTGATCCCAGTGATTCAGCCCCCCAAATAGGCAAGATTACAGCCTATGCCATCACAACTGGCCTTCCCGTCTTTCACAGAGTCTGCGCACAGCATCTCCGTATTGTGTTAAATAACTAATCACTCTCACCTTGTCTTTCAGTCAGAGCACAGAGAGACTGTAAGCTCAGACATGGGATGGGGTGGGGGGTGGTGGAGGGGATAGCTCCTCAAGATGTGTACAGAGGCCAGGCGTGGTGGCGTATGCCTTTAATCCCAGCACTCAGGAGGCAGAGGCAGGCTGATCGCTGTGAGTTCGAGGCCAGCCTGGTCTACAAAGCGAGTCCAGGACAGCCAGTACTACGCAGAAAAACCCAGTCTCAAAGAACAAAAACAACAACAACAAAAACAGAATGAGAACAGACTAAGACTTTTAGGTCAGGTTCTCTGAACCTTGTGACTGGGCTGAGAGCCCCTCTAATCCCCCCCCACACTCACAGGGCTGACTCAGAATGCAGCCTCTCTCCTGGAAGCAGTGCCTATGTGGGGTGGTATGGAGGGCAAGCTCAGTGGCTCACAGTCGGCTTGTTCAGGTGGACCTGGGCTCTGGAGGTCGATTGCCACACAGCATGCTCTCAGTATGTTCCAGACCCTGCCTTCAGGAATGCCCCAGGCAATTCTGGGAAGTAGATATTGTCCTCAGCAGAAACTGAGTCACAGAAAGACTATCTCAGAGCCAAAAAGTAGAGAAAGGAAATTATTTATTTTTCTGTGTCTTGGGTTCCTCCTCTATCCAGTGGGTACAAAAGGGTCCATTAGAAACAAACCAAACTGGTCGGGCTGCAGGCACACAGTAGGTACTTAGGAAACACAATTCCCTGCCCAACTTGGTGGAGTCAAACTTTTAGACAGAACCTTGAAATCACATGAGAGTTTGATTTGGTTAGGTTTTTCAGACAGCCCTGGCTGGCTTGGTACTTGCTGCCTAGAACAAACTGGCCACAGGGCTGGAGAGATGGCCCAGCAGTCTTGAAAAACAACAACAACAACAATAATAATAAATTTTTAAAAAGAGCACTGGCTGCTCATCTAGACAACCTGGGTTTGATTCCTAGACCCTGTGGGATACTCACAGCTGTCTGTAACTCTAAGTCTCAGGAGATGGGGGGGGCGCCTCAGACAATATCTTCTGGCCTCTGTGGACACACCTTGCCAAAAACCAAAAAGCATTAATCAGGGGGCTATGTGTGTGTAGAGAAAGGTTCTGGGGTTCAGTGGATGTCACACAACTGTGGGGATGGAGTTTGGATCTGCAGAGCCCACATAAATGCCAGCTCATCTGTAATTCCAGCCTCGGGAAGCACAGACAAAGAGGAGCCCCAAAACAAGCTGACTCACAAGATTGGCCATACTGGCAAACCCTAGGTGTTAACAGAGACTCTGCCTCCTTGAATGAGGTGGAAGGATCAAGGATGACTCCTGACCTCAATCTTGGGGTTCCTATGCATGTGTGCCTACATATTTGTGCACACGAATATGCAAGTATGGATGCAGCCATGCATAATACACACATAAGAAAATGGAGAAAGAGCTGGGTAGTGGTGGCGCACGCCTTTAATTGCAGTCCCCTGGGGAGGCAGAGGCAGATGGATCTCTGTGAGTTCAGACAGCCAAGGCTACACAGAGAAACCCATCTCAAAAAAATAAAAACAAAAATTCATAAGGAACAATAATCCATATCTATACATCTAACACTGCGAGACAGAGATAGGAAGAGAACTCGGGCCTTTACGCAAGTTAGACAAGCATGCTACCAACCTTAGCCCCTACCCATTGCATCTAATAGCTTTTTGGTTTCTATTTTGTTTTTGCTTTTTGTTTGTTAGTTTGTTTTTTCAAAGTGTTTAACAGATCTTTGCTGCGGTTGGCATGCAGCTCAGTGGTTGAGTGCCACAAGGCCTAGGTTCCATCCTGGCACCGCAGAAAGAAATAAGCAGGGGTGGGGTAACAGCCAGCTGGTAAAGCACCTGCCATGCAAGCATGAGGGTCTGAGTTCCACTCCCAGAACCCTTTCATTTTGTTATTTTGGTTTTCCAAGACAGAGTTTCTCTGTGCAGTTATGGACTCACTTTGTAGACGAGGCCGGCCTGATAACCACAATGATCCTCCTGCCTCTGCCTCCCGAGCTGCTGGGATTAAAGGTGTATGCCACCACGCCTGGCTCAGAACCCTTTTTAAAAATCCAGTTGTAGTGTCATATGTTCATAATCCCAATGCTGGGGAGGTGGAGACAGGTGGATCCCAGGAGCTCGGCAGCCAGCCAGCCTTGCCTAGTTAATAAATTCAAAGCCAGTCTCAAAAAGCAAGGTGTGGCCGGGTTGGATGCCTCTGTGAATAAACATTTGCTGTGTAAGCATGTGGAGCAGGACTGGGATCCCCAGAACCCATGGAGATGCTGGGTAGGCATGGCAGCCACCTGCAATCCCAGGACCTAGGTGGCAGAGAGGCAGGCTTGACAGATATCTTATCCAGAGTTCGGGGTTCCAGATTCAGCAAGAGGCTGTGCCTCAATAAAGTGGGGAGCAATTGAGGAAGATGCCTGACATCAACTTTGAGTCTCCAGATACATGTGCATTCACATCCATACACACATGTATAACCACACACACAGGAACATGCATATACATACATGTCACATGAATATGCAAAACGAGAATTTTTGGGGTTTTTCAAGACAGGGTTTCTCTGTGCAGCCTTGGCAGGCCTGAACTTGCATCGTAGACCAGGCTGACCTCGAACTCACAGTGATACCCCTGCCTCTGCCTCCCGAGTGCTGAGATTACAGATGTGCACCACTGCACCCAGCTATGATAATGTGTTTGGTTTGGTTTGGTTTGGTTTGGTTTTAGTTTTTGGTTTTTCAAGGCAGGGTTTCTCTATGTCACCCTGGCTGTTCTGGGCTCACTTTGTAGACCAGGCTGGCCTTGAACTCACAGTGATCCCCCTGCCTCTGCCTCCTTAATGCTGCGACTAAAGGAGTGTGCCATCATGCCCAGCATGATAATGTTTTTTTTTAAAGTGTTCCCCAAAAAAGTTCCAGGTGGATAGCACCTGAGGAATGATATCCCTAAGGTTGATTTCTGTCTTCCACATGCAAGTGGACACACCTGCACCCACAAACACACAAAATTAATCAACAAGCAAACAAATAGTTGAAGAATAAATTAATGGCACCAAGTCCACGGCCTCTTGAGGGCTGGATGTTTCAGAATTTTTTCATTATATTATGGAGAGAGAGAGAGAGACAGACAGACAGACAGACAGACAGACAGAGACAGAGATTAATAATAGCACCTAGCTAAGGAGCACAGGCAGCCCTCTATACCTGTGGGTTGCACATCTGTGGATTCAGCAAACTTTGATTAGAAAATCTTTGGGGGTGGGGTTACCTCTGTACTGAACATGTAGAGATAATTTCCCTTGCCATTATTTCCTAAACAACACAGTATAGCTACTATTTACACAGCATTTACATTGTATTAGGCATTATAAGTCATCTGGACATGATTTAAAGTACGCTGCAGGACTAGGAGGGCTGTATGCAAATGCTACAACATTTTCCATAAAGGATTGGACAGCCGTGGATTTAGGTAATCAGTAGTAAGGCAGTCCTGGAATCCATCCCTCCACGGTCAACTACACTCATTCCACTTAGAAAATGGAGGGGCTGTGAGTGCAGGAGCCTCCCTCCTGCATCCTCTCCACACTCACAAGAGACCCCCCCCAACCCCACCCCACCCCACTTGTTCCGGTTCACGGTCCTAACTGCACCTCTCCAAAAACCAGCCAGATCAGAGGGACCTTTTCTGGAATCAGGCTCACCTCTCCAGGTAGCAGCAACAGCCCTGTGGGATGGCATCACCGGAGCACCATGCCCATGGATACTCAGGAGCGGTGCAGACAGAGGAAAAGTGTCACCAGCAATAACCTGACATGAGTCAAGATTAGGGAGAAGATGAGGGTCATGGTGGCCTGATGGGAAAAGAGCCATGACCTGTGGTCCCGGGTGGAGAGAGGATGAAGAGGAGACCCCTAAGAGAGTATCATCACAAAGCATCAGGCCCCACTTCATCCTTCCACCCAAACTCCAGCCTGCTAGCATCCTCCAAATATTCCTAGGCTGTCCTGGCACTTGAGCAAGGGCAGGTATCTCACCAAAAGCTGTGTCTCATCCTCATCTTCGCTTGCTTCATGGCTAAGGTGCCAGGCACTAAGCTAAGAGGTTTACACACACCCTGCCACGGGTCACACTATCCCTATGCTGGGCCAAATGAGAAAACAAGGGTCAAGGCAGTTTTGTCAATTGCTTATCTCAAAGCCCAGATCTCAATGGCATTGCTATGCCTGCTGCCTAGAACCATCACAGACCCCTAGTTCTGAAAAGGAGAACTGCAAAAAATAGCCTTGCTACAAGCAAGCCCTTCCATCATGTGGAGGGTAGCTTTCCCTCACGCTTAGTGAAGGTGCCACAATTACTGACGCCACCTCTGGCACAAGGGAGCTTAAAGGATGACAGGATCATAGACTGCCACACTCTCAGCTGGCAGGTGACAAACCAAGGCCTGCAGGGGCTTCCTGGTCCCATCTCACAACAGCTATCGAGACTTGTGGTGGGGCCTCTAGATATTTCTGCCCATCCTGCTCTGATAATCCGTTTTGATTTTGGAGGGTGGGTAGTAAAGCCTGAATCCAGAGACTCCTGCTCGCTAGGCAAGTACACCGCTACCGAGCTATAGCCCCCTGCTCATATATTTCCATTTTGAATTTCAGCTCTCTTACCCAAAGCCCCTGGGAGCCTGCTGCTGCTTCTCATTTGGTGTGTCTTTAAAGAAGACTGTGCACAACTCCTCTCCCTCCCCCTGGATTTTTGTCCCTCTCCCGTTTCCTCCTCTTCACACCCCCAGCTTATCGTCCTCCTTTTCCTTTTCCTGCAGCTACAGACAGGAGCCTGAAGGGCCCAGGTCCCCAACTGTAGTCATGTGCTGGCCGGCAGGGGCTATCGGGTCTTCTGGCTTCTCCAAAGAGCCTCTTCCTGCAGCTTCTCTCCTCTCCCGGGGTTGTTGGGAGATTATTAGATAATTTTCAAATTTGTAAAATGCCTTAAGCTCCTCGGAGGCAAGGTGGTATATGAGTGCAGTAACAATAACAATCCTATCTGTCAGAGCCATTGAGAAAATGAATCTTGTTATCCTCAGGAACCAGCCTGGAAACTGCAGCAAGAAGCACCTAAGCAATGTGTGCGGCTCAGCTTCCTGGCCAATCAGGGGCAGCTACAGTGCCACCCCCAGCCACAGTGGCACTAGACACCCCACCCCCGCCCCAAGCCCAAGGGCTAGCAGTAAAGGGCTCTCAGAAAGTTACCCAAATTGTCTCTGACGCTTCACCAATTAAAATGACTTTAGGACAAGTTGGAATCAAGTTAGGGAGCAAAGCATTCTGATTTCTGAACCTCTGGGAAGGCAAGTGTCTGAGCGGCTTGTCACTCACTCGGGAGTAATGACGGGAAATCCATCAGGGACGGCGATTGAGTCTGGAGAATTAGTAAGGCTGTTTACACGGGTAGCTAGCTGGGAGTCAGCAGGGCTGGCTGAGGCTGGGCTCTTGACGGCTATGTCAGCTTCTCTCCTAATGAGCTTCTCCGACTCCACACTCCCCCGGCTGGACTCACTGCTGCAGACTTCAAGTCTGGCTAGCTCTGACCTTTCAGAGAGGACCTGAGGGCCGGCTGACTGTAGAAACACACGCAGAGCTGCATTCAAGTTCTGTCTCTGTCTTTCAATGTTAGGCAAAGCGGTGTACTCCAAGCCTCAGTTTCCCCAATTCCAACACCTACTTGAAGCCCCAAGTGCCTGTCTGTAATCCTGAGAGGCTCAAAAGCTCAAGGCCAACCAGGTTACATAGTCAGTTCTAGGCTAGCCTTGGGTACCTGAGATCCTGTCTGAAAAGCACAAGAGAATAAAATCTACACCATAATACAGTTTATAGCTGCCTGGTGAGAACAGAAGCGAGCTAAGACGCCTTCTCCAGTACAGTTGCCTTGTGAGCACCGAGGGAAAGGGAAAGTCTGGCTTATCTGCTCAGCCCTGAGGTATCTATCCATCTTCTTCAGGGCTCAGGACACACAGAAAAAGCAGTAGCCATGCAGAAAATAGAACCGCATTTCGAGGCCACAGCCCCGCCTCCCACCCCTGCTGTGTGAGTGTGCACAAGTCACTCTGAGCCTTAATTTTACTGTATTTATAATCAAATGAGCACAGAGCCTCTCTCTAAGCCCACCAGAAGCTCTCTAGGAGAAATTACAGAGGACTGCAGCATGAAAGGACTGCAGTCAGACTAGACCTGGACTCCCAGGCAATGGGCAGCAGTAAGCCCACTTCTTCCTAAAATCTTTGGCTGTGTCTGAGCAAAGGTCAGGCAGGACATGTTGGAAGGAAGGAAGGAAGGAAAGAAGGAAGGCACGACAGTCCCCGAGATGCTCTACAGGCAGGAGAAGGTGACCAAGATGGCCTAGCAATCCCAAGGGCTTTCTTTGATCCTCATTTTCCAAGGCTTTGTAGAACCTAGAGCAACCCTGAAGGGAAATCTCTGGCCCCGAACAAGAGCAGAGGTCACATCCTCACAGACAAGCCCCGGTCAACCCTAGGCCATGACCCTATTATTTAATGTTTTCATAAAAGGACTGCCCCTAATGCGGGAAGAATGGCCGGCGCTGACTTTTCCTGGCAGGAAGTAGGAGCAGCTGGGCCTAGGGCAGCCTGGTTTGACCTGTGCGGCTCTCAGGATTGGGAGGAAGCCTCCCAACCTGAGTCAAGCGCCCCCCTTTGGCTGAGACGGAAGTCCCCTGGATAGCCCAGGAGCTCCTCTCTGCCTAAGCCAGGCCCACCAGCAGCCTCTCCACACTGGTTGTGGACTCTGCTGATTTTATTGTAATTTCCGACTTGTCGCAGTTAATAGCATCCCTTTGTTAATTATTGTGTACTTTTAAAGCAAAAAGAAAGGGAATTCCCTCTGGAGACTCTCACTTGGCTAAAGCAGTGTGAGGTAAGGAGGGGGTCTAGGCCAATGAGAGGCTGTGGACTGCCAAGGTGGGAGGCACCATGTTCCTTCTTGCCCCACCCCACCCCACCCCACCTCACCCCACCCTTTTTTTTTTTTTTTTTTTTTTTTTGCGAGAGCTCCTCAGCCGCATATTTGTCTAGTCACCAAGCCCCATGCTCTTACCAGGGGAAGCCCAAGGAGAAAGCCTATGCTAGGAGACCTGGCACCTGAGGAACAGCTCCCAGGGGCTTGTCCTGTGACAAGGGGGCAACTGACTGAATAGAGATCTTTTGGTTAGGAAACAGCTAGAGTTCAGGAATCATATATTAAAATCTAGCCATAAAGCTCAGTGGTAGCATACTTGCCTAGAAAATATGAAGCCCCAGGTTCAATCCCTGGTAATGCTTTTTCTGTTGGTTTTGGGGTTTTTTGTTTTTGTTTTTAAGACAGGGTTTCTCTGTGTAGCGATTCACCTGCCTCTGTGCGCGCGCGCTCACACACACACGCACCTTGCAGACTACAGCTCCAAGGGAAAGAGAATGGGTGTTAGGCTAGAGCAGCAACTGTGGCGGGGCAACCAAGACTGTAGGCTACAGAGCACTCAACAAGCTGCAGGCCATGCCATACAGAGGGGTGGGAGAGTGAGATTTAAAAGGGGCTCGAACGCCGACCTGCCAAACTCCTATCCAGAGTCCTCCTGAACCACAGAGTCCAGAAGCATCAGCACAGAGCAGGAGCAGGGAGAGCGAGGAGAGTCAGGAGGGAAAGGAGGTTCGGGAGAGAGACTCCCCGGACAAAGAAGGACGGAGCCTGGGAAGGAAGTTCATACAATCTAGAGGCACTGATTAAAATCCTGGAAGAAAATGTAACGGAGGGGCTTTCTATCTTTCGATTGAGACATTTAACCTAAAAGAAATGAGTTAAATAATTTATACGGAGAACAAGTGAAATTTGCTTTGATCAAATTAAAAAATATGACTGTGGAAATAAAGTGTCTGCCGCATCCTTTCCAGGCGGCAGAAAGGGCTGCCGAGAAACAAAATGACAGAGACATAAAAATAACTAACCCTAACCCGGCGAATATTAGCACCATATTTTTTGGGAGATTACACAGCGTCACTGTAGGCCTCGCAGAGAAATCCTCTCTAAGCACCGGCATGAGAGGTCTCTCTCATTGTGGAAGCCCCATAAAACCCAGAAAATGGATACAATTTTCCTTTGCAAACGCCATCTGACTTCACTCAGGGGTTGGCCCAAAAGCCACAAGGGATCAAGTCAAATTTCCCACTTGTACATTTCATAAAAGGAAGAAATCTACTTAGCTTCCCACCCCAACTCTGTGTTTCCTGAAGATGCCTCCCTTTCTCCCATGTGTCTCACACACACACACACACACATACACACACACACACACACATTCAGCTATGTGTTTTTTTGGGGGGTGGGCTATTTGAAACAGGTATCTCTTTGTAGTCCTAGCTAGGCTGGAACTCACCATTTGGTCTGGCTTGGCCTCAAATTTATAATCCTCCTGCCTTTAGCTCCTGGGTGCCAGGATTTTCTATAGGTCTGAACCTCCACACCAGATATTCAAACTCCTGTGTTGAACCCTGCTGTTAAGGTCAAAATCTGCCATTTTGGGACACCCCCTGAGCTCCGTGCTAAAATGATCAACTCCCTTTCTCAGCTGGGTCCCCCCCTCTCTGCCAGATCTGAGGAAACCCCCAGACCCTCTAAGGAGTATCTCCTAGCCCTCAGGGAGATTACAGGGACAACCCTTTCCCAATAATAAACGTGTTCATGGGTAGGGGTTCACGCCTTTAATCCTAGCACTCGGGAGGTAGAGGCAGGCAGATCACTGTGAGTTCGAGGCCAGCCTGGTCTACAAAGTGAGTCCAGGACAGCTAAGGCTGTGCAGAAAAATCCTGTCTTGGAAACAACAACAACGAGCTGGAGAGATGGCTCAGAGGTTAAGAGCCCTGGCTGTTCTTCCAAAGGTCCTGAGTTCAATTCCCAGCAACCACATGGTGGCTCACAACCATCTATAATGAAATCTGGTGCCCTCTTCTGGTTTGCAGGCACACATTTGGGCAGAATACTGTATGATAAATAAATCTTTAAAAAAAGAAAGAAAGAAAACAACAACAAAAAGAAAAAGAAAAGAAACAAAAAGAAAGAAAGAAAGAAAAAAGAAAGAAAAAGAAACTCATTCATTCTGCACCAGGGGATTCCTGGAAATACCCTCCTTCATGCTAATGAGATGTCTTGGTACCTAAGCTTTCAACCAATAACCTTTATCCATACTTCTAACTGTACCTAGAGTTCTTACCCCATCCCCCACTGCCCACAGAGTAATTAGATATTGCATTCCCCTTCTTATGATAAGACTGTTGCTGCATGTAAATAAAGTATCCCTGGCACTCCTGGTCCCAGCGGATCAAACATTTTCATTTTCATACAGACACCCCAAACCCTCTCACTGCCCAAGGTTTATAACATCCCTGAGTCACAAAATAAACTCTCACTAACTCCATTCCTACACCATGACCCACTGAGACTTACGCAGCCATTTTTCTCCCATGATCTGCCTACCACAGCACCTCTCTGCAGAGGTGAGCAGCCATTCTGTCTGCCTCAGTAGGGCTGCTGCCACTGCCTCTCAGTTTCTGAGCTCTGAGCCTGAGCCAGGCTGAGCCCTCATCGCCACCTGGTTCAGGTTTCAGAGCCCTGAGCTCCCTGCTGCCACCTGGTCTGGTGCTGGCAGCCCAGCTAAAAGAGCAGTAACAATCTCGTTGCGTGTTCCACCCTTGCCAGGTGTGGTGGCGCACGCCTTTAATCCCAGCACTCGGGGAGGCAGAGGCAGGTGGATCTCTGTGAGTTTGAGGCCAACCAGGTCTACAAAAGTGAGTCCAGGACAGCCAGGGCTACAGAGAAACCCTGTCTCGGGAAAAAAAAAGAAAAAAAAGCCATGTTCATGTTTTAATGCTTCACCCTTTTCCGCCTGGATGCAGAATAACACCCTAGCATCCTTTTTGTTTTGTTTTGTTTTGTTTGTTTGTTTTTAAGATAGGTCCTGAACTTGCTATATAGCCGAGGATGACCTTGAACTTCTGATCCTCTTGCCTCCACTTCTCTAGGCCTGGGATTACAGCTATGTATCCACGAGGCCTATATGATATGGGGGATGGATCCTAGGGTTTTGCACATGATAGCCAGTACTCTATAAACTGAGCTGTGCCCCCAATATTCCTTTATCATCGTCATCTTCCTCCTCCTCTTCTTCTTTGAGAATTTATTTATTTTTATTTTATGTGTATGGGCATGTCTTGCCTCCATGTACATCTGTGCACCATGTAAAACTCAGTGCCTGTGGAGGCTGAGGCTAGAAGAGGGAGTCAGATTTCCCTGGGCCTGGAGTTACATAGAGATCATTATCAGCTGCAACAGAACGTGGGTCCTCTGGAAGGGCAGCTAGTGCTCTTCAGAGCTAAGCTGTCTCTCCAGCCCCCCACCTGCCCTTAGGAACCATCTCAGACCAGTTCCAAGAGCCCTGAGCAAGAGGTGAATGTGGACATCATTGACTTAACCTCTCAGCTTCAGCAAGTCATCCTTTCTGGTGCATTTGCCTGGCTCATCATCCTAGCACATGCCTGTAATCACAGCATCCCAGGGCAGAGAAGCAGGACAGTAGATGAAAGCCACAGACAGCCTGATCTACGTAGTCAGATCCTGCCAAAATGGAGGAGAAGAATGAGGGAAAAGAGTAGAAGACATGGGCCTGCCATAGTACAAAGGGAGCCTCACTAGCAGCTTGGGACATTTCTTCTTCTTCTACCTGAGGGGGGGCGGGGAAGCAAGTAAAGCCTGAGAAGCCAGCAATCTCCCCTCATCCACACCTCCATCAGCCTCCTGGAGAACCTACATGGGAACTGTAATCCAAGCTGGGAGAGAAAGTTCAGCTTGGCTTGTACCAATCCTACTGGCCTTAGGGGCACAGATGACCCAAAAGACCCTCAGCTCTGAGGAGAAGTTAAAAGCAAGGTTAGAAGTCAGACAGTAGCTGGTCTAAGTGCTGGCCTCACCACTGTGTACTGGTGTAGCCACAGCCAAGCTCTCCTCAGCTGCAGGAGGAACAGAAGCAATCTCCAAGGACAGAATGGAGTATAGGAACGCACCAGGGTACCGAGAATTTGTAAGAGTTCCATAAATGCAAATGGTTTTCTTTTTCTTTTTTCAATGACCTTGGTCAAGGCATCCAAGGTCACAGTGATTTTTCTTTCCAAAATCCTTGGTTATGATTTCTGACTCCCCACAGAAAGAATATCTAACCGGCCTGTGTCCTGACTGCACCACGGGGAAGGAGGAATGTGGTCTGCAGCCCTGGCAGCACAACTAAGGGGAACTGAGAGAAAGTTCACACCGTTCCACATGAGGTCTGGAGCAAGCAAGGCCTGTGTCTCTTTCCAAAGGCCTGCCATGCGCCTGAGGGAGCCAGGACTGGCTTTCACAGAGGAAGCTTCTTGTTTGTTTGTTTGTTTGTTTGCATTTTGATTTTTGAGACAAGTTCTCATGTAGCTCAGGCTGGTTTCCAACTCACTAGGTAACAGAGGGAAGCACCAAATTTCTGATCCTCTTGTATCCACCTCCCCAGCGCTGGAATTTTAGGGGTACATCACCAAGCTTGGCTTCCAAAGAAGCTCTAGGAGGCTGGGGGCTTTGCAGCAATGCAGATGCTGCCTCTAGTGGGTGAGCTCTCTGTCCCTGAGACTGTGTAAACAGAGCCTGAGGGCCATATGGAGGAGGAGTGTTGCTTGCCCAGTGAGGCCCACTCAAAGGGAACCCTGTGCAGTTCTCAGTAGGTCAGAAGGACTCAAGCTCAGAACCTACCCAGCCTGCGTGGCCTTGAGGTGTCTGCCCCTTCTTCTCTGTGTACCGCCTGCTTTCTTCTCCCCGTGGTGATTGATCTCCTCCTTTCTCTACCCCCCCATCCAACCCCCCCCAACCCCCCACTCCCCTGCCACAGGACCCTGGAGAGATGCAAAAACCGCATGAGCATAGAATCCGTTCATATTATGGTTGTGTGTGGCAGAATGCTAGGAAGATAAAGGAGGGAGAGGGAGAGAATGGAAAGGCAGTGTGTGTGTGTGTGTGTGTGTGTGTGTGTAGAGAGAGAGAGAGAGAAAGAGAGAGAGAGAGAGAGAGAGAGAGAGAGAGAGGAGAGGGAGATATCCACAGCAGGTGTGCTCATGTTGTCCAGGAACTGGGCTGTGGGTGGGCCCAGGGCACACGAGTGTGTGCACCCAGGGAAAGCTGCTGAGCCACCGTGTCAGTGCGAGTGTGTCAGCCCTGGGATGGGGTTGAGCCTGCTTTTATCTCCTCTGGCTGTGCAGGATTTACAAGCTTTTGAAATGCAGGATTAATAAGAAGAGGCCGGTGTTTTAATCTATAATGGAACAGAAAGTATCATTATTGTTAAATAATGCACAGCCTGTCGTTTATTAAGAATTAATGGTTTATCGAGTGTTCAGGTTGCAGCAGCTGCCTGTGCCCTCCCTGACCTGAGCTCCTAACTGGTGGCCTGGCCTTTAGTCCTGTACCCAGAGCCTGCAGGCTGCAGGGACAGCAGCCACCAGTGGGTGGCCTGAAAAGCTCAGGGTTTCTGCTGAGGGGCTTGGCCTCTTCTGCTGGTGTTCCTGGTGGTGTCAGGAACAGAGATGCCGAGAGGGGTGATATGACCCTTCACTCCCGTAGTTTGGGTTCTTCTGTCCCATTTTAGAGAGAAACATCCCTGTCCCACCATGTTTTAGGCCAGGAGGCTGTCAACATTCTTGGAAGTGAGGACAGTACAGACCCAACTATTCAGGAAGTTTCTTCCCCCTGGGTCACGGAATGTGACATTATAAATTTCTTAGGAGAATCAGCACCTACAGAGACCTTCGGGCTCAAAAGAAGGAAGGCACATTAATGAAGAATTTTCTACAGGCCAGGCATTTCCCAAGCATCATCCCACTGTAACCTGTATCACCAACTAGCACATATTTTCCCATCGTATAGATGGGGTAACTGAGGCTCACAGAAATTATAACAGCCATCCAAGGCCATGTCACAGATGGATCTAGAACCAAGCCATTCTTTTTTATTTTTGAAAGACATTTGGGGCTGGAGAGATGGCTCAGCAGTTAAGAGCACTGACGGCTCTTCCAGAGGCCCTGGATTCAATTCCCAGCACCCATGTGGCAGCTCACAACTGTCTGTAACTCCAAGATATGACACCCCTCACACAGACATCCATGCAGGCAAAACACTAATGCACATGAAATATAAATAAATAAATAAATAAATAAATAAAAGACATTTAGTTCATGCTGGCCTTAACTCCCTATGTAGCCAAGGATACCCGACCTTCCTCCCTTTGCCTCCTGCATGCTGGGTTTACAGATCTGTACCATCACACTTAACTTAGAGCCAAGCTATTCTACTTTTTTCCAATTCTCTTTCCAGTCTAGACCTTGCAGCACTAGCTCTGAGCTCCTCTGCTGTTTCAAAATAGATGATTTTTTTTCAAGGGCAATGCTTGAGAGCTGCTATAGGGTCTGTGCCTCTGTCGCTTCGACTGTAATGTCGCACAAACAAAACAAAAGCTCCAGCAAATCCAGCGTCTCCCCCAGCACGGAACGCTGAATACAGAGCAAGAGGATGTCACAGATGGCAGCCAGGGCCCTGACCCCGTGGCTCAGCGTCACGGCCAGATCCATCCTTGACCTCTGGACACAGAATACCCTCTTACCCCATCACAAATCTTCATGGTTTGAATCTCTGGCCAGAAAGGCTCAGCTCCAGAGACAGCCAATGATTACGTGTCCACCACATCGGTGATAGAACCAGAGCTCTGTGACCTTGAATAAGTTACTCGACCTCTCTGAATCTCTGGTGGATGTTGTAATAGGTCCTGCCTCAAAGGATTATTGTAAATATGCAGTGAGGTCATCCATGTCAGAGCGTAGCACAGACCTGACAGTAAACACGAGGTTGGTACTGGGGAGGACTGGTGTTGCTAGGGCTATTGATTCCAGCGCATATTCCCAGTGTTCGTGGCCCACCAGTTTCCACCTCATTCCTCCACTGCCATGATTATGCAGCAAGCACACACTCAGCGCTGGGCACACGTGCTGTGAGTCAGCCTGAGGCTGTGCTGAGCAACGTCTGTCTTCGACCAAACCTTCATAGCCTTATCCACCTCCTTTCTCCAGTCCCAATTCCAACCCCTCTCCTCTTGGACCCTCCTGAAGCCCCCCTCTATACCTACCCGGCCTCGTGCCTATGCCTCCCCCCTCTATACCTACCCGGCCTCGTGCCTATGCCTCACACCCCATTCTCCATCCTTCCCAAACAGCTCAGTGTTTGCCAGCAGCCTCATTCCTACTTCTTTCCTTCTTTCCCCTCGTGTCTCTTTCCCCGCTTTCCAGCGCAACACCACTCTTGTCTCAACCTCATCTCGCTCTACTCTTCTTCCCAGTTCCAGCCTTTGCCAGCCACTAACTATTCTCCGGGCTACCCGAGCTATCCTCCCTCTACCAGAGCTTGCTCCCACCCCAGTTTACAGGGATCCCGAGGTTTTGTTGGGGGTGGGCACACTGCCCCCAGAGGCCATTGTGGGAAGGCGCACTATGAGGAAATGAACCCCCAATATTCCAGGGCAGGCACAGCCCCAGCACCTGCAGTGGGTGGAACCCCTGATTGGCTGGAGTGGGGGCGGGAACTAACTGAGCTCCAAGCAGGCTCCTCGCTTCCTACCCCCACCGTCCCTCTCTTCTCTGGGCGGGCTACCACGCTGGGACCTCGGCCCACAGCCCTGCTCCTCACGCGGCTCTTGTTTTATTAACCTGCTTGTCGCAGCTCTCGCCACTGAATAGGGCCTGGGGGGGCGCCAAAAGAAGGGGGGAAAGGAGATGCGAGGTGGGGGCCGGGCTTTGCTGGTGATCACCATGGAAACAACAGCTCGGCCAATCAGTGGGCAGGCAGGCCGAGTGCAGCGGGCAGCCGGGTCTCTGAAGCCTCGTGCAGCCGCCGGCTGACTCCTGCCTGACAGGCGGTCCGCAACCCCTGCGAGGCAGAGGATGAAAGGGGGGGACAAGACCCTAGGGGAAGTGGCATCGCTAGATGAGTGGCGGGGCGGGCGTGAGGCCAGAGGCACTGGGGGGCAAGGAGGAACTAGATTAAAAGATACAGAAAGATTTGGGGGCGGGGGAGAGGGGCTGGTGACTTGCCCTGGCATGGGGGAGACCGTGACAGGACCACAGAAGCCAGGGGCAGAGGCCCCAGTTCCTCCAGTTCCATCCAAACCAGGGTTTCTCGCTGATTGGGACCACTTCACTCTTTGTATGGGAAAGGTCTGTCTCGGCAACCACAGCCAGCCCACAGCACTCCCTACTCCCCAGCTATGACAACCAACATTGTTGAATGTCCTGGGGTGATGGGGTGGTGGCAGACAGTCCCTGGTCAGGAGCCACTGAGCAACAGCAAGCAATGGTCACTATTTGTGAAACTTGTTGCCCCACAGCTGGCTTCCTTTAGGGAAAGGGGAGGAGATCAAGGAGGGGAACTGGGACAGGAGAAGGAGGAGCTTGAGGAAGTTAGACCTGGGGCGAGGTGGGGGTGGCGGGTGGAAGGAGAGAGGACACCCGAGCTACCAGTTAGGGTAGCAAGGGGCAAACGAAACAAACTCTTTGAATGCCTTCCTTCCTGCCAGGCCTTGCCCAGCTGTCACTCGAGACACGGCATCCAGGAAGCCCTCCGTGGTGTCTCACTACCATTACTCACCTCTGCCTCCACCACTTCCCTCTGACTCACTGATAACAGTTGTCACCCTGTCGTCGTTGTTGAGGGAGAGCTTCCCCTGGGCCAGACCCTGACAGACTTCATTCCTGTTTTCTCATCTCATCCTCACAACTCCACAAGCTAGGTAACCATTAGCACCCACCATTTTGCAGATGAGGAAAGCCAGGCTCCCGCTAGCAAGCTTGCCCAAGATGGATCACAGAGAGGATTCAAAGCAGGTTGTCAGGTCTGAGGACTTGCCTGGCTAAGCCTCAGATGTGTAGCATGAAGCTTGTGCCTCTTGGATGGATCTGAAGGCCCTTGCAATGCCCAGCACGCACCGGTGAGTAGCTGGCACTGCAGAAAGGCTCTGAATAGGATGGAGGTTCTGTGTGAACAGCCAGGCACCCAGCCCAAGAAGGCTAAGACTGAATGGCAACTCCAGAGTGCTGGTTCCCCCAGAAGGCCAGTGGGGTTTACTGTGGCGTGGTCTAGTGGAGCCAGCCCGGTGAACGGAATACCCGCTGAGGCTACTTTTCAGCCACACTACCTCATCAGGTCTCCCCCACCCACCCCCCAAGCCCCACCCCCAGAGCTCTCCCAGTACCAAGGATGACGCACCATGGCCCCCCCTAGTGGCCAGAGGGTCACTCTGACGACAGCAGTGTCCTCCAGGGCACCTGGAGATCTCAAACACTGGGTTCATCACCTGGCTGAATTCTCAGGCTCCAGGGCATCCCCTCGAGGTTAGAGCCTAAAGGCCTAAAGTGACTGGACGGGCTCCAACCATAGCCTGTTAAAGCAAATCTCCGTTACTACCTCTTGCCACAGGAAGAGTCCCTTTGCTCCACCTGGGACACATTTGAAGAGAAGAGATGTTGCCAGCAGGACTCAATCAATCAGAGACCCCCTTCACAATGGCCGGAATGATTTCCTCCTCATCCCTGAGAGAGAGAGGGCTTGAGGCTGAGGGGCCTCTGCCAGGAAATATTGCCGCTTCCCACACAGGTTAGGGTTTAGGTGTGGAATCCAGGAGCTGGAGTCCCAGGGGGCTCCCATCAGAACTGCTACACACACACACACACACACACACACACACACACACACCACCCGCCTCCCTTAGGAACCTGCCACACACGCACAGCACCTCGGCTTTGAAGGCAGGGCTCCTGGCAGGCTGCTGTTCCCATGGCAACCCCATCCCAGGCTGCCCTACCCAGCGCTTCCCTCCACCCCAACCCACATCACCTTCATTCACAGAGCAAGTGCAGCATCACATCAACAAAGTGGACACTCCTTCCCCCAGGCCCTTCTCCCGCTTCTCATTCAGTGGAAAGCCACAAGCTGAGAAGAGAAGAGAAAGGGTGGAGGTAGGAAGAGGCTGAGCTGAGGTGGATGAAGGGAGAGGAGAGAAACCGGAGGGAGCCATGGCTCAGATCCCCTCCACACCGTTGTGGTCCTCAACGTTTAGGCTTCTCTTCTCATTGCCCAGCTGTTTCATCTCGGTGTCCACATCCGTGTCTCTGCCAGGTGAAGCGCCAAAGCACAGACAGGCTCCCGGATGAGACCCCAGGACTCTCGACATCAGAGCCCACTGCCTTCTCCAGCAGCTGCCAAATTGTAACTCTCAGACCCTAGAACTCAGCCGCCAGCCCCAAGGCACCTGTCCATGCAGAGCTGGTCCGCTTGCTTGGGAAAGACCCTCCCTGGCAGGGTCAGTGGATCAGTCAGTGCACGGAGCCGGTGGAGCCCCAACCCCATGCCTGGTTAGACAATATGACTCCTCGGACCGGGGGAAACTTGGCTTTGGCAGGTGCTGTTGGAAAGTCCAGAGAAACCTGCTCAGAGCCAGCATGAGTCCTGTATCTTCAGGAGGTCCAGTGCGATGGTCACAACCCACCTTCGGTGCACCAGCAGCCTGGACTTGAATTGCAATGCCTTCATTTATCCTCCCCAGGAAGCTTGTCTCCTCTGCCTAGATTCCAGCGTCTGAACAACGGAGGCAGCAATGAAACACAGGCCTTGAGCTGCGGTGTTTCATTTACTCCTTGCCACAGCTCAGCAGGGTAGAATGATTGTTGTCTGTTCTACGGAAGGGAAACTGAGGCTCGGATAGTCAGCGGCACAGCAGGGCTTTAATCAGGCAATAGAAGGTTAATGTTGCAACAGACTTGACACACAGCTGCTAGGTCTAAAGGGGAAAGGGTCTAGAAGATGAAGCTCCGGGGTTGGAGCACTTGCTGGGCCCTTGCCGGGTAGTCTCACTGAGGTTCTAAGACCTCAGGTATAGACAGACTCCACTGGGGACCCAGACTGTACACTCACCAGCCAAGATCAAGGTCAAGAAAGGGCTTGGTGAGGTAGAAAATATGACGTGGCCCAGAAGGGAGCTAGCTCTTGCCCAGGGATCGCCCGAGCCAACAAGTTATAAGCAACTCTGTCTAGCCAAACACTTGAAGACGAGGCCTCGAGGACAAAGGGATTTGACCAACTGGTATTCGCTCTACCCTTCTGGCATAGGATGCAGCCTGTGGGAAACCGGTCAAGGTCAGCAGCCTCTGCGCTTAGGATCCCCATAAAGGGAGCAGAAATCCCTAAGGAAGCAAGGCTTGCAGCAGGAGAAGGAGGGCAGTCTGGGGAACACCGTCTCACCTCCCCCACCCCCCCCCCCCCCCCACCCACCTGCCAGTCCCACAGCTTCCTATCTTCCTACAGCCCACCCCCCAGTTTCTTAAGGGGTCCTCCAATCCCTAACCACTCAGGGAGTTTCAGTGTGCTGGGACCTAACCATCCACCCCCTCCCCGACACCCCCTTCAATCCCCCACCTTGAGTGAACAAGCCAAACAAACAGCATTGTTCTCCTACACAATGCACACAAAGAACTTGGGAATTCACAGAACGCTCCTGAATTTCAGCTTCCTTCCCCTCCAAGCCCTAGAGAGCCCCATTGTCGGCAAACGCCACTTTAAAATACGAACCACTGCTCCAGCTGTGCAACCACTTAAGACTCAAGGAAGCACCACCACCCACCCCACCCCCCTTCCCAGTACCCTGCCGAGCTATGGGGGAGGAGGGGAGCAAGGGGCCTACAGTCCCTGCACCAGGGACAAGCTGGAAATGACGAGGCCCTTGGTGCCACTCGGGGGCGCCCATTTTACAGCTGAAAAACCTAAAAGACCATGATCGTTGGACCGAAGGATATGAAAGTCCCCAGGGTCCCTCCTCTGCTCCACTGTGTACTCACAGACCTCTAAGGATAGGGAACTAACTCCCCACTTTTAAGACACCTGTTCTACTGAAAGCTCCCACCACCAACAAAAAATGATCCTTGAAGGAATGCTGCCCACGTCCCCTAAGGCCCAAGTGACTGGTCCTCCACAGGCTTGCGGCTCCTGGCATCTGAGTCTGCCATGAGATTCTCCCCAGAACAACTCACTTCTTTCCTTCATGCTATTAGTCAGTCTCTTTAAATCCGCCCCCCCCATGCTATTTCCTTCCTTCTTGTGTCTTTCAAGCGCCCAGAATTGACCCCAGTATCCCTAAGTAGCCACTTAACAAGCACTAAGCATCTTCTAGAGACCAGGCCTTGTATCTGGGTTTTTCGTTTTATTTTGTTTTTGTTTTTGTTTTTGTTTTTCTGGAGACAGCTTTTCTCTGTGTAGCTTTGGCTGTCCTGGGCTTCCTTTGTAGAGACCAGGCTGGCCTGGAACTCAGCAATCCACCTGCTTCTGCCTCCCGAGTGCTGGGATTAAAGATGTGTATGCCACCACGCCTGGTTTAGGTCCTGTGTCTGGATCTAGGCATCAGACCAGACCCCAGGTCTCCAGATAAGCACTGTAAATTGATGCATAATTACCAAGGGAGATAAGGGATCTGACTGTGTGAATTTGGGGAAAGCCCCTAACAAAGGATTCTTGATTAGTGGAACCCAACTAACTGTGCCAAGGCCCTGTGGCAGGAGGAAGTTGTTTTATTCAAGGAACTGAGGGTGCCAGTGGGATTGGAGCCCAGTGGGGTTTGCAGATGAGGCGCTTGAGCAACAGCGAGGGATCTGATCTGATTCTAGACCAGTAGAAAGACACATGAGTGTGTGTGAGAAAGGCTAGTCGACTTCTACGATTGTTTGGTAATAAAAGGGTCTCATGTAGGCCAAATAGTCTGGAACTCACTATATAGTCAAGACTGGCCTTGGACTGCTGATCCTCCTGCCTCTGCCTCCTAAGTGCTGCTGGCAACACAAGGCTAGTTGACTTTTGCCTCAGAAAGCTACATATCCATGTAGCACTGAAAAGGGAGCTCAATTGCTATGCCTGCCTAGCATGCATAACACCCTGAGTGTAATGTCCAGCATCGCATAATTCAGGCTGGGTGGTGCATTCCTGTAGCCCCAGCGCTTGGGAGGTAGAGGAAAGCAGCTCAGAAATTCAAGGTCAATATCAGCAAGCTCTAAGCTAGTTTGGGCTGTGTGAACCCTGTCCCAAGAAAGAAAAAGAAAAGAGGTTGGGGAAGAAAGGGAAGGTGGAAAGGAAGGGGCAGAAAGGGGGAAGGAAAGAAAGGCAGGCCACAGATCCCAGAGTATCTTCTTTCAAGGTGGGTCCTTCAAGCCCTTGCACATCCTCTTCCCTTTACCCATGATGCTCTGATTTTAGAACCTCCATTCAGGTCCTCCACCGAACTGCTCTCTCCCCCCTACACACACACACACACACACACACACACACACACACACATTGCAGCTCTCTCTACATACACTGTCATGTTACCTATTTAGAGAGTTTAGGTTCTTTTTATAGTATTTACATGGCCTAAAATTAAATTATTTACTTCTTTGCCTGCTTACTGTTGCTTTATTCTTTCTAAAGAAAATAGGAGTTTTGCCTAGTCATTGAATTTGCATGCTTCAAGTCTATTGTTTGGAACGAAATGAGTCAGGAGAATGGAGTGCAGCTGGCCAAAAGGCCAGCATGGTGCAAAGAGTGTCCCCAAGTGGCCACCATCCCCAGCCAGGAGAGAGAGAAGATCACTTTACCTCAAATAGTCTACTCTTCTTCTTCTTCTTCTTCTTTTTCTTTCTTTTTTTTTTTTTTTTTTTTTTTTTTTTTTGGTTTTCAAGACAAAGTCTCTCTGTGTAGCCTTGGTTGTCCTGGACTTGCTTTGTAGACCAGGCTAGGCTCAAACTCACAGCGATCCACCTGCCTCTGCCACCCGAGTGCTGGGATTAAAGGCGTGCGCCACCACATCCCAGCTTAGGCTTAGCCACTGTTTCTTAAAGAACATTGGATTCCCTAGACCCTTTGCTGCTGAGCTCCATATGCATGCACATGCACACATGCACTAAATAAATAAATAAATAAAATGTATTCAGGAAGGGGAAGAATCTGAGGCAAGCACTCTACCTCTAAGCGACATTCTGACACTAACATTTTAGTATTTTATTTACTAATTTGTTGACTGGGTATGAGTGTTAAACTGTCAAAGGATGGCCTGGCTCATGCATAGTAGCTGGCTTGGGGGCAGACTGAAGTAGATTTGTAACCTGAATGCATATACATGACTCTTTACATGGATTTCCTCACAGTCTCAAAGAGACTGTGTATGTACACGTGTCTCTGCTAGTATTCTCCCATTTGCAGATGAGCACACTAAGGCTCTGGAAGGATTAAGCAGTTTGCTCCAAATTTCCACTATTAAACAGTAAATGTTGTTTTGTTTTGTTTTGTTTTGTTTTGTTTTTTGAGACAGGGCTTCTCTGTGTATCTTTGGCTGTCCTGAACGTCATCTGTAGACCAGGCTGGCCTTGAACTCACAGAGATCCACCTGCCTCTGCCTCCCAAGTGCTGGGATTATAGGCGTGCACCATCAAGTCTGGCTTGGAAGAAGGGATTTTCTAACTCAAGGTGCAGAAGTCCCACTCTTCTTCCTGATGGCAGCGGTAGCCATATCTGGAATTAAAAGTAGTATCTGATTGGGTGGATTGGAGAATTCCATTCCAGGAAGAGGCCAGAGTCTGAGCAGTTTACACTTTTTGTTTTTGCAATACTGTGAATCAAGCCTAAGGCTTAGTGAATAGCTAGCAAATATTACCTCTGGGCTATGCTCCTAACCCAGATTTGTCTTATAAATTTTAGGGTAGTTTGGGATTCTAAATCAACACCAACAAAGCAACAGTTACTGCTGAGTTTTTCCTCTCTGTGACCTTTAGAATATGAAGCCTGGGATGGTGTTCCAGTCCTGGGTGTGTCTCTAGCCCTCAAACAGAACTTCCTGAACCACTGGATGGGGCTGAGCGTAGAGGGGTGGGGTAAGGGGTAGGAAAGAAATGGGCAGAGTGCTTTTGGTAAATTTGTCGCCCTACTCTGGCTGAGGACAGAAGCCACTTGGGGACACTCTCAGGGCCAAGTTGGTCCTTTGCCCATCTGCATCCCTGCCTCCTGACTCATTTCTTTCCAACCAATAGATTTGAAATATGCAAATTTAATGACCAGGCAAAGAACCGATTGGCTCATTCCCCTGATGTAATAAATGCCACTATTCAAGTAACTCCTCCCCATGCCAATTTAGGACCAATTTTATTTCTGGCAGGAATCCCCCACCTCCTCTGTTTCCCCTTGTTCTTTCCCCATTCTGTTAGCAAATCGCATCAAAATGCTCAAGTCATCTCCCAGGGGATGGGAGTACAGCAGATCAGAAAACCCACACCCTTAGGTCCCGCCACAGCTGTGGTTTTCCTAGGCCAGCCATGTGCCATTGCTGGCTGTGCAAAAAGCATCAAATCCAGATGACAGAGCCCAGTGACTGAGACACTTTGTGAGAATCCATGTCCAAAGCTTTCTGAAACCAAACCCTAGCATATCGGCTGTTCTTTTCAGCCCCTAATTTAGTAATTCTATTGAGAAAGGAGATTGTGGGTTTTTTTATTTGGTGTGATTTATTCTTTATCATATAAATAATAATAATTTACACAAAGCTCTTCCCCAAACAGAAGAGAATCTGTACATAAAAATAAACAAAAATTAAACTGAGCTGGGCCTGATGCCCAGAAAACCAGCCAATTCCAAACACAACCAGGAGAAAAAAGCCTCCAGGTCCTGGGAGCTCTGGGGCCTTGGCTGGAAGTCTGGGCGGAGGCTCTGATCCGGGAAGCTGCAGCTCTCTCTTCAAGTTCCTATGCAGGCTGATGGCAGGGCTGGCAGCCGATGTTCACAGGGAGCAGGCCAGATCAGTGGGCTGGGAGGCAGGTGGGATTCAGACTAGCAGAAATACACAATCTCTAAACTCCCGAGCAGTGTTGCTGAAGGCTGCCAGCTTCCAGGGAGTGGCAAGAGCTCCCGTGGCTGGGAAGATGGAGTGTTGGCCAATACCCAAAGTGGGTGGTTCTCTTGTCCGTTTGGAGCTTCTCAGGCCTGGGCTGGGCAGAGCATCTTCTGGTCTTCTGTTCCCTTGGCGCTCTGGCTCTCTCTCTCTAGAGGCCTGTTATTTTTACAGATATTGAAAGATGACAAGCAATCTCCTTGGCCATTGATTCATTTCCCTCAACTGACACTCTTTGGCTGTTTTAAACTCTCTTCCCCACCCCCACCCCAACCCCTGCCCCTTATTTTCTGAGGACTTTCCACATTCTTATGTGGTACATGCACTATAAACTGAAGCTCCTCTGATCACATAGAAGGAGGTGGGCGTGCACTGCTCTGTAGGCATGGCCGCCATTGCAGTTGGATAGTTTACCAAAGGTGAGGGTGACTATGGCGGTAGGCGTGGTGACGTTGAACACGAAGAGGAGGAAGGACCTCCGGAGTGATGCTGAGCCTTGAACTAAAAAGAAAAAAAAAAAAAAAAAAGAGAAAATGATGAATTGTGAAAGCAGCGATGACAACAGTGAACATGAGAGTATGAGTGAAGGACAAGAGACAGGAAATAAAGGAAATGCACTTAGGTGCGGGTGAAGCTTAAGGAACGTCACAAGGCAGATGAAAGCCAGGGCTCTAGGAACAGCTGTTTTGGTTTCAAATTCCAGCTCCATTGTATTCCTGAGGGACTCACCACTTGCCTAGGATGTCTGGGTTCAATCCCCGGTGCCGTTAAAAAGACAAAGCCAGCCGCACCTCTCACTGTCTTAGTTTCTCTGAGGCTCGGCTTTCCTATCTGTAAAATAGGACTTGTAATAATACCTGCCTTAATCGATGGGTATTCAAATAAAGCCTGGCTAGTCCAGCTGGGTGTGACAGTGCACACCCGTGACTCTCAACACTCAGGAGACTGAAACAAGAGAATGACAAATTTCAGGTCTATCTGGTCTACCTAGAGACATTACCCTCTCCAAAAGGAAGAGAGAGGGCAGGGAGGTTGCTCACCAGTTTAAGGAACTTCCAGAACTCTCCTGGTGAAATGAAAGAACATTTCAACTTGTAGGTTGTCCTCTGACTTACACATGCGTGTTGTGGCATGTGCAAACCACCCCCTACTCCCTCCCTGCCAAAAATGAAAGAAAAACAGAGACCAGAAAAGGAGAGGACAGTTTGGTTAAGGGTGTGGACCCTAGGTGCAGATCAGGGTTACAACTACTTCTAGGCCAAGGATCCACAGAACACAGCAACCAGCGTGAGAAAGTTCAGGAGATCTTGGTCAAGTCCCTGCCACTTAGTTTGAGTGACTCTTGCCCACCCCCACTGAAATGAGTGAGAGGATGATGTTTGAAGCTCATTAGTCCCCTAGGGCATAACTCTGTAGGAGTGACTGCATGGCCCGTGGGAACGTCCTATCTCCAGACAGGCCCGTGCAGGTGTTCAGGTATGGACTGAACAGCATGCCTGCGCCAGGGGTCAAGCAGAGGGAGGTGCTGAGCAGGTTGGACCGGCCTCCTCCTTCCAGGAGCTGTAGAAAGGCCTGCTTAAAGGAGGAGGCTCCTGCGGCCCCTCTCTCTAAAACAACTGCCAAGCTCTCAGTAGCCTCTCTCCTTGGACCCAGCTACAGAACCTGGTGAGTCTGTGACTGGGGCCATGTTGGTGTTTGCTCCCAAGCTTAGCTAAATGTGGGGCTTTGCTAACAAAATTGGTTTTCGCCATGTCTGCCCCCCTTTTTGCGTTCTTCATAAAGCTCTCCCTTCTCCCTGCAGTTGGAGGACAGGAACAGGCAGCAAGGGTCACCCATGCATAGTGCTTGATTAAATCTTTACAGACTTTCCTCGTCTGGACTTTGTCTAAGGATGTCAGAGCAATCTAAAGTCTCAAAAACAACAGGTGCTTACTGCCTAGGGCCAGCTCTTTGTTCCTTGAAAGCCCAGGGTGGGGGCTCAACATCAGGAGCCCTCATGGGTCCCTCTCCTCGGATCCTCCTCGCAGACAGCAGCTCCACCCAATCACTGAAGACAGGTTAGAGCTCGGCATGCCCTGGGGGGCCAGGGCTTCATTCATTTGCTGTCTAGTCCCAGCCTGAAGTTCATCCAGGAACCCAGGTTTGCCTGGAGGTATCTCTGGTGACAGGACTGACATGGGCTCTGTAGATGCATCTGGCTGGTGCTTAGAAACCATGTGGTTCACTTATTGTATACTGAGCTCTAGTGTGTATGTGTCTTGCTTTTTGTTTTTAGCCTTTTTATTTCTCCAAGGCAGGATCTCTTGTAGCCCAAGATGGGCTAGAACTCACTAAATAGACAAGGATGATTTTTTTTTTTTTTTTTCTGAGACAGGGTCTCTCTGTGTAGTCTTGGCTGTCCTGGACTCACTTTGTAGACCAGGCTGGCCTCGAACTCACAGTGATCCGCCTGCCTCTGCCTCCCAAGTGCTGGGATTAAAGGCGTGCGCCACCACACCTGGCTGACAAGGATGATTTTTGTTTGTTTGGGTTTTTTGAGACAAGGTTTCTCTGTGTAGTCATGGCTGTCCTGGAACTCACTCTGTAGACCAAGCTGGCCTCAATCTCACAAAGATCTGCCTCCTAAGTGCTGGGATTAAAGGGATCACCACCATCACTGACAAGGATGATCTTGAACTCCTGGATTCTCTTGCCTCCACCTTGTAAGTGCTGTGATTACAGGTACACCTTCCACATCCAGCTGCTTCTCTTCTTCTTTTTTTAAAAATTAAATTATATGTGTGTGTGTGTGTGTGTGCGCGCGCGCGCGCGCGCGCGCCTGTGAATATGAGTGCAGTGACTGCAGAAGCCAGAGCATCAGCTCTCTCTGGTGCTGGAGTCATAGGCAGTCATGAGACTCTGATATGGGTACTGAGAGAAATGAACTCAGGTCCTCGGCAAGAACAGAATATGTTCTTAACCACTGAGCCATCTCTCAGGCCCTGACCCTACTTTCTGTTCTCTGGCTGGTCTGGTAATCACTATGTAGCCCACACTAGCCTTGAACTCTAGTCATCCTCTTGCCTAAGTCTTCCTGGGTACCACCTCTCCTAGCTTGTGCTAGGCTAGCTCTTCTGTTTGCATCACTCCAGATAAATACCCCTTTCAGGAGAAGACTCAATCTCAGAGAAGCTAGGTCACCTGTTCAAGGTCATTCTGATAAAAACAGCAAAGTGGCTACTCAGGGAGCACCCTAATGCCAAAGGCTGGGCTCCTACCTACTAAGCTAAGCATCCCTCTCCTGGGTGAGCCTGAGCTTCCATTCCTAACAGTAAATCAAGTGTGCTGAGACAGCACAGAGAGCCAAGACAGCAATCCCCCAGCCTCAAATGCACCTGTCCATCTTGCCCACCTGGGTCTATCTAAGCTAGAGCTGAGCCCAGCTCTCTGCTGGCAGCTCTTGGAGGTGACCCCATCTTTGCTGAGTCAACAAGCAGCCCCCAGCCCTAATCTACAGGGCACTATGGCTTTCCCTCTTCCACAATCTCTCTCCCTCACCTGTGCCAGTCTATCAAAGTAGCCCTATGCACCTCTCCTCTGTGTCCCTCTCCTCCCTACATACATGGCCTACACATGTATTTAGCCTCAGGGGGCATCCAGTTGCTAATCTGGCCTGATAAGCTTGGGGGGGGAGAGGCAGGGTCACAGTACCTGCATAATGTGACTTACATCAAAGGAAGCCCAGAGTCTCCGGGCTGGCTGATTCTCTAGACTCCCCTCCCCCTGCAACTTCCCTTTCGCTCACCAGCTGCACAATGCAGTCAGGGGAAGGAGTGCACTGGCAGAAACCAGCTTGTTTCTGAGGCTCGAAAACAAAAACTGTAGGAAATTAACAGGCTGAGAGCTCTTATTGTACCCTCGGTCTTCGCACCCTCGGTCTTTCTCTCTGCAGCTCATTCCTCCTGCCCCTGCCACCTCCATGCTGGCTCCCCACCCCCACCACCCAGCGTGGGCGCCTGGGGCTTGGAGGTTGTGTGTCTGGGGCTTTGAGGAAGGCACAGCTTGATGCGTGTGTGTGTGTGTGTGTGTGTGTGTGTGTGTGTGTGTGTGTGTGTGTGTGTTTCTGTGCAGTGTGTGTAGGGATGGCAGACCTACCCCTCCTTGGGATGCAGCTTAGCTAGAAACGCCAGAGGCAGAGACAATTGTGAGGGTGGGGATGCTGAGCACAGAGCCAGTGGAGCCCGCGGGCAGGCGGAGAAGCACCACACAAGAAATTGATTCCATTAAAAAGTAATCTTAAATTTAATAAAAGTTATGATTTGATTATAGCCACAGAACCTACAGGCAAGAGGGAAGCGGGTGGCTTCCAGTGATGGATAAACAGAAGAGGGGGGAGCCAGAAGTGGGGAAGAAAGGAGAGGAGAGAGAGATGCTTAGGTTCGGATGGATGAGAGGATGGAAGGACCTGGGGTGTAAGGGATGAGAGCATTTTCTTTCCTTCAGATGGAAGGAAAAAGCCTGTGGCTGCTTTCCAAAGTGGAAGGAAAGGAAGTGAGGAGTGTGAGGAGACTGGAGAGCTAGGAGAGATTTAGTGTTGTGGTGTGTGGGAGGGACTCAGGGCATGGAGTCAGGAGCTGGATCCGGTGGATGTCATGCCTCGGGAAGGACCATAAAACATGCACTTAGCAGGCAGGCGATCCTGAGTTTCCATCCCAGATCAGCCTCTCCCTACCACTATGAGTGAGAACCTCTCAGACCCCCAGTTTCCTCAGTTACTCAAGGGAACTCTGGAGCCAGAACCCACCTTCTATACATGGCTCTCCTGAGACAGAACGGAACAAGAAGAAGACAGACTGCAACAGCACAGTAGCTTCTAAGACCCCTGGAAACATTGTTCTCTTCTGATACTCTGCCACTAGAGGTCACTGGCGAGCACTGCCCTCTCAAACACTTAATTCCTTTTCCAACCTTCCTCCAACTCTGATCTCACTCTAAAGCAGTGGTTCTCAAACTGTTGGTTGAGCATGTGGTGGCGGACGCCTTTAATTCCAGCACTTGGGAGGCAGAGGCAGGCGGGATCGCTGTGACTTCAAGGCCAGGCTGACCTACAAAACGAGTCCAGGACAGGCAAGGCCACACAGAGAAACCCTGTCTTGAAAAACCAAAAACCAAACTGTGGGTTGAGAACCTCTTTGGGGGAGGCAGGGGCAAATGATCCTTTCACAAGGGTCTGAGACATTGGAAAACACAGATGCTAGTTACCTTGCATTTCATAACAGTAGCAAAATTACAGTTATGAAGTAGCAACAAAAATAATTTTATAGTTGGGAGGAGTGGTCACCACAACTTGAGGAACTGTATTAAAGGTCACAACATTAGAATGTTGAGAACCACAGCTATCCTATGATGACCATTGACCATCTTTCAGAGTGTGGCAAGGTGGAAGGAACCGTAACCCGGAAGGCTGGGGAGGAAGTAAGTGACCAGAGATGATAGAATCGAGAGGCAGAAGCCAAGGAGCCCAGGGTGCATTTCCATTATAGAATCAAGGACCATCTAGGGAAAGTACCCCCTGGGCAGTTTCCACTCCCCACCCTGTGCTTTCTCTTTCCTGATCACCCCAGGCACAGAGCTCATGTGCTTCTCACCTCAGAGAGGTAGGAGATCCCTGTGGCGTTGAGACACCTGGGTCCAGCCTGCCCGCCACTGCAGTCAAGCGGGCGGAGCAAGCATTTGGCTTCCATGCAAGTCTTGATGGATTGCCTTCAGCAAGCCCTGGCCCTGTCTTGAGCTGGGTGGGAGGGTGCTGGGGCCTGCAAGTTCAGTTCCAGAACCTATGAGTGGGCACCAGGCAGGAAGCCAGGACATCGCTGTGAGAAGCTAATGGAAGTGAGAACCAGAAAAAGCTCAGTGACTCCAGTGTCCAGGAAACAGGGACCACACAATACAAGGAAGAGTATGGGAGCCTCCAGAAGACAGATAATTCTAGAGTGTGTTGGGGGGCAGGGGGAGGGGAAAGACCAGTTCTGCTTTGTGGTAGAAGATTGGCTCAGAATACTCAAGGCTCTGAGTTCCATTTCCAGCACCAGCAAAAAGCATTAATGGAGGGACAGTGAGAAAGGCAAGGCCAAAAAGCGTTTTCCTTTCTCTCTCTCTCTCTCTCTCTCTCTCTCTCTCTCTCTCTCTCTCTCTCTCTCTCTCTCTCAACACAGTCTTATGTAGACCAGGCTGGACCCAAATTCTACATGTAGCTGAGTACAGCCTTAAACTCCTGGTCCTCATGTCCCTGTCTCCAACGTGTTGGGATTACAGGAGTCCACCACTAACGATGACACTTTATAGAGTTTTGTTGTTGTTGTTGATGGTGACGGTGGTGATAGAGTTGTTTTAGTTTTAGTTTTTTGTTTGTTTGTTTGTTTGTTTTTGTTTTAGCTGTCCTGGGACTCACTTTGTAGACCACGCTGGCCTTGAACTCGCAGTGGTCCTCCTGCCTCTGGCTCTCCAGTGTTGAGATTACAGGCATGCACCTAGCTGTTTTTGCTTTTTTTTTTTTTTTTGAGACAAGGTTTCTCTGTCTTACAGAGATCCATCTGTCTCCGCCTGTCTGTATAATAAGTACCAGGATAAAAGGCATATGCCACCACTGCCATTTCCTTTAGGTTTTTAAAGATTATTTATTTTGCTGGGAGTGGTGGTGCAGGCCTTTAATCCCAGCACTCAGGAGACAGAGGCAGGTGGATCATTGTGAGTTGGAGGCCAGCCTGGTCTACAAAGAGAGGTCCAGGACAGCCAGGGCAATTATACACAGAGAAACCCTGTCTCGAAAAACAAAACAAAAGGTTATTTATTTTACTTTTTGAGATTATAATGATATCATCCACCCCCCATATCTCCTTCCTTGATCTTTCTTTCTGTTTTGTTTTTTGATTTCTTGGGGTGTGCTACCATGCCCTGCTTGATCTTTTTTTCCTTTGTCTTTTTCTTTCTTTTATTTATTATTATTATTATTTATTTTTTTTTTTTTTTAATACAGGCTGGCTGTCCTGGAACTTCCTCTGTAGACTAAGCTAACCTCAAATATCCCCCTGCCTCTGCCTCCTAAATGAACACTGTGATTAAAGACACCACTGCCTGGTCATGGCCTCCCTCCTTTTTTATTAATTGTTGTACACACACACACACACACACACACACACACACACACACACACACCAGATTCCTAAATAGACAAATACAACTTATTGAGTGTATAATGCTAATTCTATGGATGTGTTCAGGGCTGACCATTTAGTATCGGCTACTCGACTGGGGAAGTCTGTGCCCTCCCAACCCAGCTCCACTCCTTAGTTGCCTGTCGTTCTTTGTCTAAGGTTGAGGCTTCCTGGGCTGCTGTTGCCTCTTCCCTTGTCCACTGTTGTCCTTGTTCAGTTCCTGTGTAGGCAGTTGTTGGCGAGACTTTATGGGTGGAGCTTCGGACATTCCTAAGAGACACGATCCTGTAGCAAATTCCCCCTTTCCTCTGTCCCTTGTGCAATGATCCCTAAACCTTAGGTGCAAGGGTTGTTTTGTAGATGGATCCTTGGGAATGGGCTCCACAACTGTGCGGTTTGATTGGTTGTAGTTTTCTGTAACAATCTCTATCTGTTGGAAAGAAAAAAATTTCTTTGATGTTGTAGCCAGGATGTTCTCACCCAAAGAAGGAGACCAGGGTGAGCTCTTTATAATTTGGTTTGGGTTTTGTGTGTGTGTGTGTGTGTGTGTGTGTGTGTGTGTGTGTGTGTGTGTGTGTGTGTGAGTGACAGGGTCTCTCTGTGTAGCCTTGGCTGTCCTGGACTCGCTTTGTAGACCAGGCTGGCCTCGAACTCACAGAAATCCGCCTGCCTCTGCCTCCCGAGTGCTGGGATTAAAGGCGTGCGCCTCCACCACGCCCTGCTCTTTATGAATTTGAAGTTTGTGTTGAGCCACACAGACCCAGCGTGGAGGGTGGGGGTGGGGACACCGCTCTCCTGTGACTACATATCTAAAGAGGCGGCCCCAAGTCAGTAAAGCAGGGGCAAGCACCACATGCTGGACACTTTCCTTTGAATGCAGATGCAGTAGCTGTTGCCAAGCGTGATGGGATACGAGTGTTTTACAAAATGAGGCACAGCTGTGTTATCACCATATCACTGTTTGATCAGCTACAGAAGTGAACGACGGCAGGTGACTTACGCTTCCTATATACTAAGCGCTACGCCTTCCCGAGGGTGAGGCTGGCCCCAGTGTTGGCACGAGGTCAGGTCAGGATTTAGCAAATATGTTTTTCTCTTCATTACCCCCATGTCTTGGGTACTCTATCATACCTGGGGGTAGCAGTCAATGGGGGTTGAGGAGTATACTTATCTGAGGTTATAAGGACAAATATTTAGAATATAGTTAGGGACAAGGCTGTTTAAATAAAATGGCAATTTCAGGTTCCCCTTCCAAGATCCATGACTTGACTAGCCCTGAGTAATTGGCTTGGCTTCCAGTACCAGGCATGATTTCTCTCTTGTTGAATAGGTCTTAAGTAGAATTAGGACTGTTGGTTACCGCTAAGGTATAGATGCTGTGACCTCACCCTTAGTGTTGCCAGGCTGTTCATTGTTGTTGCTCCCAGGTGTCCCAGGTGTCACAGCTAGTTACTTCCCTCCTTCGGAAGCCTGAATGGTACCTTCGGGTACCATGAAAGCCAGTCCTCAGGGAAGAGGCATTCAAGTCATTTCCAGCTCAGGGGTCTCTGAGACCTGAGTCTGAAGTGCATGGTATCTTCAGTAATAGAGTTACCTTCCACCTCTAGGGGCAACCAAGGGCAATAGCAATAGCAATAGCAATAGCCTGTGATGTTTTGAGAGACTCTGGGACAACTCTGACCAACAACTCAAAAGACGGCTTTTCATGCCTGTTTTTGTTAGATGTTAGCTGGCAGCCTGGCGCAGTGGCACACATCTGTAATCCCAGCACTCAGGGTGGCAGAGGCAGGTAGATCTCTGTGAGTTCGAGGCTAGCCTGGTCTACAAGTCAAATACAAGACAGCCAAGGTTATACAGAGAAACCCTGTGTCAAAACAAAAACAAAAACAAAAACAAAAACAAAACAAAACAAAAAAACCAAAAACCAAAAACCAAAACAAAATGTTATCTGGCTCTTAAAGAGAGCATTAACAGAAGTTTTTCATTTAAACTATGTATATATACTTATCATCAACTTACAAACACAAGTGGTTTAGGTAGATAGTTAATGGTAGGATCCCTTGTGACTTTTTCAGACATCCTTACTGTTATTTTACCCTCTTCCTCCCTCCTTCCACAATGCTCTTCCTAATTAGAGTCCCACAATTTTCCCCATTTCTCCAATCAGATCTCTTGTATCCTTTCTATTGCTCCCCCGGCCCCCACAAGGTCCCTTTTTTACTTTCCTCATCTCTGCAGTTATTTTAGGGTTTTGTTGCTATTGTCGTTTTGAGACAGAGTCTGACTGTGTATTTCTTGCTAACCTAGAATTTACCATGTGGATCAGGACGGCTTTGACTTCTCAGCAGTTCTATGCCCCAGCCTCTCTGAGGATGGATTTACAGATGTATAACCCATCACACCCGACTCTCACTCTGTAACTGGCCTTCGTTCCAAATCCTCCTGCCACAGCCTTCTGGGTGCTGATTACAGACATGAGCTACCACACCCAGCCTCTGGAGGAACACACAATGGAAGGTTACTGTCTTCATTTTACCAAGGATCTGGCATTTTAAAGGGCATGTTACTCCCCTCCACCACAGAGCATGTACTGGACGCATCTAGGACTTAAAACCACCTGTCCAGACTCAGGCTTTAGCGTGTGCCCCCAAGGCCCACTGCCAAATGCGCCACCCATCACGGTCCCACCTTCTGGAGGCCCTTGCCAAGCACTGCTGTCACAATGCTGCTCAGCTCTACCATTTTGGATCAGCCCTCTGATTTCCCATGCCAGCGGCTCCTTCCTCTCTTCCAGACAGAGAGCAGCCAGGCTTGCTTGTCTCGTGGCCAGTTACATTGCAGACTATAGATCTGATTACTACTCGAAGCCCTAGAGACTGCAGAGTGCAATGATCTGTAGCCAAGGGTTCCCACAGGGACTTTGGAGGTGATCTGCTACAGCTACCTCTCCAAGAACTTCTTGACCCCTTCTCAGAACCCTTCCCTCCGAACCGAGCTGGAGCCATCACACGCGTGGTCCTGACACCAAAGCTGCTAACCACAGGCCTTGGCTGTGCTTCCCTTTTCCTGTTCTGTGCTCTATGTAGAGAGCACGTGGTCATTCCCTGTCACCGAATCCAATCATCTTCCTGTTCTTGATCCTTTCCTCTTCTCCAGAGACTGCAAAGCACTGGCTGGTCTGAACGGACCACGGAGGGAAAAGATCCTCATGTGATCCTGACGCAGAAGCATGACACTCACCAATAAGCACCTTCTGCAGCCTCTATCTCTAGAGCTGGTCTGCCATGGTGGATGTATGTAGGAGGTTCAGACAGGGAAAGAGAACATACATTGATCAAAAGCCTGTTGGTGCTTGGGCCAGCTAGCCTGGTGTATGCAATAGTGAACGACAAAGAAACCCCCTTCCCCCTGAGGTTGTCCTCTGAACTCCATATATGTGCTATGAAATGTGCCTGCCATAGACACATCACACACACACACACACACACACACACACACACACACACACACGAGAGAGAGAGAGAGAGAGAGAGAGAGAGAGAGAGAGAGAGAGAGAGAGGAGAGAGAGAGGAGGGGGGGAGGGAGAGAGATTGAGATTGAGATTAAATGACTTACTCAAAAGTCACACAGGAAGGTGGCAGAGCCAGGACTTGAACCTGCCCCTGCCTAATAGAAGCCTTTGTTCCTTCTGGCCTCGGGTATCTTTCATCTCTGGTTAAGCCCCAGAGAGGGAAGGCTCCTTCACAGGGAAAAGGTCTCCACTCTAACTTGGCACAATCTTTCAAAATGAAAAATTCATAGGCATTTTGAGCCAGCAATCTCTTTTCTAGGAATGAATCCTCAAGAAACATTCACACATGCGCACAGTGTCTAGATGTTCTTGTTTGCAACAGAAAAGGCTCAGGGGCAACGTGCATGTCCATCAGCAAGGGAAGGGATAAGTACAATACTATGTGGCTGCCAGGAGAGACAGGCCAGACTGTAAACCCAGGAAGGAGACAACAATGCCTTAGCTACTGGATACATTTACCTATGTTTTAGAAATGCACATATACTACATGTACGGATTTTATTGTTATGGCTGAGGTTGCTTTATACAGCGTTGGCAGTTCCCAGTGAGAAGAAGGGAGGAAAGGTGGGGAAGAGGCTCTCGGCACCAGGAAGTGGCCCCTCCACCCTGTCTGTCTGTCCTCTGTGTCTCCCTTGAGGATTCTCAGTGCACAGACAGAGCAGACATTGAAGTCGGCCTGGGACAAAGGAAGGGAGTGGCTTATCAGTCCTGGGCACCGCTTCCTCCCACCGTCCCCATCCTGGCCTGGCACCTCCAGAAGTAGTCTCAGACTGTGCCCTAGGTTGGGGGCACCACGATTCACTTCGTTAGGTTCATAATCAGTGGCGGTTTTTGCAAGTCTTGGCATTACAGAGAGAAGAGGGATGCTGAGGTTCACCTCTGTGGGCCATCACGATGCACTAGAGCAAAGCAACCTGGGCCATTTAGCTCTTCCTAGGCCTCTATTGTTTATCAGCCAGTTTTGTATACTGTACACCAGAAGAAACCCGGATACGGCTGATAAGGAACAGGGCATTCCTAGTATGAGACATGCAGGAATTTGTTGAACGTTTTCCTTCATCTTTAGAGACCGGTTAGGAGGACATCCGTTGCGACTGAGTGTCAGTTGACCAGATACACTCCAGCTGACCTTGTCGTCGTCCTCTCATTCTATATTGTCCCACCACCCGTACAGGGTTGGGGAATCGCGTGGCCCACTGTCATCATATGGATAGTCAGCCAAAGTAAAAGTTTTCATCCATCTTGTATTAATAGGTCTCTCTCTGAAAAGCCTCTTTTGCTCTGTGTTTTCTTTTTTTTTTTTTAATTAAAGATTTACTTATTTATTTATTTATTTATTAAGTATACAGTGTTTTGCCTGCATTTACACCAGAATAGGGCACCAGATCTCATTATAGATGGTTGTGAGCCACCATGTGGTTGCTGGGAATTGAACTCAGGACCTCTGGAAGAGCAGACAGTGCTCTTAACCTCTGAGCCATCTCTCCAGCCCGCTCTGTGTTCTTTTCAATAAACTGTCACCCTCCTGATTCACTGCTAGAGGTAAACTCAGTAATACAAATAGAACCTACCCACAACCAGAAACACACACATGAACACACGCACGCATGCCTGCCTCTGCCCACCTCCCCAAACACACCCCTGCTTTCTCTTTAGACTTGCTCCTCCTCTTGCAGTTGCTTCTCTCTGCTGGTTTCTCTAGGCTGTTCCAGCCTCTTGCATGTAAGTGATAGGAAGCCAACTCAAGAGGCTAAGGCTGTAGAGTAGCTGGTACGGTGCTTGCTTGCCACATACAAGGACCTGTGTTTGACCTCCGGCATCACATAAATCCACGCCGTGGGTGATGGTACATGGGAGGCGGAGGCAGGAGTTAAGGTCATCCTCAATCAGCTTAGGCTAAATGGGACCCTGGAGAGGGAGGGAAGGAGGGAGGGAGGGAAGGAGGGAGGGAGGGAGGGAGGGAGGGACACACACAGAGACAGAGATCCAAATGATGGCAGCTTAAGCTTTTTTCTCACATTACTGAAAAGCTCAAGAGATAAAGATTTCAGGCATATCTGCATCAGGGACTCAGACAATGTCACTAGGACATCTGTCCCTTTGACTCAGGTCTGCTCTCATTTGTGTCACCTCTCCTCTCTAGGTAGCCATACTCCAAATGCTCTACCCAGCCCCATACTTAAACTTCCCATAGTAGCAAACCTTGCAGAAAATCAAACAAACAAACAAGCACCCTTTCCCTAGGAGGTCACCAAAAGGAATCCTCAGCTGATGATACTAGGTCTGTATCTATTGTGGTTCGTGGATGGATGGTACAGACTGGCCAGATCCAGTCCTATATCTATCCAGAGAGAACTAGGTCAAAGAGACCTTTCTGGTTTTGGTTTTGGTTTTGGAGACAGGGTTTCTCTGTGTAGCCTTGGTTGTCCTGGATTCATTCTGTAGACCAGGCTGGCCTCGAACTCACAGCGATCCACCTGCCTCTGCCTCCTGGGTGCTGGGATTAAAGGAGTGTGTCACCACACCTGCCCCAAAGAGGCCATTCTAACCAGACATGGGGAGGGGTAGTTTATAGGCAGGACCTGCTACCCAGTGGAAAGATGAGAGTCTGATGGCAAATTACAATGACTGCCCAACCTTGTTACTGACTCTGGGTCAGTCTTTTCTTCGCAGGTCTGTTTTCTCTTATGGAAAGCTGGTGAGGTGTTGAGATGCTCTGGGGGCATTCTCACAGCCTACTGCCTTTGCCTAGCCTTAGCCCCATGATCTAGATTAAAGCTGCTTCTTTGCCTGTTTCTCCATGTAGTCTTGGCTGTCTGGCCTCACTTTGTAGACCAGGCTGGCCTCGAACTCACAAAGATCCGCCTGCCTCTGCCTCCTGAGTGCTGCGATTAAAGTGTCAGGACCATTTTCACCATATACCCAGTAGACACTCTGGTATGGATGGGGACAGGGACGGTGAGAAGGGAAAGTAAGAGATGGATTGGAGAGGAAGACAGCGGACATAGGAATGAAAGAAGGCAGAGGGTCGTGAGCAAACTTTGAAGGTGGGCCAATCCTGGGCCCCTGGACCTACCTTCCACAGCCCCACAGCATCCTCCAGCTGGGGGTGATTCACACTAGCTTAGTGTTCCTGCTCTTCTCTGCCCAGCTTCCTGCTCCTCCCGATGGCTGCCTGCTCTCAGGATCCTTTCCTTGACACACTGCCGGGGGACTCTGCATATGGGTGCCATCCTTGTGCCAGCCTGTCTTCCCTGTCTTCTCACCTCCCAACTGTATTTTTTTACTCAGTCTAAAGAAACCCAAAGCTTTTGCTCCAAGGAGCCTCTTTTTCTTCTATGGGGACACCAAGGTGGGAAGATCAGAAGTGAAATAAAAGAGGCAGAAGCAGATGCTAGGAAGGTCCAGTGAGTTAGCGCTCAGTAGAAACATTTGCCCCACATCCAGTCTGTGGCATGCCACAGCTTTCCCCACGCTGCCGGTTGTCCGCTCTCTTACTGTTATTACACACACAGTACCCACCCAAAGCCAACACATTTCCCAAGTCCCTTTCTGTGTTAAATTTGAAAATGCCAGCTGGGTATGGTGTCAAAAGTCTGTAATCCTATCACCTGGCAAGTGGGGGCAGGAGAATCAGAAGTTCAAGGGCAGCCTCAGCTACACAAGCCCCTCTTGAAAAAAAGCAGGGTCGGGGCGGGGTTGAAACCTTAGATAGATAGCTTACCTTGACTCTTCTGATGCTCTACACTGAAAAGGTTGCAACTGACGCAAGTATATATGAGATTCTAGTGCATGCATCACCATTTCCAATTCAGTGCCCGTGGCAGACATTACCAATCAACCCTAGCAAGCTCTTCTCAAGGTGCATCCAGGTAGCTGTTACTCGGTCCACGGTAGCCCGTGGCTGCTGCTTTGTCAGTCCTAAACTGGCTGATCTCTGAAGACTCATCACATGTCGATGCTGACAGCTAAGGACTGTTTTGACCTAGCTTAGCTCAAAGATTACTGCTCTTTCATGTCCCTTTCTCCCTCCAACTCTTTGTTCTAATCATTCTGTTGTTGCTGTTTTGAGGCAGGGTTTCTCTATGCAGCCTTGGCTTGTTCTGCTTGTCTCTGTCTCCCAAGTACCAGGAACAGAAACCATGCTGGCTCCAATTCTTGTGACCATTTCCATCCCTCCCTCCCTTTCACCTCGCTGTTTCTGAGTTCTGCCCCCGAGTCCACACAAACCCTTGCTGCTGTCTGGGTCTCCAAGGGTTCTGTTTACTGTCAGTCAGCCTCAGGTTCCTTGTAAGTTACATGTACTGAGTGATTCGGTGACATTGGCTCAGAGAGGCAGGCATTGATAGACACACCAGAGGCAGTCACAGGAGGGCAGCAGGGATGACTGCACAGAAATGCTTCAAGATAACAGAACGGGCAAAGCAGGGGCTAGAGTTAAATTTATGTATTAAGGTTGTCTGTGGATAGGAATAGGGATGGGGAAATCTAAATGAAATTTGTCCTGGAGCCCCCCCGCAAGGTCACAGTGGGAGGGAGGACCAGGTAGGACCTAAACCACAAAGGACAAAGGGAGCATATAAATTAGGATCTCAAATGACAAACATGAAAAGGATAGAGGGTTTTTTGGTAGCGGGGGGCTATGAAGAATTGCCATAATGAGAAGGACTTAACAAGGCTTTAGAGGTATGACAGCACCCACAAGTAACTGATCAGAAGAGTTTGGATCAGGGAAGTCAGGTGCTGGCTGGCCAGCAGCCAATTAGAGGCTTATCAGAAAGCCTTGCCTAGGTTACTGGTCATGGCTTATCCGTAAGAACTACCTGGAGTAGTTTTAGAATTTCTAGAAAGGAGTATCAATTTTTATCTGGGTGGTATGTGTGCTTGTGGGGCATGCACAAAGCCAATGGGTCTGGGCAGGAGTGACCATAGGAAAGTGCCTTGTGTACCATTTGGGGGTTCAAATCCTAGCTCATCTACTTTGTAACTGTAAGACTCTGGCTTCTGTTTCCTCACTTGCAAAATGAAGATGATATCACCTACCCTTAAGAGTTGTCTTTTGAGTGTTAAATGAGACAATGTGGCTGGGGACAGTGGAGCAGACCTGTAATCCCAGCACTCGGGGAGGCAGAGGCAGGTGGATCTCTGTGAGCTCAAGGCCAGCCTGGTCTACAAAGTGAGTCCAGGACAGCAAAGGCTACACAAAGAAACCCTGTCTCAAAGAAGAAGAAAAAAAAGAACGTGTATGGAAGGGGGAGGGGCTATAACTTTTAATATGTTGGGTATAATGGTATGTGTTGTAATCTCAGCTCCAAGGAGGCAGAGACTGGTGGATTCCTGGAACAGTCAATCTAGCCTAACTGGTGAGCTTTGAGCCAAAGGTAGGCTCTGTCTCAAAGAGGAGACAGTGTTTCTAAGGATGACTCCTGAGGTTGTCCTCTGACCTCTACATAGCTAATTCAAAGTTACCAGTTACCTGGGGACAACTTAGCAAAACCTTGTCTCAAAGTAAAAACATGAAGGACCGGAGGCTACAGCTCAATAGAGCTTTATGCAAGGATCTGAGTTCAAACTTCTGAACCACCGCAAGTGTCACCGGGTCTAAGGACTCCTGGCAATTGGGAAGTGGAAGCAGGGAGATTAGGGGTTCGAGGTCACTCTCAACCTCTTATGAAATGTGATATCTGAGGGCCATTCTAAGCTACATGAGAACCGCTCTTTAGCTGGGCGGTGGTGGCGCATGCCTTTAATGCCAGCACTTGGGAGGCAGAGGCAGGCAAACTGTTGTGAGTTCAAGGCTAGCCTGGTCTACAAAGTGGGAGTCCAGAACAGTCAAGGCTACACAGAGAAACCCTGTCTTGAAAAACAAAACACACACACACACACACACACAAAACACAAAACGAGACAGAGAGAGAGAGAGAGAGAGAGAGAGAGAGAGAGAGAGAGAAAAACGCTGTTTCAAAAACAACAAAGAATGTGCATAGGACATAGGAGCTGGGAATACAACGCAGTGGTAAACTGCCTAGCATGCCCAAGCCTTGTGGCATACAGAGATGTGTGTGCAGTCGTGCACATGCACTTGCCTACATGCCCACACATGCGCTTGCGTGAGTGCTTACCTATGTTTTTCAACTTTAAGGGTAGACTCCTCTCTAGAACACACCATCTAGTTGCCACTTGATATGAACCGTTTGCATAAACAGAAGGCCGCAATCCCAAACTGCCGGCTTGTGGGATAGGAAGAGCCGGACAGCATCTCCAGAACCTCAGCAAAGAAGCCGGTCGTTGTCTAGCATGCGGAGGCCATCTATGGCAGAACACGGGCACTGACTGGACGGAGAGGGCTGAGAAGGGCTCACAGATACTGACAAGATAGGTGGTCAGTCAGGTCCTTAGACCAATCTTATCTCCTCTGTCATCGGGTTGTGGGCTGCCCAGCCTGTCCAAGCTTCCTGGCCCAGCCTCCATCCAATGAAGGAAACAAAAAAAGCAAACACAACATCTGGTGTTCCTAGGAGGCCACCACCCACCGGAGGTGGCCTGGCTGGCTATTTTGTAGGCCTGGCTGACAGTCCCTCGAAACAAAGATGAGGCTGGTGGAAGCACTTTCCTAAATCCTTGTAGCCCATGTCCCAGAAGCTGTTCAGAGGCTCTGACTAATGATGACTAAAGAATAAAAGGTCCTGGGGTCACCTGACCCTGTCTTGTGCCCATGGGACCTTCCACTTGGTACTGTGTGGGAACCAGGCCAGAACAGAGGGAGATCTCAGCTTCCCAGCAAGCTACTACTCTCTCTCTTTACCCAGATATCTGGCTCCGGGACACGGTGCTACTTGAAATGAAGAACATCCTTACTTTCCAGATTCTAGCTCAGAGATACGCCACATCCTCAGGCTAAGGCACAGAGGGTAAAGGGAAAGGGCCATGGAGTCAGGCAGATCTGAGTTCAAATCCCACCTTGGCCATTTACTATTGGGACCATTGGGAGCAATCTGTATCAATTTTATCTATAAGTTCAGAATGAGAAAAATGAGTTCACAGCAGAATAGCCACATAGTGCCCAAATGTACTGTGATCGAGAACTTAAATAAATATCAGTCAAGAATGCTAAAGAGCTTTCAGTACAGGAAGAGAATCCTACTCAAGTAAAGTGTGACTTGATGTGGTCTGGTTTTCCTGCCACCCAATTTTATGGCCTGGAGTGCCATAGAGGAGTGTCCTTTCAGCCCCTGTCTCCCCCCCACCCCCCACCCCTTTTTCATGACCACCTGTGGTACTGCTGGGAACAAAGACAGATCTCAGAAGAACCAGCTCCTAGACTCCTTTTGACCTTTGTCCTGGCCAGGGCCCAGGAAGAGGCAGCATCGGGATGGAATAGATGGTTCGGGACTATCCTGCCCAAAGGGACCTTCCTCCCCTCCTTGGGAAGCACAGCAAAGGGAACACCCCACCCCTCAATGGTGCTCTGCAGGAAGGGGGTTTCCCTGGGTTTCAGTTAGACAGTCAGGGCCTGCCTTTGGGGATGGAGTTAATATTAAGAAAGTAGGACCCACTCATGACACCAGACAAGACCCCAGACACTCTTTATAAGGACCTTCCCTCAGGAGTCCTCCCTCCCCCATATGTTCTCTTCCTTCCTGGCCCCTTCCAGCCTCTACAACTGCCTTCTTTCTCCTCAGAAACAACCGTGTTCCTGTGTTTACCTGGGGCAGCTCGGAACTGGGTATTTCTGTTTGTGGGTCCTTCCTTGCCTTCCTTGTCCCCCACCCTGCGGATGCCCGGGCTGAGTTGCGCCTTTCCGGAGTTGCCTACTTGAATCACAGGCTTTTATTTTTAGAAGATTATGACGGCAGGGCCTGGGAGGAGAGGACAAGCGACCCAGAGTCAGAGTGGATGAGGAACTGAATATGGTGACTGAATACCAGAGTGGAGTGAGGCACCATGGTGTGTGTGTGTGTGTGTGTGTGTGTGTGTGTGAGTTAAACCAGATTGGGGGAATAGTTGGGATGGTGGGAAAAAAGGGAGGTGAGGAAGTGGGGGAGTCCCATTCTTCCAGGGCCCTAGGGGCCCTGAGTGGAATCAGAGTCTATCCGGCTGGGGAGGTTGAGTGGAAGGGGCCAGGTCAAGGGTCAATCTCTGGCATGTAGCTGGATCCCTGGAGAGGCTGAGGAGCCTGAGAAACAGGCTGAAAAAAGTAGGTCCCTTCCCCCCCCCCCAGAGGCTTTTGGGACTGGAGAATAGCTTCCTGTATGAAGAACTCTTCTGTCCCATCTGCTGAGGACGTCTTAACTCTTCTAGTGCTGGTGACAGAGGAGGCAACACATGTGCTCACATGTTCCATCGCTTTTGGTGGGCGGTGGCACAAGAGGACAAGGTCAGCCAAACTCCAAACTTTTGGGGGTTAGAAAGTCCCTAACCCTGCAAGCATGAGGGACCCAGACGGAGAGGAAATGAGCCTTAAAGTCAGAGACGTGATTTGTATTTCTGTCTGCATCTGGGTGTTGTGACCTTGCAGAGTTCCTCAACTCGGGCACTTCAGATGCTGCAGCCTTGGAAAAGCAGCGAATCATGCTGGTGCTGAGAGGAGCACAGAGAGGAAGGCTGTCTGTTGGTCCCTTCTTGCCCTGGAGTCCCCTAACTAAGGCAGCCCTGCGTCCACAGACACTGGACTTCAGTGCTTCCCCCTGCAGCTTGCTGCTGCAACACCCCCCCCCCCAAATCCATATGCTCAGCACGTGCGACATCTTGCGCACCCTCGGCTGCCAATAAGCCCGAGATAAAGAAGTAAACCAAAATAGAAGGGCGGCCTACCTTAACTCCAGCACAGGCTGTCTCTTCCCTTTCATGTTTGCCTCCCGAAGTGTACTACATTGGAAGTCAGAACTGGCCTGGATTCAAGTTCTGACCGATAACAATTGTGAGGCTTTGAAGAAATCCCATCGCTCCTCGAGGCCTCAATTTCACTTAACTGCAAAACGGAGATCAGAAGTAAAAACTACCTTATGGTAAAGCACCTGTCTATGACAGATCCAGGCATCCTTTGTTAACCTACAGGGATGTACAAAGCAATTATTATTGTCAGTTGTGGACCTGGTCCAGAGGTCGCGCGCACAGCAGGGTCATTTTGAGACGGAGGCAGCTTGGAAGCGTGACCTTGGGTAAGTTCCTTGGGTCTCCATTTTCTCATCTGCAAAATGAGGGCTCTGCTAATACGTACTGCAGTGGACTATCGGGAGTGTAAATAACACAGTACTCATGAATGGTTATACAGTGCCTAGTGCTTGGTGAGCTCCATAAATACTGGCTATTGTTGTGCTCCCCTCCCCCTCCCCCACATCCCCAGCAGCTCCTCACCCATCCCTCCTTCCAGCTACCTTCCCTGAAGGATAGATAAACAGATACTCCCAGGTCCCTACTCTGGTCTCATTGGGCTGAAAATATAGCTTCCGGATGCTGGGGCTTCTCAGCATCTGAAAGGAGAAGGGAGAGAGGGTTGCTGAGAGAGAAGGCCATATAGGCTGAGGGTGCTGGGAATTCCTGGGGGAGGGCAAGGAGAGTCGGAGGCCAACGCTCTCTCTTCCCTTCAGCTGCCGGGGTCGGGGCTCTCATCCTGCTAGGGAGGGTGAGTGGATACTGAGAGCTGCTTATCGGGTTAGCTTGGAGCCGATGTCTCTGGCTGTCTCTGCTTATTACCCGGCCCATCCATCTGCTCTCCCGCACGCCCTGCCTGCCCCCAGCCCTGCCTATGCTAACTAGTTAATTGGATCTTGGCTAACCTGGTTATGGGCCGAGTCAGCGAGTGTGGGAGGGCCAATGCTGAGCATGAGCATGTGTCTCTGTGTCCAGGAGCCTGTCTCTGGGCTCTAGTTTTCTAAAGGCCTGGCTTTGCATGCCTCAGAGGGGCTCAGAGCACACATCTTCACTGGGAGAGGTAGAGGGCACCGGTCACACGACACGTTCCTCAAAGCCAACAGGACCTGCTAACAGCCCATCTGGCCTGAAGGCGTGTAGATGGAGCGTGTCGATGATTCTTAGCTTCCTCCTCTGTAAAATGGGATTATAAAACCTCTCACCTCAGGGGAGTCATTTGGGAAGATCAAAAGAAACAGCATGCATATGTGTGCTCGGTGCTTATTAGGCGCTCTGTGCATGACAACTGACCACCACCATCAATTAATGAAGCTGGGGTCCAGCCACGTTCTTGGGATCCTGGGGGTAAGGCCGAGGGACGTCGGATGGAGGTGGAAAGGCTTTCAGTCATAGCTGCTTGCAGGTGTTTCCTCTGCGGCAGGACTCCAATCTCTCCAATTGTTTCTCATGCAAATGCTATGCTAATGATCTCAGCACTGTATCCCCTCCCCACCCCCACCCCCACAGTGCCCAGCAAAAAGGTGAGGGTGGGCTTGTGCCCCCCAGGTTTCACTTTGACCAAGACTGTCCTCTCCCTTTCCCCAAAAGAAACCAATGCTGCTCCGCCTCAGAGCACTGAACTAGAGAGGGAAAAACAAAGAGAGGCCTGGGTCTGGATAAGAGGACGGCCTCATCACTGCCATCATCAACATCAAAACGGCCTTTTGGAAACGTCAGATTCTTCCCCGCCCTGTGCAGACTACTCTACAATTAGGGAGGCCCAGCCCCCTGGCCCTCAGGGTCCTGAAGCTGGGGAAGGGGCGGGAAGCGAGGGAGAGCTGACAGGCTGTTTCCTAACAAGCTAGCGGCCTTTTCTCTTGAGTTCTCCTTGAGCCAAAGGCCAAGCTCAGGTCAGGAAGGTTCTCAATAAAGTGGGCAGACCACGGTGAAGGAAACAGAAGCGCTTGTCCCATCTCCCTTTCATTTTATTCCCAGCAAGGTGACTTCACCCCTGTCTTCTGTCCGTCCTCGACCATAATCGAGGTCTGATAATTCCTGCCTCTCCATGTTACAGTGAGACTTAAGGCCTCAAAGACAGTTAGTCCTAACTGCTGGCTAGATTGATGGCAAGGGAAAGGCATATTGCTCGCTACTCTGTGGCCCCATGAGCTGAGCCCTGTAGCTGCTCCCCCACTTTGCACCTGTAGCTTGATAAGTCAGTTCCCTGGAGGCAAGGTAAATGAGGCAATCAAATGGTGTGTGCCTCCAACTGGGTGGGCTCCACTTGGGCCTCCATTAACCTGTCTGCCCTCTGGATGCCTGTCCTGCCTTCTCACTTGATCCTCTGACTTTGTCCTCTAGATTACAGAAAGCTGGAGGTGCAGGGTGACGCTGTAGGCACAGGTTCAGCAGAAGGTGAGGGCTGCTGATCAGACCCATGTGGACACAACCTCATTCCTGGGGACTCTGTGCCTACATTGCCAGGCTCTCATTAAAAGTCCAGGCCTGGGCTGGAGAGATGGCTCAGTGGTAAAGAGCACTCACTGCTCTTCCAAAGGTCCCGAGTTCAATTCTCAGCAACCACATGGCCGCTCACAACTTTCTGATGCCATCTTCTGATGTACATGCAGACAAAGTACCTGTATATGTAACATAAATATATATATATATATATTTTTTTTTTAATTGTTCAGGCCTGTACGCCACTTTCTTTTGGTTCCTCCAGTCCCTATATAGAGATTCCAGTACCAGTATCTGCTCCAGGGCAGACCAAGCCTTCAACATACAGTAGGTGCTCAATAAATACTCTATATATGTGAAACACACACACACATACACACACACACACACACACACACACACTGGAGGAACCAGAGAGACATCCCTGAAGACTATCTAACAAATGCCAAATTGTGCAAGCAGCTGGCTGGTGTAATTAGACCAAAGAGGGCAGTCACTTATTAATATTGGACTCATGGCAGGGTTAACAGCATTGAGCGTAGGGTTAATGAAGAGAGAATCACTTCCTGTGCCCTCAGGGACTTCCTTCTGAAGAAGGTGGATCAGCACCCATGTGGCATCACTGGCTTAGAGTCCTGGGTCCTCAGATGGTCTCTGGCATGGCGTCCCAGTTAAGGCTCTGGCCTCTCCTATGCCTGCCTTTCTCCTGGAGGCCCATAGTCTTTATCTCTCTTACCTCATGATGTCTACCAGTAGGGAACCCAAGTGAGAGTTCTGTATACCCAAGCCTTATTTTTCCCTTATAGCCAAGGCTTCTAAACCCCAGGGCAGATTTATCTTCTGCCCATTCTGTACCCCAGAGGTGGGAGCAGAGCCCTCATGTCTGAAAGGAGACTTCAGGTGTTCATGTTGGAATAGAGAATTCCAGTGGGGAGAAGATGAGAGAGAGAATAAGAAAAAGAGAAAACAGAAAGAAGAGAGAAACTGAGAGGAGGGTAGCTTCTAAGAAGAGAGGTGAGAAGGAAGGAAGAAACGGAAGGAGGAAGGAAACAGAAGGAAGGAGAGAAGGAACAGAGGAAAGCGACTGTATCTGTTCTCAGAATCACAGGGCATATGCATGCCCTTCCTGGGAGCTTCCAGTGTATCTGAAAATATGGGGTAGTCAAATCCAGAGCGCTAAACTCCTGTCCCTTGGCTTTGAGGCCTCAGCTTGTACCTGCTCTCTGGCCTGCCAGCCCAAGCCCCCTCTTTCCTCCCTGGCCAGCTCCCCTTGGCAACCAGTCCCTGAGGACATACTCCTGGGTACCATCCAGGGGTGGGGGCCACTCAGGAGCTATGCCAAGCTGGGAAGCATGGCCAGGAAAGAGTCAGCAAAGCAGATGCCGCCCCTCTCCTGCTGCCTTGATTAGAGAAATTGAGATGTTAATAATATTCTGAGATGCAAGGTGCTAATTAAAGTTAATTACTGTTTCCTTGTGAAGTAACCTCGCCTCGTGTTTACCAGGAACAAGGCTGCCAGCCGCTCCCCTGGCTCGTGCCAATCACGATGCCCGCTGCTCAGTGTACCCCCACACCCCCACAGGTGCCCTCAGCTGCCCCAGCTCAGCCCAGACATGCACCAGGAGCTGAGGTTCCCAGGCCCTGCCTCTCAACCAGCCCTGTCAAGTAACAAAAGGCACCTGAGTATGAGTGACCCATGTGACCTAGAAATAGGGCAGATGACCTCAGGGTTGCCACCATGCTCTCCAGTTTCCTTTTTTCCTGCAGGCTCTTGCCTATCTCTTTGACCAGCTCATTGACCTGGAGCAAGATATTTACCCTCTTAGGATCTATTTTCTCATGTGTAAGTGGGGCTCATAATTCCTACCTTTATTGTTGTTCAAGAGTCAAATGGGACACTGCCTGTAAAATGTTTAGCATAACCACATACATAGCTGGATTTAATAAGCTCTCAATTACGGTTAAGTGTGATTGGTTTTGTCTCTGTTAATAATCACCTCCCGTCTAAATCCTTCTGATATGTGGTCTGGCTGTGAGGTGAATATATATCACATATACACACATAAATACATACATACACACATATATATACACACATGTGTACATACACACACACACACATGCCCTCCACACACTGGGCCACCACCCATGAATCCTATTTTCCATCCTTCTCTATAGCCCCTTACCTGGTCTCTCTCACTTGGAGAAGTGCCAACCCTTGGCTAGGAGTTCTGCCAACCCTAGTGTGTGTGTGTGTGTGTGTGTGTGTGTGTGTGTGTGTGTGTGTGTGTGTGTGTATGGAACAGTTCTCCTGTTCCAGACTTCATAGGGCTTTGAGGGAGAAGCCACCCTCTTGGGATCCAAGTCAAGTTGCCATGACAACTACTGCAGGTGCTCACCTCCAATATCCTCTGCTCCCTCCCCAGCGCTCCCATCCCAACACTGCCACACTGGCCAGTACTGGGGCAAAACCACCTTTATAAGAACCGCCCAACACTTAATCTGAACTACCTCTTCTGTCTTCCTGTCTTGTCAGAAAGCCTTCGGGCTGGGATAGGCTGGAACTGGACTAAGCCCTGTTCACAATGATTCCTTCCAACTTAGTTTCCTCTGGGCTCAGTGCTAATGACTTAGCATCACTATCGTCTTTGCTTTGGGAGGATGGAGACTTTGCAGAGGGTCCCATGTACCCCCCTCCCCCACGACTACCACCACTGTATCGTAGGGAGTCAGAGTCAGGAGCACTTGCTGGCTTCTGGTGGTTCTCCCAGCTACAGGAGAACACCTGGCCTTTTCTCTCAGCAAAGCACTGTCAGCCAAACCTAGGTCACTTCTTTTTATGGGCTTAGAAAGGTAAAAGAAAGGCACTTGGCTTGGACATCCATCCCAGATTTGAGGGTGAAGGTGATTTAAAAAGGCACTGGTGGGAGCCGGGTGTGGTCACGCATGCCTTTAATCCCAGCACTCGGGAGGCAGAGGCAGGTGGACCGATGTGAGTTCAAGGCCAGCCTGGTCTACAAAGTGAGTCCAGGACAGCCAAGGCTAACACAGAGAGAGCCTGTCTCGAGGGTGTTGGGGGTAGTGGAAGGCACTGGTGGAGGCAGCAGGCTCTGGCTTGGCTACTCCTGATGAACCCCTCATGCTCCCTGCTGTGGGCCCAGACCCCAACTTCAGGCTTAGTTTTGGTGAAGGCAGATCCTATTTGACCTCCTTCTCTCCAAAATTCTGACTTCTAGCGCCTCTGGAAACCGGGACCCCACCACCAAAGCCCACAGCTTCTGGTTCCAGATCCAGCAGCTTTCAACCCAAGTCCTCCCTCATTTCCGTCCGCTCCTGGTGTCCCTCTCAACCCTCTCCCGAGCCTTTTTCCTTCTCTCACCACAGTTCTCACCTACACCCTTTTTTACAGAGCTCCAGTTGGACCCCCAGCCCGTTTCTTGTTTTGGTTATATAGTCTCAAAGTAGATTTGCTTCTCCTTCCTTCCTTCCTTCCTTCCTTCCTTCCTTCCTTCCTTCCTCAAACATTTTTGGTGGTGGTAGTGAGAAATAACATAAACAAGATTCTCACCTTCTGGAAGCTTTTATTATAGTGGGATGAGACAGGATTTGAACACATAACAAAGTGATGACAGATTGGGATAAGGTCAGGACACAGGACAAAACAGGGCCTGGGACCCAAATGAAAGGGGCACCTTACACTTTACTGTTAGGATAGGCATTAGGGAAGGGTGATAAAGCAGTTCTCTAGGGCTCCTGGAAGGGAACTGGTCATTTTTCAGAGGCTGACCCCAGCACATCATGGGTACGGAGGCACCTACCCTGTTGCTATCCTCTGCTACCAGCTACACAGTCAACCACAGCAAAGATGTAAAGTCAGGGTAGTCTCTTCCCCAGAAGCCCTCACCTCCACCTACCAGGGTTTTCCAACTACTTGTATCTCATAATGCTCAGGGGATGAAGGACAAAGGTGCCAATTCCTGGGGGATTTAGTTATTTATTTTATATGTTTTTGGTTTTATTGAGACAGGGTCTCATTATGTAGTTCTGGCTGTCCTAGAGCTCACTATGTATGCCAATCTGGCTTGGAACTCATGGATATCCACCTGCTTCTGTCTCCCTAGAGCTGAGGCTAAAGGCTTGCACTACTATGTCAGGCCTTTTTTTGGAGGTTATCTATTTATTTGTGTTTGTTTGTTTGAGACAATGTTTCTCTGTGTGTAGCCCGGACTCTCTTAGACTTCCTTTGTAGACCAGGCTGGCCTGGAAATCAGAGATCCACCTGTCTCTGCCTCACAAGTGCTGGGACTAAAGGCATGAGCCACCACACCTGGCTTTTTGGGGGTAATTTAAATAAACAAACTTGAGTTGGGCCTGTTGCTCAATGAGTGAGTTTTTACCTAGCTGCATGTAGATTCTGAGTTTATCTCCAATACTACATAGCAAACAAAAGACAAAAGGAAGGCTGGGCGGTGGTGGCGCACGCCTTTAATCCCAGCACATGGGAGGCAGAGGCAGGAGGATCACTGTGAGTTCGAGGCCAGCCTGGTCTACAAAGTGAGTCCAGGACAGCCAAGGCTACACAGAGAAATGCTATCTTGAAAAATCAAATCAAATCAAAACAAAACAAAACCAAAACCCAAAAAACAAAAACAAAAAAAAAGACAAAAGGAGGCTCTGAATACATGGGCAAGAAAAGCCAAGGCCAAGCCAAAAAAAAAAAAAAAAAAAGCTTTTAAAATTTTGTTTTGTTTTTGGAGACAGGGTTTCTCTGTGTAGGCTTAGTTGTCCTAAAATTCTGTAGACCAGGCTGGCCTCAAACTCACAGTGATCCATCTGCCTGTGCCTCCTGAGTGCTGGGATTAAAGGGATGTGTCACCATACCTGGCTTTAAGTTATTTTTATGTATGTGTATGTCTGTATATATGGGTGCAGTGCCCTCAGAGGCCAGAAGAGGGTGCTGGATTCCACAAGTGGTTATAAGTCACAGGTGCTGGGAACTGAGCTGAAGTCCTTAAGAGCAGCAAGTGCTCTGAAGTGCTGGGCCATCGCTCCATCCCTCAGGTAAAGTGTTTTAACAGTCTTCATGCTACACAAACTCCCACTGCTGTAAGAAATAAAATATGCACGCTCTGGGAGGATTTCAGAAGGATCCTGGCCAGGAAAGGGCACACGGGGGCAGCTTTTTGTGGGTACAGGTTATTGAGGGTTGGGAGTACAGAGGGCACTGGGCAGGTGGAGTAGGTCCAAGCCACGTGAAAGAGTCACGTGCACACTGGCAAACACAGCCCGGGGACTTTGCCCTTCCTGGTGCTGCAGCCCCATGAAATATTTAAGCTTCTGGATGCTGTTCATCCCTTACTGTCCCCCTCAGCACGGATACTTCTTTCTTTACATCATTTATGGCTGTCCTCTTTCCTCCCCTCAGAGGCAGGCAGAGCAGGGAAAGGCAGACCTGAAGCTAGGGAAGTTTTAGTGATCCTTTGGGCAGGAGGCAGAGTCCAAGCCCCACCTCATACACAGCTATGAGTTCTGAAAGGCATTCCCATTGAGTGGCCTCGGGAACAAGTGTCTGTGGCTAGGAAGGGGTAATATTGCCTCCCATGAATGAAGAAGCTTCAAGATAACAATGCTCCTGAAAGGCTCTAGAGGGGAAAAAAAAAAAAAAAAGGCTGGTCTGACCATAAAACCTGCCATTTATTCATGTATGTATATATGTATGTACGTACGTACGTGTGTGTGTGTATGTATGTATGTAAGTATGTATGTGTTTATTTGAGACTGGGTGTTACTATGTGACCCTGGCTGTCCTGGAACTTACTATACAGACCAGAATTCACAGAGATCTGCCTGCTTCTGCCTCCCAAGTGCTGGGATTAAAGGCATGTTCCCCTATCTATCTATCTATCTATCTATCTATCTATCTATCTATTTTGAGATACCATCTCACCCTCTTTCTTACCCAGACTAGTCTTGAAATCTCTATGTAACCCTGTTTGGAACTTCTGTCAACCCTCCTGCCTCAGCCTCCCAAGTGATGAGATTATAAACATGTTTCACCATGCCTGGTTTAAAGCTGCCATTCACTCAGATCTTACTGCACCTTCACATAACAGTCTGTGTGCTCCTTAAACCCACCAGACAAATTCTTGCTTTATCATCCTCATTCCAGGTAGGGAAACTGATAACCAGGAGCTTTAGTAAGTAGTTCCCACCAGACAATCGGTCAGTCCAGTGCCAGGCTGTGCCCTCACGGGCATATTCTTTTTCTTCTCTTTTCTTTTCTTTCTTTCTTTTTTTTTTTTCAAGACAGGATTTCCCTGTGTACCTGTGTAGCCTTGGCCATCCTGGACTCACTTTGTATACCAGGCTGGCCTCAAACTCACAGCAATCCACCTGCCTCTGCCTCCCGAATGCTGGGATTAAAGGCATGCGTCACCACCGCCTATTCTTGATAACCTTCCGAGAGGTGAGAAGGCTTAGTAAGGGGAAAGTCAGTCCTTCTATCTGTTCTCCCCCTCTCCCCTCCCCCCAGGCTAGAGAGTTCTGTCAGGCCAGCCTCTGCTCTGTCCCTGCAGGGTCTGTTGTTTGTTTGTTTGTTTTTCTCTCTATGTCCCAGTGGATCAGCTCCCCGCCCCCCCTTTATGATTCCCAAATACTCTATCTGTTCATTAAATAAAACTCGTCAGTGGGAGACAAAGTGGGGAGACCCTGAGGAAGGGGGAATGAAAGAGATGAGCTCAAGGATCCAGAGCGACCAGGGGAGCATGATGAGTAAGGAGGCAGAGGTGGCACAGGAGGAATAGAAAGCAGGTGAGTAAGAGGGTGCCCAATGACAGCGGGAAGGACAGATGTGGGTGTGGCTCCCCAGCCTGGACTCTTATAGACTACCCCATGCATTGAATGGGAAGAGGAAAACAGGAGTCCCATCCCCACCCCTTTCTAACAACCCCACCCTCCCCCCATTATTTCCTTCCCCTCCCCCAACATCTTCTCGTGAACAATTCTAATTAGACTAAGTGACTAAGAGGTGGTTTCAGCCTGAACAGCCAATTAGGTCAGGAATAAGGAAAAGCAGCTCCCCCAAGTCTCTCACCCCAACCTACCCCCTTATCGGCCTTTTACCCAGAAGGAATAGTCTCATCCCAAGACTCCACACTGCCATCCAAGCTCCTCCATCTCTGCTCCTTCCTGGGTGCCCAGGAGCGCCATTATCCGGGGCCACCTGCCTCCTATCCTACTCTCAGCCTCCTAACCCAACCCCTCTTTCTTTGGACCTGAGTCCACGGAGTCTTCCTGGCAAGTGAGTACAAAGCAACAGTAGGGGTCTCCCTTCCAGGCCATCTTTCAATCTTTTTCTCCCCATTGACGTTTCTCTTCTCATTCTCTTCCCCCACCTTCTCTCTTCTTCCTTTGGCACTTATTTCTAACATCCATGGACCAGGCCTCCCAGTTGCCATGGAGACGCAGTGTGCAGCTGGATGGTGAGTGAGAGAAGCTGTATGCACTTTGCAGTAGGGGCGGGTGGCTCTGTGGGAAATGCATTGGTGTGTAGGAAGTATTCTTCAGCGAGGGGGAGCATGGGGGGAATTGGACAGGGATCCAGGTCACCTCCCCAGTGTGACTGTACCAAGGGGGAACGCTCTGGAGGGCCTAAACCCTTAAATACTGAACATTTTCCTCTGGGAACACTGCTCCCCAGTGTTCTACTTAGTCCAGGCATTAGACAAGCAGATTCTAGAGGGACCAAACCTGCCCCTGCAGCTTAAGGAGAGGACTAAGAAGCCCAGGAAAAGATGAGAAGTGGCTGGAGCTCATCTGGTCTAGGGACAACTCCCCCTAGAATTGGGGGAGGCGGTTGTAGAGCAGCTGGGCAGATGTGCTGACTGATAAGGAGGCCTACAGCTCCCCAGGACATTGCAATGAATGGCAGGGGAGGGAGGCTGTCAGCGCTGTCCTCTTCTACTCACGGCCCCTGTATTTAGCCTGAGAGTCAGACATTACAGAGCTCAAGGCGCCTGCCTTCATGAAGCTTAGCATCTTCCTGGGACCCAGGAGGAAGGCTATCTCCCACATCAGACCCTTCGCAGCTGCACTTCCGAGCACCCAGATGTTCTCCCTAAGCGCCAAAGCTTAGAATTTCTCAACAACAACAGCAAAAAGTCTTCCAGGCTATGCTGAACACAGCAGCCCCTTCCCCTAACTCCACCTCCATTTCCCTTCCTTCCTGTCCCACTGTCTCCCTCCCAGCACTTAAACACAATCTATAATTATTTCATTTGTTTGTTTGTTTGTTTGTTGTCTGTTTTCCCCACTGGAAAGTAAGTTCGGGGGGCGGGGGGGGAGTTAAGGACACTGCTTGACTCAGTGCCGGAAATGTGAGCTCCTGGCACAGGGCCTTCCACCCACTATAAAATAAAAGCAGACAAATGACTTCACCAAACTTTTATAATCACCCTATTACCATCCCCATTTTATAGGTGAAGAAACTGAGGCTGAAACCTGCTCCAAGCCAGGTCGCCTGGAGTTGTGCAGACAAGTTCTGCTATTACTTAAGTTCATGAAGGATGGAAGGACATGGGGCTATCTTAACCAACCTGAAATAAAACCTGCTTCCTTGTCCTGTCTTTCTGCGCACGCGTGTGTGTGTGTGTCTACTCCCAGCCCAGACATCCCCAGAGAAACTCAGGGCAGGGAAGGAAGGAAGACAGAATCTATAAAAAATGTAAATCTGACCTTTTCTCTTAGAGGCTCTTCTCCTCCCTGGGTTCTTAGATTGACTAGCAGGTCCTTGTAGTTCTGGCTTGTATTTCTGCTCAACCTCTCTAGCTTTTCCAGGCCATTCTATCTTCTACTCCACCTCCAGGCCTTCACACACAGGACTTCTTGTGCCTGTAGAGAAGGCCTGGTCTCTCCCTCTGTGAGCTTTCAGTCCTATGCCTTTTGAAACCCATCATTTACCACCTTTTGGGAAAGCCTTCTTGCCTCTGGAGGAGACAACCCCCTTGGTTCCTGAGCTAGAATTTCAGGCTCAGGCCCGGGCTGATCACAAGATGTGGTGATTGTTTACCTGCCTTTATTTCCCATAGAGATCATGTGTCACTCTTAGGGTGTCCCAGAATCTGGTACTGGACTTGTAACAGGGAGAGGCCCAGGAAATGTTTGTAGAATTAGTAAGGGAAACAGGGTCAAGATTCTGGTACCCAGCTGGCCACGCCTCAGCCTCATCTCCTTCAACTCCCTTGACCTTTGACCTTACCCCCCCTCTTGGTTTGGCCTTAACTGGAGGGGCTCTCCATCCTCCACCGTCTAATCAAATCAGGATGGGGAGGATATGAGCCCTCCACACTGATTAGCCTGACTCCTGATACGATGAGATCTAAGACTGGAGAGGACCATCACTATGGCCACTGGTAGAGGGAGGGTTTAAGTCTTTAGCTGGGGTACAGGGTTGCAGACTCAGCCAGGGAGCTGACCTAACCTTGTGGACTCAAGGCTGCCAAGCACATTGTTTCCTTCTTCTTCTTCCACTTCACTAGCAGTGTGTCAAGCTTGTGCCACAGCCTGATCCAGATGTGTCTTCATCATGTCCTGTCGCACTACCCAACACCCCCACCCTCATCTATCTTCACCCCTCAACGAACGCACAGCTAGCTACAGGTCTTTTCAAAAGTAGCAGAGACCTGGAGCGAGACTCTATACCCCATCATGCAGCGCGCGCGCGCGTCTAGGAACGGATGAAGGAGAGGCAGCGACCGACCCCCCCAACCCCTCCCCCCCCCCCCCCTCCAGTCAATCCGGGTTTACACCGTGGCTCATCCAGGATTAGTCCCTGTGCTTGGCTAATCCCAGTGGCTGGATGGACCAGAGTCCGAGGGAGCGCGTAGGCGGAGCGGAAACATGCCCAGCGTGGAGAGGAGGCGCGTCCGCGAAGGCGGGGCGGGGGAACAGGAAGATCCAGTATCTGTTCTTCGACCTCTCTCTAGCCGGTGTTTACCCGGGAACAGGATAGAGGAGTCCAGGCCGCTCCGGTACGGAAAAAGGAAGGAGAGCGCAGTCGGAGCCCAGGAATAAGACCTTGTTGGTCCCCTTCCCCAAAATCAACTTCCAACCCTCGTTCCTGAGCGTGGGAGGAAGCGCCAGACACACAGATGCCTCCCGCCCCCTTCTCCCATCCAGTTCCGCAATGCCTACTCATTGCCAAAGGAGCGGGAAGTGATACACCAGGGAACGACACCAGGGCCCTAGTTCCCACCCTCAAATCCCAGGAGGGCTCCCCACTGAAGAAGGTAATACAGCATCATCCCCTCAGAGAACACCTCCATCCCTGACCTGCACCTGAGCTCGGGCGGTGCTAGGGGCCTATGGAGTGCTGGAGCCCAAAGCCATGTCTCTTTAAGGTGCACAAACCAGGTGTCTTTCCCTCGCCCCTCAACCCTCAACCCGTGAAGGTAGCATTGATCCCAGTGTGGGTCTCTCTTGAGCATCCCCCTAGCTCAAGGCCTCCTCCCAAGAATAGCTCTATTCTCCCAGGGCTGTAGACCCGAGGGGCTGGAAGAAGCGGAGTGGGGTCCGGTTTTCACACTTTTATTGTAAAGCTCGGGAATAATTACACGGGTCTTTCATTGACAGCTCAGCAAACAAACCGGAAACGAACCGAACCGGGGGGGGGGTAGGGGCGGTGCCTGCGCATGCTCGCGGCGAGGGGAGGGAGGTCAGAGAAAGAGAAAGACAGAAAAGACAGAAATCATTACAAATCAACGGGATTGTGCTCGCAGCGCCGGGGGTGAGGATGGAGTGGGGGCGGGGGCCCTTCCCGGGAGGAGCGAGGCGGTGGGAAGTGGCACGAACCAAGAGAAACACGACCCCGAAGTGGGCACCCGACGCGCCCAAACCCCCCCCCCCCCCCCCCACCCGACACACGAGAGAGACACGGCCCCCCTCCCCACTCAGATAACCCGAGGAGACACAGTCTCCCCTCCCCATAGGCAGACATACCCGCCCTCGAACTCCCATGGGCGAGATGGCCCTCTCTCCTAGAGAGGTCTCACAAGGAGATGCCCCACTAGGAGACTTTCTCATGGTCAACACAATCCCTCCCAACACCGGAGACAGCCCCACCCAGGGAAGAAATGGCTCCAAGGGGCCGCCCTCAGGAGAGAGTGGTGTCCCAGAACCTCTAGGCGAAAAGACAATTCAGAGAAGCTCAGCCTCCTTCCAATTGCTGCAGGGCAGGGACACTCCCACCGGAGAGATGTGGGGGGCGGGGGAGGGAGGGCCAGAGACATCCCTTCCAGGAAGCTTCAGGGACAGCTTCCCTGGAAAGAGAGCCGGCCCAAGACTGACTTGTCTTAGGTACTCCCAGGAACCCTGGGAGGCAAACAGGCTCCCCAGAGAGCCTGGGTTGGGAAGAAAGACATGTTCCCGTGGTCCCTGGTGGGAATTCATGTTCCCCAGAGACTCCCAAAGGGAGACATAAGGACTAGGGAGCCCCCAGGTTAGGGATGCCTAGAGGCACCTCCCCTCCTGATGTGAGAGATGCTTTGGGGACCCTAGGAAATGTCCCCACATACCCTTCCCCTACTAACAGACATGCTCTGTAGTAGGGAGATGGGGACCAACTTGGTCCCCTCTAGGAAGACACTGACTGGGTCAGGCTGGGTTTGAGGGGGTCTCCTCTGGCCAAATGTCGCCTATTGGTACATAAAACTGTACGCGACACAAGGCATTGGGAAGGGGTATTACAGACCTAGGACCAACAGGGCTAGTCCCTAGTGCTGTCACCCATCCCCTGCCCACCTTTGGTTTCACCTCTTGAGTGCTCAGGTGGTGACAGACTCAGTGCCCTTACCCCAACCAGGGGGCCAGGGCCAGGGCCTTTGCCTGTGGAAGGAAGTCTGCTCTGTGCTTCTGAGCCCTCCCAGCCTTCTAGGCTACCCCCTTCCTTCTGGCTTTTCCATTGTGCAAAATGTTCCTCTGCCCTCCCACTCAGGAGTCTCCAAGGCCAGGTCAGGGTACCCAAGCCACCAGGGGCTTCCAGTGGGAGTCTACTGACCCCAGGGGCCCCTCTGGCTGGAATTGGCCTCTCCACTGAGCAGATGGGCCTCATACAATCTTGTATGTCCAGACCCTACCCTTCAGGACCCAGGACAGCCCTCCAGGCCACTGCCCCACTAGCTGGGCACCTCATGCTACCAGCTCCACCACTATTGCACCTGCCCCATTTGTGCAGAGGAAAGGGGTTGTGTCTTTAACAAGCCCCTTGGCCCACTTTCTGGGCCTCCCCTAGGGATGGGAGCCTTTGGCCAACCCCTAGACCTGGCTGTTGTCACCTTAGCCACCTTACCCCACTGCCCTCCATAGAAGGGCTGTGGGGTGCCAGAACTACCACCCTAACAGTGCACTCCTCCCCAGCACTGTTACCCCAAACAAAAGTGGGGGTAAAGAGGCAGAGCATAGGGTGATTCTACAGCTCCTGACCTTTCTGGGGTGGTAGTGGGGTCTCTGGGGTTACAGGAGTCAAGACTCCAGCAGCACAACTCCCAAAGGCACCAGACAACCCAGCAGCCTATCCACCCCTCCCACAATGGGCCACCCCCCCCAAGCTTAAACTAAGTCAAGTGGGGGTCATACCCTGAGTCTCCAGCCTCCCAGCCTGGGCCCTTGGGGAGCTGGAGAGGTAGGGGCCAAGGCAGTGGGGGTTTCTGGAAGGAAGAGAGGCTGAGGCTGTGAGATGGCCACAGTGGGAGATGGGGGGGCTCCGCAGGATACCCCTAACACTTTGGCCCCCCCCGAGGTGAAGAAACCCCCCACCTCATCATGGCTGACTGGGCTTCTCTGCCCCCTAACCTCCCCGCCCCCACCCCAATGGGACCCCTGACCCTGGTGAAGGGAAGCCCAACAGGAAGAAGGGGCCTGGAGCCCAGGGTGCCCTGAGGCAGCCCTTCCCACCCCCTGAGATCAAGGCAATGGTGGTTTTACAGGCTGATGGGTCAGTCATGGCAGGGGCTGGGGGTTGGAGGGCAGGGAGGAGGCAAGGTGCAGGTCCTCCACACAGGAGGCAGCAACCAGCCACCCCCTGAGCAAACCTTTCCCGCTCCCAACTCACCCAACCAGGCCAGAGGCACAGTTCCTCCCATCCCTGTCCAGCTGCCCCCCACCCCCACAGCCTCAGGGCCCCTCTGTGATGCTCATCTGGGTGTGGGAGGCCAGTCTGAGCGAGGGATCCCCCCTCCCCCAGGGCACAGCGCAACAGTTCCAAAAAAATAGAGATTTGTATTTTTTTTTTCTTAAAAAAAAATTAAATAAAAGCCCAGCTCTGCTGATAGGCGAATGTTACCCCTGTCCCCACCCCACCCACCCTTTGTTTCCCTGGCCTGCACCCCCATCCCACCATGGCCCCAGGAGTATTTACAACATGGAACAATAGAGACCTGGGGGGCACTGCGGCAGGGAGGAGGGGCGCAGGGCAGGTTCCCCCCAGAGGGCCCCCCAAGACAACACAACATCAACAAGAAAAGTTGCAAATCAGGCAGAAATGGGGACATCATTCCAAGGTCCTTATATACAGACACTGCAAGACCAGCAGGGAAGGGGGTGCCCCCGATGGGATCAGCATGAGCCTGTGACAGGCGGGTGGGCCAGCCCAGGAGCAGCACTGGAAGACAAGGCCTTCACAGTACTCTCACCCCAATCCCCACCCCACCTTTGGTAACAACAGCCCTTCAGAGAGCCCCTGGTGGTGGAAAAGTTTCCTCTGAGCGTTCCCAGGGAGTAAGTACCCCAGTTTACCCAGCTGCAAGGCTACGCTGCCCTGGTCAGCCATGCAGGAAACAACGAGTTAAAAGTGTGCTGCCCACTCTTGACTCCACCATCTGCCCAAAGCAAGGGGGTGCTCTCTAGAAGTAGATGGAAGAGAGCCCAGTCACTACAGCGGAGCCCTCATGGGCATCCACTGGGTGGAGCCCCATAGAGGGGGAAGAAGGGGCTCCTTGGAGCTAAGGGGTAGGAATGGGGGAAAGGATCTGGACCCTGCATTGGGGCAAGGGTCAACGTGGTCTTGAAGCCAGTACTCCCGCGGATCGGGCCCTGGCCACAGAGTCCACGCCGGAGGGAGGGAGTGGGGCCCTGGAATAGACCCAGTTGGGAGCTGGCCGGCGACTAGGGGGAGGGGTGGCCACCGGCCAGAAGGGGGGCTCACAGGTAGATCTCACGCTTGGCTGCGGTCTGGGCAGATGCCGGTGTGGCCGTGGGTGGGAAGTCCGAGGTCTGGGTCAGGGGAATTTCCTCCAAGGTGGCCGAGTCCTTGCAGGAGTCATGGCTACTGTGGGAGAAGGCACTGTAGGAGGGCAGGAGGCGCACGGGGGCCGTTTTGGTGTTCCGGTCTTCCGGGGGGCTGGGGCTGCCGGCGCCCGCAGGCTCCTGCCCTCCTCGGTCCTGGTAAGGCACGAAGGTGGAGAGTTTGAGGGCGCTGCTCTTGGTCCGGCGGCTGGGAGACGACTGGCCAGGCATCCAGCATGTGTCAGAGTGACCAAACTCGCTGCACTCCCGGGTACATGTGCCCGTCATGGCGACATCGGGCAAAGGGCGCAGGTCTGCAGGAGAGCAAGGACAGCCATTAGGGATGGCACCCTCGAAAGTCTCTGCTCCATGGCCTCTCATTATCATACACAGTCTACTTCTGAGCTGAGGTGCGTGCGGTTCCTCCTGCCCACAGAGCTCAGAAACACACACACACCCACACAGGCAAGCGCAGCCACCCTTATCAACCTGTGGCCCACTGCTGCCCTCTAGGTTAGTCTCACTCTCCTACACACACACACACACACACACACACACACACACACACACACACACACACACCCTAAATAGGTGCTATTCTTCCAGCCTCACCTACCCTCCTGCACGCTTCTCACACACCCACCAAATCTGCCCTCGGACAGGTGCACAAACCATCACCTGTCTCTAGGCAGGTTCAGTCATGGAATTTCACCTTCAGATAGGATTGAGGAAACCCCATTGTGACTTAGAGCCCCACCTCGACACACATACTTCATCATGGTTATAAAAGTCTACCTCACTGGACACCACCTCTGTCCCCAGACCAAGATGGCACATACCTTCTAAATCCCTTCAAGCCTTACACGCTCCCAGCTTCCTTTGAACCCAACCCCAGCACAGCAATGCCTTACTTCAAAGCCAAGGGGAGGAGACGAGCTTCTACATGCGTGCGATGTTCACACATAAGCGCGCACACACACACACAACCAACAAGCACACACATGCAGCCCCTGCCCACCTCACACCAGCCCCTTACCATCCAACCACCATGGCCTTGCCCCCAGCTCCCTGCCCAGAACACCCACGGGAACAGGAGTTGGCCGCCTGACATCAGCAGTAGCCAGTGTGGTTGCTGGGCAGCGAGAGAATCTCCATGGGAACGGCTGGGCCATGAGCACTTCCTGTCACAGCTGCCCCCGTGCCTCCCTCACTCAGGGACAGCACCAGGCGGTGACACCCCCCTTGAGGGACATGACTGAGAAGCTCTGCCTGGGGCAGGGGCTCCCCCAGTACCACCCACTCACCCTAGCTTGGCCTCCTGCCAGCTAAGGTGAGGAGGGGATAGTTTTATTGTTAACCCTCAAAGCGCCAAAGCTTTTTAGTTCAGGGTTGAGGGACCCAGTATGGCACAGAGCACTGGGTGGGCGGGGCTGGGGGCTGGGGCGAGTCCCATAGACCCCAGACCCCAGAACAGCTCCCACCTACCTGGCACTCTGCCTCAGGGCCTGCTCCGGCCAGCCGGCTCTGCGCGGGCACAAAAAGGACGAGACTAGCATGAGATCAGGCATGGAGTGGCAGGAGACAGGACAGAGGGTGCTCTGGGCCCAGGGCCTGGGAGGTTAGACAGGGCCCTATGACTCAAGGTGAAGCCTGAGACTTTTCATCTTTTGGGAGGAGGGAGACTTTGGATTAAGAAAAGTATAAGACCTAAATCAATCTGTCTAACCCAAGGGCTGGCTTATTTAGAGTTCCCCTTCACAGGGGGATGCCTTGTATCTTTCTCATGTGCACACACACATGCACCACCAATGTACTCTCACAATATACCTCACCATCCATTCCCACACTCACCTCTGCTCCAGCTTCTCCCTTCAACACCCCCTCCCTACACACACACACACACACACACACACACACACACACACACGCCCATCCTCCCAGACTTTCTCCCAGCTTTTCCCAAACCTTCTCCCACTCTTCTCCTGGGGGGGGGGAGGGGGAGGGAGAGTCTTTCCTTCTCTGAATTCCTCATAGCATCCAAGTGCCATCAACGAGAGCATCGTGCTCTCATCCCATATCCTCTCACTCATTTGGGGACCACCATCTTCCTCCAGTTTCCTCACTCTTATCTGAGCCCCTTGGCCACCATTCTCAGGATCCCTGTGCCCTGGAAGGCAGTGTAAGGCAATGCTGAACCCAAAAGATATGGACTCTGGACTCTGACATAAGACATAGACTCTTCCAGGCCTGTCCCTTTCCAGAGGTGTAATTTTGGGCAAGCTGCAGAATCCGCCCCTCCGAGTCTCAGATTTCCCCCACGGTAAAGTGGGCACCATAAAGTTCTCAGGTGAGAGTGTGAGGAGGAAATGAGTAGATACCTGCGAAAGCAGGTGCTTTCTACCCTGCACACAAACAGAACTCAAGCCACGGAGCATCATTTTAAAGCATCATCACCCTTTCTTGGACTTTTGCTCGTTCCTGGGGTGCCTCAGCCATGCTAAGGCTCCTCACCGTTTTCAGGGTGCTCCATTTCACCTATGCTGCCATCAGGGGTGGTGCGTTCATAGTGGTCCTCAGGTAGGGCCAGGGGACCAAGTCGGGGGCCTGAGGATGACTTGCTAGATGGCGTTTCAGACTCTTCCAGGCCACTGTCATAATAACTATGCTGTGATGGGTCCTGCAGCTCCTGGGCCTGACTTGTGGCCGAGAAGGTGACACGGCGGTGAGGTAACTGTAAGGAGAGAGAGTGTTACTCTTGGCTGGCTGGCCTTCTCCATGGATCCCAACACCACACCAGTCCCAAGCCCAGCAAGACCCTCCCAGGCCTCAGCAGCAGCCAAGAAGAGGCCCAGCCCCTTAGTACAGCATAGGCCCCAGAAAGCACAGCCTCTAGTAGAGATGCCTCTTAATTCAAGGCTAGCTCCCCAGTTACAGCCAAGTCCACACATTGGAAGTCCCAACACAGCATAGGTCCCACTGTTATTACAGCCCCCAGGCTTCCATCACAACCCTAGGCCAGAACTGCACTATCTCAGCCCAGGCCTCCTAGTGCTAAGCCCAGCTGCCCCGATACAAGCATGGCGGCCCTCGCCGTTCAGAACAGAATGAGCCCCAGTATAGAGGAGAGCCCGAGAGCAGAACAGCATAGTCTCAGCCAACTCCGAGTGCCAGCCTGGCCTCCAAACACCAGCACAGGCCTCCCTTAAGCTTCTGAAACAAGCTTCCTGAAAGCAGACCTCCTAACTCCCAAACGGCTCTTCCGCACAGAAGGGAAGGGTCACACTCCCACACAGCTGGGTACCTCTTTGAGCTCCTCACCTGTCTCACTGCTCTGTAACTTCCCTTTGCCTCCATCCAAAAGGTACCAACCTCTTGCATCTTGTTCCTCAGACCAAGTCTGCAGTGCTGAGGCTTCACCGAGCCCCTCCTACTGAGCCCCCATCACCCTACAAATCCTTTCACAGAGGCTTTGGGGGTTGGAAACAAATGGAGGGAGGAAAGGAATTAAGAAGTCAGCCCTGTGGGTGTCAGAGGACATAAATGGGACCCCTCGGGGCACCCTGTGAGGAAAGGGGCTGTGGAGGACAGGCCTTTCCACGGAAGAGCACATGGAAAGCTCTTCTCCAGGGAGACCCCTCTAGGAAATGAAAGGAGCTAGGAGGGACCCCCTGCTTGGTGGACCAAGATGAGTTTAGACTGGGTGCTGGCAACGAACTGGAATAGCGACAGCCTGCTTCCCTGCCAGAAGTTCTGTCTGCCTGCCACGGGTTAATGATCAGACCAGGAACCTGGCAACCTCAGCCTGGCACTTGGCACAACCATCAAGCCACCCACCTGGGACCTCCGCTGGTTTTCCTGCCAACCAGAAATGAGAGGAGTTGTGGAGGGCACAGATCCTGGGGCCCTGGAGGCCAGAGGAGCAACAAGGCCCAGGTCCCGTTGAATCAACAGACTCTAATTTTCCAAGACAGAAGCACCTTGTCTCAGCTCTGTGGCCGTTTCATAAAAGGTCAAGGAAATAGCCAAAGAGAGAGATGGTCTTGGGTTTGTAAGCCCACACTCTCACTCCCTACCCCTTTTGCCACCTCCTATTAATGTCTGGGGCCTGGGGTCAGGGGGTTGGGGTACCAGGACAAGGAGCTTTGGAGTGATAGGAAGGCAAACCACTGCTACCTCCCCACATTTCCAGGAACCCGTTCGATCCCAAGCAGTGCAGGGTCTGGGTGATGAAACAAGGTCTCCAGAGCTGACCTGCACCGTTGGGGCTATGAGATGTATAAAGGATGCTCCATCTAGTTTGGGGATAAAGAGGCTCCAGGACAGTCCTCAAGGGCACAGGGCAGCCTGGGTATTTATGCTTCTTGTTTTCTGTCCAGTCTGACCATTAGCCCTTCTTCTCTGAAGAATCTGGTAAGCAAGGGCTTTGGTCCTACACATGGGTAAGTCCCTTGGGCTTTTCCCAGGGTTTTTGTCGCCCCCCCCCCCCCAATGAAATGCTGGGTGATTATTCTCAACCTTAACTGCACAGGCAATTCTATTGAATTGTAAGAGACCCGGTCCCAGATCACTCAGTCTCTGGTCCCGAAAGCTTGCTGAGCATTTCATGGGCTGCCTACCCATATAGACCCCTCCAGATCCAGCATGTCTGAAATCAAATTATATTTCATCGATTGTCTTTCACATAGGCTGTGAGCTCATCACTGTCCCATCCCCCACACTCAGGAAGCTGATATCCAACCTGGGAATCCTGGGAGTTTCTCCCTCATCCCCCTACCCTACTCCCTATCAACTAGGATCTTGAATACTATTGGCCCTTTCTCCCTAAATTCAGCCAAATCCACCCGCCCATCTTTTTCACTGCCATCCTTAGTGTGAACCTTACTGGCTCTATGCTTTTTTTTTTTTTTCCCTCCCTCCAGCACAGATGGACATCGAGCTAGGGCTTTACCCAGGCTAGGCAGGGCAGGTGCTCTTTTTAAAATTCAGTTCATCTGGGAAACTGAGATGTGAGGGACTTCTTTTCTTGAGGGACATTTAGCAAGGCACCCTTGTCCCATACAACCCGTAGTTCTTCCGGGCTCCTGTCACTCCTCTACGGTCTCCACCACAACCAGAACGGTCGCCTTCAACCCTCTTCTTGCTTCCAACCTGGTCCTGCTCACACCTCCTTTCAAGAGCTGCTCACACAGTGACAGTGACCCTAGGCAAAGGAGCCCTTCTACCCAAATCCTACTCACTCCTGACAAGCTGGCTCTGTGTTCCTCCTCTCCCAAAGGCCCATTCCTATTTCCCCCATATTATATCCTGGAAGTAGCAGGAGGCATTACAGTCACACGAATGTGGGAAACTCAGCTATACAAGTTAAACAAGTTCACCCTTCGACACAGGGTTTTGCAGAACGTTTTATAGGCTAATGTGATAGCTAGTCTCTTGCTAACTTAACCATAGAATCAGCTTTTAATTGTACAGTAGATAATGGCAGACTCCAGAAATCAGATTCCCTGATGCTTTGTGCTTCAGTTCTGACTCCATCAATTGTTAGTTTTCACTTGTGTGAAAAGACTATAATAAACTGGCCTGTGTCACAGAGTTTATGAGCATTGAGTGAATTCACACATAGTACCTTGTACCTAGCAAGGCCTCCCAAAATGGGAACAAACAGTAGTAATGCAAGTTTCACAGAATCACACATGGTGGCATATGAATTAATTCCAGCACGAGCAAGGCGAAGGCAGTGGATCTCTATGAATTCGAGGCCAGCCAGGTCAAGTTCCAGGCCCTTAGAGGCTACATAATGAAACCTTGTCTCAAACAACGACAAACAAGGAGCTGGAGTTATGGCTCAGCGGTTAAGAGCATTTACAGTTTTTGCAGAGGACCCAGGTTTAGTTCCCAGCACCCACAATGTTCACAACCACCTGTAACTCCAGTTTCAGGGATCCCAGCCCCTCTTCTGGCCTCCACAGGCTCTGCACACATGTGCTACAGACATACACTTAGGCAGACACAAACACATAAGAAAATTAACTAAATAAATATTAAAAACGAACAACCCACCCCCAAACAAAAACCTGTAAAGTAGTTTTGCAGTATAGATAGGGGAAAGCTGCCTATGGCCCTTCTCACTTGACACTTAGGATTCATTTCACGTGTAACCATTTTTCTATCGACGTCAAGTACATGCATGCTTGGCCTATATGCTCTGACCATAACAACAGGTAATGTGTTTTGGTTATATTCAAATGTTGGGAGGAGAGTTCAGTGTAGTTCCATGGATGGTTTGGGTTGGAGTCCAGTGAGGGACAATCCCTCAGACCTTGGTGGGGGCGGGGGGGGGGGGAAGCATCAGTGAACTCAAAGAACGGAGGAAACAATGGTTGCAAGGCAGAAATGCAGGAGAGTGCCGGAGGTCAGGTGTTTCTGGAAGTCACCTGACAGATCCTGACTCCTTAGGAGAAAGAAGTTGTTACTAGGTATGACCTCCCCAAACTCTGCTCCTCAGAAACTCTTCAGATTGTCTTTTCACACTGGGGGTACCCCTGGGCTTTGGGGAGTTTATAGATGGAGCCGAGAAGAGAGGCGGCGCCTTGGACCTCCTGGGAGTGTCTCAAGCCTCTTTGATCACCATGGAGATAAGTTGCCTCTGGCCTCAGAGACTTCCCCCAGGACAGGAGGGCCCTCACCCACACCTTAACTTCCCTCAGGCACAACTTGAGAAAAGGGAGACCTAGGAGAACAAGAAGTGAGAGATGGAGGGAGAGAGAGAGAGAGAAAGTGCTAGCTGGCAGTCCTGGCTAGAGCAAGGGGCTGAGGGAAGGGGATGGAGGTGGTTTTGGGCAGGAGGCAGACCAGGGACACCTCATCCTAGAACAATGGCTCACCCACACATGAGGGTGCAAAGTGGGTCCCTGCAGTGTTGGAGAAGCCCCTGCCTCTCCCAGGGCCCCTCCCTCTCTGGAGCCCAGGCTGGGGGTGATCACAGGGAGACACAGGGTGGGACCAGCTAATTGCTGAGTGTCGGTGTGATGAAGAGGCTGGGAAAGGGACTTGGAGGAAGATCTTGCCCTGAGGGAAGGTGGATGGTGTAATCAAAAGGTTCTCTGGCTTCACCTGAGGTAGGAAGGCTGGCAGCCACCCCACACAGGTGCACAGGTTTTAGTTCTCTCAGAAGCTACTTCATTTAGGCAGATTGCGGGGAGGTGGAGGGGGGGACTGTCTTGGACCAGGGAGACAGAGCCTCTCCTCCAACAATTTGTTGGTGAAGAGTCTTATGCTAAGGAGAATGCCTCACAGACATAGGGTGAGGAAGCACGCTACCATACTCCTCTATTTGAAAATTGAGATTTTCTCCAGACATGGAAATGGGTGTGGGGGTGGGCGGGAGATGACATGCTGAGATAGGACTCTAGGGAGTTGGGAGGGATAGAGGGTAGACACGGTGAAATTGAGGCAGGATTTAAGAACAAAGCTGCTTCCCGTCTCTCTCTCTCACTGCTTCTCTCAGTTCCGGGAAAATAAGAAACCAAAACTTCAAAAATAGAGAACTTTATTGTAGGGCCACATGGATAGGGCTGGGATAGGGGATGTGGGGCCAGCCCCCAGGGCCTGGGGCTATGAAAGAAGTTAATACATAGTACATATAGAAGGCACAAGTGGGGAGGTTTCCCCCTCCCTAGCTGAGTCCCCACCCAATTTCTAGGTCTTCTGTGTCCCTTCCAAAGGACGGCCTAGATAGCTGATCTCCAATAGAGACCCAGGCTTGGAGTCCTCTCCTCCCATTTTCCCCTGTGCCCGGCTGTCTCCAAACCTGTTCACCTGCCCATCAGCTCCACCTGAAAGACCCAGTAGCTAGTTCAGCATCTGGAGAGCTGACAAGTCAGACTTCTCCTATACGGGGAGGAGCGGGGAGGACACGATAGAGGCCCCCTTACCAGTTTCCATTCAGCCTAACCCTCCATATCTGGGCAAGGCATCAGGATCCTTAGTTGAGGTCTCAGCATCCCCGGATCAGCATTCCCACCTCCCACAGCTAGCTCAGGATGCTCCCACTGGATCTAGCCAACCACGGCAGGCAAGCCATACCTGCTCACTCCATCACTCCCACACCTCGGTCCAGATGGCCCCATGGTAGGGGTGGGGTGGGGGCTGGGGTGTGCTAAGCCGAAAGGGCTGGCCTACCTGCTTGCTGGGGTATTTGGGGGGGTTGGTGCGATAGCTGTAGTCGGAGTACTGCTCAGAGCCCGTGGACGTGGTGTCCCCGGTGCCCACAAATGTGTTTGCAGGCGGCAGGTCCTGCACCACCTGGTGCTTCTTGGAGGCCGAGGGTGATTGGGGTTGTAGCTGGATGGAAGGCAATGGGGAGTTGGAGCGATAATGGCGTCCCAAGTCAGGGCTGCCTGGTGGGTAGTTGAGGGGCAGGTGGATTCGGGGACTGTCCCCGGGGGCATCGCTCATTAGGTTGAACTTGAGGGACTTCTGGAGGCCAGCCTCATCCTCGTCCTCCACTGGTTTGACAGGCTTCGGGGACTTGCTCTTCTTCCCTTTGCTCTTGTTTCCCTTAGCAGCTTTGCCACTGGGTTTGGGGGCATACAGGTCCTTAGTCTCCTTCTTACCAGCCTGGTAGCCACTCTTGGCCTCCCGCTGCCGACAGTAGCGCACGAGTACTGCTAGGGCGATGAGTAAGGCCACAGCCACCACACCGGCTACAACACCGAAGAGAATGTTGCCGCGCTGCTTGGAGCGCTCGTATTCTGGGTCCCCGGCGATGTCAATATCCAGGGGCGTGTCCAGGCTATGGACGAGGAGGGTCTCCAGCAGCGTGCGGTTGGCTAAAGTCTCGTTGACGTAAAGGTGGACCAAGGCTGTGCCATAGCGAGGGGGCTTGCCGCGGTCACTGACCTTTACCACGAGGCGGTGTAGCCCGTGGTGGCGCCGTTCAATCTCCTTCTCCAGGGTGATGGCGCCTGAATGAGATCCAATCTGGAAGAGTCCATAAGGGTTGCCACCAGCAATGCTATAGATCAGCTCGGCGTTGACACCAGAGTCAATGTCCTCCGCGCTTACCTGGCTGACTGTCTCACCAAGACGCGTCTGCGGGGTCAGCAGGCGGTGAGAGGTGTTGGAGGGGGCGGTGATAAAGGGCGCGTTGTCGTTCTCATCCAACACATTGATGGTGACGCCAACATACGCTGAACGAGGCGGGACACCCCCATCCACGGCCTTCAGCTGGAAGGTGTAGGTACTCTGTTGCTCTCGATCGAAGCTCAGACTGGATAAGATGGTGCCTGTGCCATTCTGGATGACAAAATCACCATTGTCCTGCTCTACTGAGAGCTGCACCCGGGCATTCTCCCCTTTGTCTCCATCAATGACAGTCACCATTCCCACCGGACTCAGTGCTGGCATGTTCTCCATCACTGAGAAGTTGTAGCCACTCAGCATAAATTTGGGGTCATTGTCATTGCAGTCAAGCACGTTGACGAGGACCGTGGCTGTACCCTGAAGGCTGGGACTACCCCGGTCGGCAGCCACCACCTTCAGCTCGTAGCTGTCTCTCTGTTCCCGATCCAGCGATGTCTTCACCCGGATCTCCCCATTCTCGGGGGAGATAGTGAAGAGGCCTTGGGCAGCTGGCTCCGGCTCCAGAGAGTACACCAGCTCTGCGTTAGAGCCAGAGTCGGCGTCGCTGGCGGTGACCTCGGCCACCACTTCACCAGGCTTGTTGTTTTCTGGGAAGGCGACTTCAGTGATACTCTGGGTGAAGACGGGGGCGTTGTCATTGACATCTACCACCTGCACCTTGAGGGAGTTGGTGCTAGAGAGCGGGGGATTGCCCGAGTCCACGGCCACGATCTCAATGGTATAGTCTTTGACTTTCTCGTAGTCAAGAGGGGTGGTGGTCTGCAGAAAGTACTTTTTCTTACTGTCGCTGCCTGTCTCACTGGCCTGGCGTAGCTGGAAGGGCACATCACCCGCTACTACACAGGTGACAGCTGCATTCTCTCCCTCGTCTCGATCAGACACCTGCACCAAGGCCACAGCGGTCTCCTCTGCCACGTCCTCTGATATGTTGGCCATCCCGTCTTGATGAGTCACTAGCCCTATGCCTCGGATCTCGATGGTGGGGGCATTGTCGTTCATGTCTTTCACAGTCACAACTACCTGGGCACGGGCACTCTTGGGGTTGGCGCCTCGGTCCTTGGCGAGCACCGAGAAACGCAGAGTGCTTAGATCCTCACGGTCCACGGGGCCCTGAACGGTGATGAGTCCGGTGTTTCTGTCGAGTCGCAAAAGACGCCTGACAACTTCAGGTGCCTGGTGGAAGGTATAGTCGATCTCCGCATTGGCACCTTGGTCTGAGTCGTTGGCTTTCACCTGCAGGGAACAGGAACAGGTTAGTAAGCGAAGGGGTATGCACTACCAATGTCCTTTCCCACGAACACATCAGCCTCAGTGATGCCAACTCAGCACCCTCGGTATAGTCTCTCCCCTAGACCTGGCACTCTGATAAACACTGCTAACCTATTTTCCTAAAGAGACCAGATGCAGCTTGCAAATCCTCCTTAGTGACACTGCATCACCAGGACCAGGCAGAATTATATTCCACTCTTCATTTGTACCAGTCCACCTAAGCAGGGAGGTGAAGGGCTGACAAGCACTGAGCAAGCCCTTTCAGTCAAATAAGCTGCTCCCGCCCTCCCCTCCCCCGCTGCCACCACCACCGCCGCCCAACTTCTGAAAGGATGAGAAAGGATTTGAGCAGTGGAGATGTTAGGCATTATGCACTTCTGTACATGCCTTGTATGCAAGCATGCAACATACATACAAGTATGTGGCTGTAAGTTATGATTACATTTGCGTGTGAGAAGGTATGTTTGTTCATGCGTGTGCATGCATCAGTGGGGACCCCCATGCCCAACTAGAGGCCCCAGATGAGGGGATTTCTAGTGAAAGCAGCCAGGTAGAGATAAGGGTCAGAAAGAGCCCGGCAGGCCCAACCCAGCCACTGCTGTCAAACTGGGGAAACCTGTTTCTGGAGCTCCTTGACTGTTGTCTGCTGTTGGCAAGGCACCAGTGTGAGGAATCCAGCCTGAGCCTGGGGCCAGAAGGGAGGGGTTGGTGCAGTCCACAGAGCCTGCTGGCAGCGGGCTGGGCTTCCAGAACCAAACAATGAACTGCCTGTCCCTTTGCAGTGGGCACGCCCTCCCACACCAATGCCGCCCTGCACTGGGACCCAGTCTATACAAACATGGGTGGTAATGGGGCAACAGAAGCCAGGTGGGAATGGCCATGAGGTACCACAGGTGAGGGGTTGGAAATATTTACAGCCAAACAGAATGTAATGAAGTGTGTGTGTGTGTGTGTGTGTGTGTGTGTGTGTGTGTGTGTGTGTCAGGGGGAGATGGTGGGAAGGAATAGTAGACATAACTTGGCATGGCCTCTAAGGAGCAAAATGAAAGTCTTGGGTTCAGATCCCAGCTCTACTGCTTTCCAGTTAATTATGTGGCCTTGGGACAATTATTTAATCTTCCTAAGCCTCACCCTACAAATATATAAAATGGGGATGAATAACAAAACTTATTTTCTAAGATTGTGATAAAGGTCAAATGGGATAGTATGAAGAAATACCTAAGCCAGGCATGGTGGCGCACACCTTTTATCCCAGCACTCAGAGAGGCAGACAGATCTCTGTGAGTTCGAGGCCAGCCTGTTCTGCAAAGCGAGTCCAGGACAGCCAAGGCTACACCGAAAAACCCTGTCTTGAAGAAATGCCTAATACTGCCTAGAACACAGCAAGTGAGTCTTAAATAATCCCCCCTTCCTTTTGATCTGCCTGTCAATAGTTCATTCATTTACCCATCCATCTGTTTCTAGGAAATCCAATTACACAGTGCTAAGCGCTATAGCTTGAGGCCCTCACACCACAGCTGAACTTCCATCCTTCTCCTTAGGAAGAGACCTCTGTCCATACCCGTCAAGGCTTTTCTACAGGAGACTCTTGGACAAGGGCTCCCAGGTACCCCGGTGTCACTTCACACCTTTTTTTTTTTTCCGATTCAGAGTTTCTCTGTGTAACCCTGGGTGTCCTAGAACTCCCTCTGTAAACTAGGCTGGCTTCAAACTCAGAGATCCTCCAGCCTCTGTCTCCAAAGCGCTGAGATTAAAGGCATGCACCACCACCACCTGGCAAATCTATAGCCATATTCCCTACCCTATCCCAGTGTGTCCATCCCCAGCCCTCTGGCTGTGCTATGGCCTCCCTGACTCTAGATTGGCCACCTCATTTCTTGTCCACCTCCTTCCCCCACCGCTCATCCTTGTCTCTGTCTATGGCTCCTACTTTTCCACTCTTGCTTAGTTCTAACTCTGCCTCTTTCCCACCCCTGTCCTTTCCCATGCACTTTTCAGTACTGCCAACCAACCTCTGAGGACTCTTTATGTCCTGTGTCATCTCACTGAGAGGATGTAAAGCCAAACTATAGGACGTGAGCTAAGATGGGCTCTGACCTCAGGGCTCAGCTTCCTATCTGTTAAATGGGTATAATGCTTACTTACTTTGTACTGTAAGGAATAAATTATATAATACACATAGTGTATTTAGAACAGTGCCTGGCACCTAGGCTATTATTACTCACCATTCCGAATGGCTGTCTTTCTATTCTTTCTCAGCCTTGCTTTTATATTCTAGTCCACAAGCCTCTAGAAAAGATGAAAAACCGCCACCCACTCACTTCAGCTCCAGGACCCAGAACGAAGGGTCTCTCAGGTTGGATAACGGTTGTCCAGGCCAGCTAAACTCTCTCTAGCTTGCTCACATCACAGCCAGAGATAGCTTCAGCCCATGGGGAAGGAGAAAGAAGATGGGGCTGGCAGGAGGCCAGGGGCTGAGATGACAGCGGGAGATACACCCACTTGTCTGCAGGGACGCTTCTCTGCTCCCTTCCAGGCCCCAGCCCCACCAGTCTGCTGCCCAGCCCCTGAGGCGGTTCCCAGGAAGAAGGATGCTGAGAATTTTCATAGTTACTGGCCCCTCTGCAACCATCGTAAACACCACATACCAATGGCACCCTATGTCAGGGGAAGGAGCGAGGGTACGAACAGTCCGATGAGATTTGTCAAAACTGAGGAGCCTCCTGGCTGACACAGTCTCATGACTTTGTTGGGCAGGGACACATGGAGGTTGTGCCTTTAGCTGAAGCAAAATCTTACCTGACTAAAGGGACCTGCCCCCTAGGTAGGAAGATGCTCCCGAGGTGGGTGGGGTGATGGTGGTGGTGGTGGTAGTGGGGTGGGTGTCTACTGGATAAAAGGTGAGCCCCTTCATCCAACCTAGGCTAAGCAGAGGACACTTCCCGAGCTTGGAGTAATTTCACTTCCCAGAAGTTTTCCTAAGTTGAATCTGATGGGGAGGGATAATGCTATTGAGATGCTATGCCACTGTCACCTAAGTTGATTGACAGCGGAAGAAAATACCACTTGATGAAGTGGAAGAGAGGAAGCTGGTGAGAAATTCTCCTTTGGCTGGGGCTGGGGAGAAGGGACAGTCCCACAGCTTTCTATTGGGTTTTTCATCCCCTAAGTGAAGGAATCTTCCACCTGCTTTCGGTGGATCCCATTTCTAAAGATAGGTCACCCTGACAAGTTAGATGGAGTGGGCCTCTCACCTGGATGACCGAGTGGCCGATGGGACTATTCTCAGACAGCTCAGCTTCGTAGGATGGCCTCTCGAACTTGGGCGCATTGTCATTTGTATCAAGCACGGTGACGCGGAGCAAGGCGCTGCTGGCGCGTGGAGGACTGCCGCCATCCTGCACTTTGATGGTGAGGTCGTAGGAGTCCCAACGCTCACGGTCCAGGTTGCCCATGACAATGAGCTGTGGCTGCTTCTCCTCCTGGTCCTCGGCCACCTGCAGCCCGAATAACTCCTGGGCCTCAGGCCCAGCCTGCAGCTCGTAAGATGCTACGCCATTGGGGCCAGCGTCACGGTCTGAGGCCAGTGGGATGGGGAAGAGCGAGCCAATGTTGGTGTTCTCGGGGATAGCCAGGGTGATGACCGGTGAGGCAAAGTTGGGTGTGTTGTCATTGATGTCCTGCACCTCTATTTGGCCCTCCAGCAACCGGGGGCTGCCGTTCTGCACGAGGTCCGTGATAGACACCTCAAACTCCAGGATACAGGGATTCCCAGGAATCTGGTTCTGGCATTCACGGAGCCCCTCTCGGTCAATGGAGGTCTCTGTGGTGAAAATGTCACCGGTCTTGCCATCCACCCGAAGGTATGGAGCACCTACCTCTAGTTTATACAGATGACCCACGTCTGGAAAACCATAGTCAGCGGCAAGGCTCCCAATGAGGGTATTGGGTGGCTGCTCCTCCGGCACCTTGTATACTACCTGGGTGGTATGGCCTGCAGATGGAGTGAATAGGAGCAGCAGTGGCAGCAGTAAGAGGGGCAGCAGCAGCTGCTGCCCCCCAGGCCCTGGGCTGGGCCTCAGAGGCCCCATCCTGGCAGGCTCCAAAGTCAGAAGAACTACAAGAAGACACAAAGTAGAGACCATCAGCTATGAAGAGGAAATCGACCCTGAAGGCTACCAGAGCCAACCTCTCATTTCTCCCTCTCCCACTGAAACACCATTCTCCCACAGGGAGAGTCAATCCCAGCCCTAAGATGGGATTCCAGAACCGAGTCTCACCCGCAGTGGGGTGTAGCAGCTGTGCCTGACCCAGCTGGAGAACTTGGTAAGATGACAGGCAGGTCTACAGCAGCTCCTGCCCATGGCACACCCTTACCCAGCTGACGTTCCCTGGGTACCAACCCCCTCTTCCCCCCGCCCCGTCTGCTTTCAGCTCTGTGCTTTGCACAACACCTCCTTCTCACCAGCATCTTGCCTTAGTCACCCATGGTAATTACCCTGATACTGAGATAGGGAGCAAAAGCAAGCGGAAGGGTTAGGCCAGGGATGTCTCCGGTTGGAGCACTCCTCCCCACATACCCACCCCTCAGATGCCCCAGACCCTGAAAGTCGTTATTGCCTGTGCTTCCCGTTCATGCTAGCTGGAGGAAAAGTGCAAAAGTGTTTCAGTTCTCTTTCTTCTGAGATGCCAAATAAGCTTATGTGTATGGGGTATTACATCCCAAAACATCCCAAATCCTTCGTTTTTGACAAGCAGCGTCCACAGTGCCCAGTGTCGCCTACTCCCATAAGTGAATGCTAATACCTTGTGAAAATTGCTAACAGCAGGGACAGTGAGATGGCTCACTGGGCAAAGATGCCTGCTGTCAAACCTGTGTTCAGTCCCTGGGACATACATCAGAAGGAGACCTCTGACCTCCAAACATTTTCTGTGACATACACCCTTCAACATACATATAAAAGAAGTATAATTTAAAAGGATTATTTTTAAAAATGCTAAAGTTAATATGTGTTAGCCCTCCCTGACTTCCCCACAAATTTATCTATACACACACACACACACACACACACACACACACACACACACACACAACCATGGGCAAGTGTGTTAGAAGAAAGGAGTAGAGGTCAAGACTAGGGTTAGGACTGACTGACCTTCAAATTGGCATGGGGACCCGCCCTGGCCTGCTCTTAACAACAGAGCGCCCAGCAGGTCTAACTGGGACAGAGCATCGATGACACCATCAGCCTTTCCTCGGTCCACCCCCTCTGCCTTCCAGATGATCATCTGCCTCCTGTTTCTTTTTCTTTTCTTTTCTCCTCTCCACCCACCCCCACCCCCCACCCCGCAGTCCTGAGACTTGAGCACAACACATTGCACGTGCAAGACAAATGGTCTACCACCAAGCCACATTCCCAGACCTCCTTTTTTTTTTTTTTTTTTTTTTTTTTAAACAAAGTCTCACTAGGTACCCCAGGCTAGCCTTTGACCCCTGACTCCGCTTTCAGAATGCTGGGATTACAGATGTACACTACCATACCTGGCTTTGGCTTCCGTTTGACCTTTATCCCTGCCTGCATCCAGAGCCTGCTGCATACTGATCCCTTCTTTCCCTGTCCCCAACTGGTCCAGTGTCTCTCACACCCTCCTTCCTCTGCCACCCCAGAGCCTTCCAGGAAGGGCTGTGCTGTGACTACAAGTTGCACCACCATTACCACAATAGCTGCCTCTTTCGTCACCCCGTTCTGAGGCTGTCCACCTGCTCATGTTATCAGACCTGCCAGCACTGTCCCAGGCACTGCTCTCTCATCCCAATAAATGAATAAATAAATAAATAAATAAATAAATAAATAGATCAAACAACCATGGCAAACCCTTCCTTATTCAAATCCCAAGTCCTTGGTTCAGCATTTTTTACAGGGAGGGAGCTTCCCTCCCCTGGAATTTCTATCCCAGGCCTGACACTGATCGTGCCCATCCCACTGAAGACAGGTTCTGCCTGCGCCTGCAACCCTACAATGCCTTCCTAGGCCTCTCCAGCCCACAGTGACCTCTCCCCCTCCAAGTCACAGCCACTTATTTTCTACTCCAATTCTAAGGCAATGAATCACTGGGCTGCCCCGAACACCGCCCCACCCTGTTGTTCAACTATAGTATTGGGCACCTATTGTGTGTTCTTCGTCTCCCCAGGAAGATGACAGACATTCCAAAGAGGCAAGAGTTCATATATACTCACTCTTCCCCCTGCCCCACTGACCAAAGCAAGGTAAAACTGGGTTTATGTTAGGTGCCTATTTACATATTCAACAAATGCTTATTAGTCACTTAAAATGAGCTAGGCTGTGTCCTGGGCACTAGAACACAGCAGCAAAGATTGGGCCCGTGTGCTGTAACAGTGATTCAACGGTTGCCAGTTTGCTGAGTTACCTGGCATACATAAGGCAGAAGGGTGAAGATGAGCCTGGGTTGTGACTTCAGATAATTTGAGGGCAGCCCCAGCTGCCAACGCTCTGGAGCAAACAAACCAAAGCACCAGTTTCTTCATCCATCAAATGGAGACAATACCATCTCTTTCCCAGTGGGTTTGAGTTCACCTAAGCTAAATGTTTGTAACAACGTAGGCATTCAACAAAAGGTCTTTTCTTTCAAAGCACTTAGCACAATCGCAGTAACGGGCCTGTTTGGAAAATTGACTAATGTTTATCTTTCCTACAGCATTCCTTGAGACAGGCCTCGAATACACACACAGTAACCCAGGCTGTACTGGAATTCAAAATGTAGTCTAGGCTGGCCTCTTAAGGGCTGAGATTACACTTATAACTGCCTAATTGTTTAACGCCCAATTGTTTACTGTGTCATCACCTATGGACCCGACACACAGTAGGCCTGGAGTGAACAGTTCTTGTGCAGTGGAGGTTATTCTGGTTCCCTGAGCTTAGCTCCTGATGATGGCCTTGGTTGTATTCACTTGCCTACTTGTCAGTTCCCCAGGAATCTACTGGGACAATGTAAATCTCCGCTCAGTGTCTACTCTGTAGCTCAGCAAACTCACCAAATGTACAGATTCCTTGTACAACTCAAGCACGTCACTTTTCTTGGGGAGCCTTCCCCAAACACAGGCCCCTCTTGAACCTGTGAGACCCTTCAACAGCTATGTGTGCATGCCACTCTCAGCCACAATTTATCTTTAAAGGAGGAGTATCACGATGCCCCATTTGGATCCCCCCTCCACCATACTACTCCAAGCTCCAACCCAAAACATATCTCCAGTGGACTGTTCAAAAAGCTCCCTCATTTATGACCCCTACCCCCAGATCATGAAGGGTTCATGAAGGAGGGGGGGGAGTGTGTCACATCCCCCTGGAGAACTATACAACATTATCAAGGAGGATTTTTTTCTAAGAAAATGTCTGTTCACAAAATGTGGCAGCAAATGGAAGGATCTGTGGTCTGACGAATTCGGGGTGATTTCATTTATGGCAACTTTGACAGCTAAATACTACACCTCTCACTTGGGGCTCTCCTCCCATCCTGAGATCACAACTCACTCACTCAGGCCTCCCAGTCCCACCTCCCTTTAAGGGCTTGCTTTGCCTCCAGCAAGAAAGGTTTATCACAGGGGCTAAGGCACCATCCAGGAAGGTTATGGAGATGGGAATGGGGTTTGGAGGGTTAAGCAGGGTTTAGGTCCTTGAAGTACTTGTAGAGTTCTACCAAAATAAGGATTATCTAGCCCTACCCTAAGGAATTTTGATTGGAAGGTGGGACCTGGAGAACCCCCCCCCCCCCTAGGCAATTGTGATACAAAGGTCTGGGAAAACAAACTTGATAGAGACTTGTTTGACAGAATTGAAAAAGAGCTTAAGCCCTGCAAACTGTTTCATTGCCACCTTTGCTAACACCACCACCATCCCAAAAAAACTTCATTAGTGCACTGCTAAACACTTGACTGAATTCTCCCAATCATTCGAAATGGCTATCGCCTATTTTTATAGTGCCCTCCCCATACCTTTTAGCTTTGGCTTTGTTTGGTTTTAAACAGGGTTTCTCTGTGTTGGCCTGGCTGTCCTGGAACTTGCTCTGTAGGCCAGGCTGGCCTCGAACCCAGATATCCACCTGCCTCACCAGTGCAGGATTAAAGGTGTGCCCACCACGCCCCATCTCCTTCACATCACTGATGTTCTAAGACTCAAAACTATGTTAAACACAGAAACTGTACCAACAGGCAGGATCTATGAAAGAGTGCATCTCTTCTCATCTGAAAGACTGGATTTGGGGAAAGACTCAACGGAAGCCTGAGGCTGAAATAAGGTATTTATTACATTTTTTAACCTCTCCCCCAACCATAGACTGCCAACCTGACCTGACCAGGAGGGAACCTCAACTCCGAGCCATTTGCAGCTGTAGAGACAGTCATGTGACCTGCCAGGAAGGGCTGGGAGAAGCAGTAAAGAGGCCTTTCCACATCCCTACCCCCAACATTGCTGAACTTTGTCCCAGGCCGTTAGCGTTGGGAGTCATTAGACTCAGGCGGCAGCCTTTGAAGCGATTAGCACCTTATCTGCCTGCACTGCCTTCCTAGGCAAGGGTGCCTCTCCACCCAGTGACATGGGTGTCCAGGACCCAGGCAAGAGAAAGGCACAGGGACCTGTCTCCATCAGGATGGAGGAGCCACAAAAGGAAAAAAAAAAACCACATCAGGGGTATAGGAATGAGGGACAAGGGGATAAGAGTCCCAAAAGGCCGAGAGGGGAAAACACATCTTGCGTCAACATCTGAGAAGGTATGAGGACAGGTGAGGGTTCACTTGGAACCTTCATTTCCACACCACTTTGGGACCAAAGTCCACTTCTTGCTTTCACTGTTGCAGCGAGCAGGTCATCTCTGAAGGCCCACACCTGCCCCAGCACCATTACACAGTAGCCACTGGTGCTGCAAGCACAAAACACCAAAGGACAAAGGGACCATCTGAGAACCTGGGCGGGAGGGTAAGCAAGCAGAGCTGCAGGGGTGGAGCTGCTCAGGGGCTTCCCACAGCGAGCAGCACTGTTCCTCTTCCCTGTCTTCCAGACCTTCTATTAGGCTCTGCAGGCTTCCAGGCACCTGCATTCTTGAACCAGATTGCTAAATTCAAACCCTCACCCCAATCCTTGCTAGTTGTGTGACCTTACCCAGGTGATCCACATTTATGAATCTATTTATGTATTATTAAATAGGGGGGGGGCTAAGAACTCTCTATGTCTTGTGCATGCAAGATGGCTCAGCGGTTAAAGGAGCTTGTCTTTGAGCCTGATAACCTTAGTTTGATTCCTGAGACCCAAAGAGTCAAAGGAGAAAAGCAACTACTGAAAGTCATTCTCTGACCTCCAAATGCGTGTTGTGAGCGTGAGTGCACAGATAAACTAAATAAACAAAGGTAATACATTAAAAAAAAAAAATTCCTGCCTCTTGACGTTACTCAGGAGAACTAAATGAGATCCGATCCCTTGCAAGATGGATTAGATATTTAAGGCTCCTAGTCCTGTGATAGAACATTCTATTCCACCAACTAGGCACAGAGTAGGTGCTCTGTGGCGCAATGAGTGAACGAACGAATATACAGCCCATGAAAGAAAAGGCAGTGTGTGCTCTAGTATTGCCCCCACAATGGGCTCTGGCCAAAAGTAGCTGCTCAATACATTTATTAAATACGAAAAACGGGGGGGGGGGGGGGCAGTATGCTAACAACATAGTTTAACAAAATCCCTTTCTGCAACACCAAGTAGCTTGGTTCCTGGCAGGGGCACCTCTTACCCCACATCAGAACCCGGATTCTCTCTTCGCTCCTCCCCACCCATGCAGGCCCCATTCCAAGCAATGTCTCTTGCCCAGCTCTCTGCAGAAGTACCCAGAGGTGCCAGATACCCTTATCCCTTCTAATATGGAACCAGACAACAACACCTAGACGAGGCTGCACCAGAACTCGGGCCTGTTCCCCCGTACCCTGCTTCTCACCCTTTCTGAGGTTTCTTAGGTTCTCTCCTGGAACCCATCCTCTGACCTAGCCTATTACCGGTTTCAGCCCCACCATGGAGGACCAATTCCCCCCACCCCCACCTCTACAAGAAAGTAGCATCCAGGTGCGCTCTCACACACATCTAGACCCATAAGGCTCCACAAACACCTTCTGGGTTGTACTGGTCTAGGGAGCTCGTGAGGACTGACCCAGAGCAGGTGCTGGAAGGAGCCCTGTACCTCCCAGCTCTAAGTCCTAGGCTTAGCCAGCATCAGTCTGAGTCCTCACCATCTTGGTCAGTGAGCGCTCTCAGTACACACCCAAGCACGCCCGCCCGAGCGCCTCCTCCCAGGGGAGGCCGAGTGTGTGTCTGTAGTGAGTGGGGGGGGGGGGTGGAGCGGCGACGGCGGCCGCTCCTAAGGTTTTGGTCGCCCCATCCCCGCCCCCACCAGGGTGATGCCTGGCCTCTTGGAGCCCAAGGTGAGACTCAGTGAGGCGCAGTATAGTGAGAACTCTCTTAGGCCAGGCGACTACACGCGTCCCTCGCCTTCAGGACCGCCGCGGGGAATCCCTCCTCTCCCGCATCTCCGGCCTCCGCCTAGGTCCCCCCACAAGCCGGCGCCGGCGGGAGCAGCGCAGCGGGCGCCGGGAGGGGGGCAGGGAGGAAGCCGGCGCCGGAATCACAAAGCCGCGAGCCTCGCCGGGCGGGGACATTCTCATAAAACCGATCCTCTCAAGGCGGCAGAAACCGGGTACTTCCCTGCACTCAGTCCTCGATGGCCTCGGCGTCACCTGTTTTTTTTTTTTTTTTTTTTTTTTTTTTTCTACTGAAGGAATAGTCGCCCTCACTGCTGGGGAAACTGAGGCCAGGAGCCTGAACTACCAGAGAGTGGCCGGAGAAAGGAACGAGAGTCCTATTCGCCTACCGGTTTTTCTTCTGCGCATGCTGCGGGCTCCATTCTGGCCCCGGGGCCTTGTCAGCACACAGGACTGGCCTGCGAGCCGGCCTCCGTAGAGGGGCACCCAGGTGTGCGGGACGTAGGTGTGCTAGGGACGTAGGTGGTTCGGAGAACTCAGTTAAATGGCCCGAGAAAGGTCTCAAACACCTTCTATAGTGTTGTACCTTTTGCAGAGGGACCTAGAGCCACACGGGCCCAGGGTGGCGGCATGGCGCGGCCTGTCAGGTCCAGCTTGTTCCCGGAATACCTAGCCGGTCAGGCCCGGGAGTGGAAGTAGGGGGAGGTGCCGCCGGGAAGCCGGTCTGGCCGGCCCGGGGGCTCCGGCTATGCCGATATTTACAATAACAAAGTCGCGATTGAGGTGACATGGCTCTGGGTGCTCTCTAGGAGAGCCTGGAGGCTTCTCCCGAGGGAATCCGACCAGAGAGAGTGGAGTGTGTGTGTGTATGTGTGTGTGTCTGCGCGCGCTGCGGAGTGTAATGTGACACTGTTGGTGTAAGGTATGTGTGACAACCAGCGTTAAAGATGCTTGAAGCTGTGGATTCTGTTTGTGGGGCGCTGTTGTCGGTACCTCTGTGCTAGGGTGTGTGCTACCAAGGCGTGCTATGTGACACTGGGTTGTGCATGTGTGGGTGCAGTAGAGAGGGGCAAGCAAGACCTGTGTTGTATACCTATGCCCTGACCAAAGAGTGGGCACCCATTTATGTTAGGGTGTGTTCCTTCAAGCGGCATGTGTAGGGAGCTAGGCTTTGAGTGTTCATTTGGTGAACTGAAGCAGTCATAATCGTACATGAAGGCACGAGGTTGTGTGTGTGTGTGTGTGTGTCTGGCATCGCTCAGTATCACACCCGATTGTGTTGTAGCTATCTATGGCCACGGGTTGTGTGTCCCCGCTGCTGATCATGCAGGCGCCAAAGCAGATTCTGAGCTGGTGACTGTGCCCCAGTGGGCGCTGGTGTGCGGGAGGCATGTCTGTGCTCACATATGTACGGATGTGTGTGTGTGTGTGTGTGTGTGTGTGTGTGTGAGATGTGGCTCTTCCAGGTGTCCGCGACGAGCTGGAAGCGCCTGAGTGAGCTGAGCAAATCGCCCAACAAGTGTGTGTGTCGTGGATACTGTTTCTAGCTTGCCTGGCCCTCCGGCAGCCCCCGGCTGAACTGATGGCCTTGCGCTTCCCCCAAACCTCCATTCCGCGCGCTCCTGGAGTCTCTCATCCCAGTGGCTTGGAGCGCGCCTGGGTGCGGGCGCCGGGGCTGGGGTCCAAGCCAGCACCCCCTCCCTTCTCTCCGTATCTTGCAGTGGACCTTGGAGACCAGCCGCAACCACCGACTCGGTGTCCCAGCGGCCTCGGCCTCAGCCCCGGCGCGCTGGGCACCGGCTGAGCCCTGGTCTCCTCGCTCCACCGAGCGCCCCTCCCTCAGCTCCCTCCGGCCATGGCCGCTCTGGGCCGGGAGCCGCCACCGCCAGATCCTTACCCGCCTCGGGGGCAGCACCGGCCGCCGGCCCCACTGTCCGTGAGCAGCCGCCCGCCCCGGTGCGGGCTGCGGCTCTACACGGCTGGGGCTGGCGCTGCGGTTCAGGCTCCGGCTCCGACTGGCTGTGGGCACAGCAGCCCGGCGGCTTCGCGTCCGCGCCGCGCTCCCGCTCCGCTAGTGTGTGAGGCGGCAGCGGCGGCGGCGGCGGCGGAGCCAGCAGCGAGCGGAGCGCACAGCCGGCCCGCCCCCTCCCTCCCCCTCCCTCCCGGCCTGCCCGCCCTCCTCCCGCCCGCCCCCCCCCTTTCGGCCGGGAGGTGGAGCTGGGACCGCTCTGGTCCCGCTGGGAGGGGACCCTGAGCACCGCGCCCCCAAACCAGCTCCCCCTCTTCTTACGCTGTCCCCACCACTGCCTAAAGCCCCGTGCACAAGCTTCCTTCTCGGCTCTTTACCTTATCCTCATCCCATCCAAGCCTCCATCTAGGACCTTTTCGGAATAGCTCTTTTCTGCCTCAAACACCTGTCCCCGACTCTGTCGCCTGGGAAGTCAAAGCTGGGGAAGTGTCTCCTCTAGCTCTTTCTTCCCCAGTATCTTTCCTGAGGAGCTGTTCCTCCAGGCCTACCCTTTCCCAGCCAGACCCCCGAGTCACCCGGAGTGGCCCTCCCCTCTCTTTGAGCGCTGGGGAAGTCCGCCCATCCCCCCACCCCCCTGTCCCCCGCCCCCCCCCCCCCCATCCTCCGGCCGGAGCTGCAGTGGGAGTGAGACTATAAAGGGGACCGTAGAAAGAGTTAGAGGATGTGATCTTGGAGCTCGAGAGCGAGGACGAGGAAGATATATTCAAGTGTGAGGACGAAATGACGCTCCTGGTGTCAGGCTGTTCGAGGGTCGCTCGATCACCTGCCCTCTGGGCGAAGTAGAGCTTCTGCCACTTGCTTTAGGCGGTGACCTAACACACCTCATAGAGTGGAATGGGTCTTTACCCTGTGAAGCTGCGCAGTGTCACGACGTGTGTCACACGCCCTCACAGTGCCACAAGCTCCCTGTCATTCGGAGAGTCACACACCGTGTCACACGCAGTGTCTCACACTCCAATACTTGGTTTCTTACGCTCAGACCTGGCTCTCTGGCGCCATCTTGAGGTGCTTGAGCAGCTTGGGCACTCCCTCTCGCTCAGGTTCTGGTACCCAGGCTGCCAAGTGCCCCAATTCAGCAGGACCTCCTGCCTAGTGCCGCTTTATAAGCCAAGGCCCCATGTTCCAGGTCAGACAAATGTGGAAGATTATCCAGCAAGACCTGGTGTTGTGTGTGGAAAAGGTTCTTATATGAGACGACAGCTCTCGAGGTCTCTGCCATAGCTGCTGACCTCCCCCCCTTTCTGTCCCTCCCTTAATTTCTCATCTCTACCTTTTTTCTGTAACGTGTTTCTTTCTTCTGCTTTCTCCTCTACCTAGCCTCTGGGCCTCTTTATGTGGGACATTCTTCATGGTAGGGGTGAGATTTATAGCAATGGAGAACTGCCAGAGATCTCCCAGAGCACCTCCAACCTCGACACATCTTCCTTTCTGATCTGGACCCTCTGCTCACCCTCAGCCCCCAGGAGCCCAACTGGGATGCTCAACAGGAGCTGCAGAAAGCTGGTGGGAAAGAGGGCCTGTCCTTTAAGGGGCTTCTCTCTGTCTCTTGCAAAGCTCATACTCGTCCCGTCATTGAGCACAGCACCAAGAAGCAAATCAGTGGGCTGGAGAGAAGAAATCTTCCCCAGCTTCCCTGCCCCCAGCATGTGCCTGCTGCCCACTGCAGCAAACCCTCCCCAGGCTGCTTGCTGGGAGCCATTCAAAGGCTCCTCTGTTCTCCTCCTTTGCTCAGTGCTGAGCAGGATCAGCAGCCACCGAGCTGGGCAGGAAATGCTAATCTCCCAGATGTTCCCTTCCATCCTCCCTGCTCCACCACCATCAACCCAAAATCCTGCACCAAGTGGTTAGAATAGAACTGGGCCAAGGCAGCAATAGGAGGGTGTGTTTAGTCTTCCCTGCTTCACGGCCCTCCCTACTTCCGCTGACAGACTGTTTCCGTGGGGACCTGAGATGGGACAACGTAGTAGGTATGAGTATTGGGTGTGTTCCCCCACCCCGGGAAGGCAAGCAAGCTTGCCGAGACTTCGAGGAGGATGCTTGGGGGGAGGAGGAGTAGATAGAGGGGGTAGCATTGAAGAAGAGAAGCGAGGCCTCTTGGCCCTGTACCAAACTGGAAGGAGGACCAGTTGGCAAGTGAAGTGTTGGGGGAGGCTCCTCAAACTGACAGTGACTGAGAGTCCATCTGGGACTGTGTCCAGAGAATGAAGCCAGGGTGATGCTAGGTATGAAAATGGCTGGGATGCTTGCTGGTATGTGTTTACCTGGGATGGGCTGTAGCTAAAAGAACTGGGATACAGTAGAACCTGAAACTAATAGAAAGGCTGTTGCCTCTGCTGTGATTCTGGTGTGCCTAGGCTGTAACCAAATGGTCAGATGACCTAAGAAGCTATTGAGGAGTGATGTGTGTATATATGTGTGTGTGTGTGTGTGTGTGCGTGTTGAAAGAGAGCTGTAACTGAAAAGTCACCGTTCTGCAAGCTGTAGGTGTGAGGCTGGCTATAGCTGAGCTGTTCTGCGTTCATTTGATGCAGTTAGGGCTGTAGCTGATTCTGCCGTGTCGGTCTTAGCAGATAAAAAAGCTGTTGCTAGGAGCCTGTACCCGAGACGCAGGCTGTTACCTGGGATAAGAGCCGAGCTACTGTTGTATATAGGACTGTGGCTAGCATGCTATTGGTCCTGAAGCTATAGCTGTGATGACAGCATCTTGAGGATTGGCTATAGCTAAGATGCTATTGCCCAGGATTGTGACTGGGCTGTTCTCGTGTGCACGGCTCTCATTGGGATGCTGTTATGCCTGCAGCTAAAGCTGCAAAGCTCGAGTATAGCTAGGACGCCATTTCTTGGTAATATAGCTGGACCACTGTTGTGTGGGGGCTGTCGCTATGACTCCGTTGTCTAGGAGATGAGAAGTTGTTCCCCGAGATGCTGTTCTGGGAGGCAGCATGCAACTGGAGATGGGAGCTGATCTTACTCAGGATGGTCCTCCAGTGGCTAATGCTGGGTCTGTGGCGGGCTGGGTGGGGGAGGCCAGGTGAGTCTTGTCTAGAGGTCTGGGAGATGTCAGGGCCCTAAGGTCTGGCAGGAGCTGCTGCTCCAGGGAGGCCTCAGCAGCTGCTCTGCTGTGGAGCTCAGAAGCCTGTTTTCATTACTGTTTTAACTCTTTTTTTAACCTTGTTTTTCTCTCGGCTGCACTTTCGCTCACTCATTAATTTTGGTATTTTTCTCACGGTGCCTCAGCCCCTGTCACGGCTGCCATGGCAACAGGAGGCAGTGTGCATAGTGCCAAAATATCTGATCAAAAAATAACCAAAATAAGCAAACACTAGGATGGCTATACTGGGGGCTACGGCCAAAGAAGGGTTGATGGGTAAGATCCTGCACACCCTAGATTCCCAAGGGAGCTCTTTCACTCCCCCTTGTCTCTAAGGAAGCTTTCCGAACCTTCTGATAACCTGGGAGCTTGCTTCCCAAGGGACCTTATAACATACTTTCCTAGGACTCTGAGGGTTTTTTTTTTTTTTCCTAGACAGGGTTTCTCTATGTGGCCTTGGCTGTCCTAGACTCACTTTGTAGACCAGGATGGCCTCGAACTCACAGAAGTCTGCCTGCCTCTGCCTCCCGAGTGCTGGGATTAAAGGCATGAGCCACCACACCCGGCAACTCTGAGATTTTTAATAGTCTCTGGTCAAGAGATAGCTTTTTCTTGAGGTTAGGATATGAGGAGAGCCTCCACATCTGCCCTAGTCAAATACATTTGCACTTGCCCACCCTCCCCTTGCCCACCCCTCCCCTTGCCTCTTCCTCCTCCCCTTGCCCCTTCCTCCTCCTCTGCTCCTAAGTCCACTTGGTCATCTCCACTTTCCTCTCTTTATAGCCCAACATCCTGATGGGATGGACTAAGGAGAGAAAACTGCCATCCTCCAGCCTAGCCACCCCCCCCCCCCCCCCCCCAGCTCCTCAGTGAAGGTGCCTGAGTAGGTTAGGATGCCAGAAAAAAACCTAGCAGTCAGTCCTAGGTCTCCAGACACCTCTAGCATTGCCTGCGTAGGGGAGGTTCCTGACTATCCCAAATACTCTCACTCTACTTTTATTTTCTCTCTCGTTTCTTAGCTCCCTGGAGATATGTTCTCAGATGGGTGTGCTCTGAGAGAAAGAGAGCCTCATGCAAGAGAGGAGGAATAAGAAATCTTGGTATTAGCTGCCTCCCTTCCTTTATCAGCCACTAATGTTCCCTCTGAGGAAGCTTGTCTAAATGTCTAGAGCACTGGGAGTTGGGGGAATGAGAAGGAACCCCTCAATCATTCAGTTACATCTCTGCCTGCTCCTGTGGCCCCCCTCCCCCTCCTCCTGGAGAAAGCCTCACTCCTAACACATCTGCATCCCCTCTGGGAATGGTTAGAACTTGTCTTCCGATCTTCACTTTCAATTCCTTCTCTCCCCTCCCTTCAAGAGCAGTAGTGGCCTTGGCCTCCTGGCAGAGCCTTCCTAGCCCGTTTCCATAGAAACCTGGTAGGTTGTGCAGTGCAGGAGTGGGAGGGGAGACAGAAGGAAAGAGGGACTAAGCCTCAAGGGCAGCCCCAGATGACGGAACATGGGCACTGAGAGAAGATGGGGTTCTACTCCATCCAGACCTGAGCCCTGATTTGGGAAAGGAAATAAGAAGTAGAAAATGCCTGCTAGATTCTATTTGCATACAGTTTACCCTGCTGCCTTCTGAGAAGGGGCTACAGAACTGTCTTCTCCTGGCACGGGGAAAGGGGATTCCCCCTTCACCTCTTTAAGAGAAACTGCCTGCTTGGGAATGACTTTCTTCCTAGGATCCATTAGTCTGTAAGACAGGGACCATGAGACACGGTCTCTCCCCGACCAAGCTCCTCACCCTCCCTAGCCCAGGGATTCCGGAATTAGAAGGCTGGGCAGCCCCGGGGGACCCGGTGGCCTCTGCTGACCCCATGGCTTGCAGCTCTCAAAGGCTCCATTCATGTCTGGGGGCTGAAGGCACCATTGTCCCCCTGCGGGAGGGGCATGTAACATGGGGACTGAGAGGGGAGTCTCGACTCAGAAGGAAAGAATGCGTCTGGAGAAGTGGCCCGCAACCCCCCCCCCAAAGGGGGGAGTGTAGTTCCAATCTCAAAGTCCCTACCAGTTCTCAGTCGGGACCCTTTCGTGACCCTAAGTTGGGTCCCCAGTAGTTCCCAGCAGCCTTCGCGCATCCCTTGAGGGTGGGGACTGCTGCGGTGTCAGAGAAGGGGCGGGCAGAGTCTGGCCCCACCTCTCTGCGCTGAGGGAAACCAGTGCAGAGTCGGGAGCTGTCCAGCACTTCAGATCTGATGGGCTGCTAATTCCCCTAGGTGCCATTTAGACGAGGGCGCCGAGAGCCAGCCCTAGTAGCCCAAAAGGTCTTCCTCGACTAAGCTAAGACCGCAGACTACACCTGTCCTAGATGGACTTGAATGCTTTGGGTGTGGGGATCCCTCGGTGCTCAGAATTGACTAGGGAAGCAACATGCCCCCTACTCTGAGTATAATTGAGGAATTGAGTGTTACCAGACTGCTCCCCCAACCACGACTCAGAGTCAGATCTGGGGGGTGGGGGGGGTGGGCGAACAACCTCGGAGCTCAGGCCTTGCCTCCCTTCCCCCATCTCTCTGCCTGTGGCTGCCTTCCTCCCTCTCTCCTCCCTCCCTCCTCTTTCCATCCCTGCTGGGTTGGGGGCTGCTGAATTATCATTTCTCAGTTCTGCTAATGTGCTCCCCGCTGCGGGGAGGGATCATAATTCTGGGAGATGATTAAGTTTCAAATTGTTTTTCTTTCTGTTGTTGAAGATGAAGCTTTAATATGGTCCCTCCTCAGTGGGGGAAGGCACCCCATCTTTCCTCTTAATCCTCTTTTCAGGACCACGACTTTTGAGGCCCTCTCTAGACTTTTGGGTGTTTAAGGTAGTAAGGAAAGGGGGAAGCCTAGACTGACCCTTGACACAAAGCGGAGCTGGTAAGAAGCCCTAGGAAGGGCTAGAGAGATAGCTCAGAGGTTAAGAGCACTGACTGCTCTTCCAGAGATCCTGAGTTCAAATCCCAGAAGCACATGGTGGCTCACAACCATCTATAATATGATCTGAAGCCCTCTTCTGGCCTGCCGGTGTACATGCAGACAGAACACTGTATACATAATAATAAAGAAATCTAAAAAAAGAAAAAAGAAAGAGTGGAAGTCCTATGGAGTAAGAGTTCAACTCATCATCAGTGGTGGCTTGCACAAGAATTCAACTCATCTCTGACACTTACTCCCCATGTGATTAAGTTACTTAACCTATCTGAGCCTCAGTTTCTTCATCTATTAAATGGGCTCATGGGGTATTGGTGAAGATTTGAGCTGGGTGGTGGTGGCACATGCCTTTAATCCCAGCATTTGGGAGGCAGAGGTAGGTGGATCTCTGTGAGTTTGAGGCCAGCCTGGTCCAGGACAGAGACACCCTGTCTTGAAAAAACCAAAATAAATAAATACTAAATGTTCAGCAGAATGTTTGGCTTATGGTAAAACTCCAAAACTGTTGGTAGTATGCCTCACACCATGTCACCTGCTCCTGGGGCCTCTCTTTGTTCCCTCAAATACCCCTTCCACCCATCTCCATCCCTCACTTCAGCTTAACTTCACTCCTGTTGTATCCTGTCTTCTTTCTGCCATGATGTGGTTGGTTCCCATTCTGGTCTTCTTCTTCTTTTATTGTTCCCCTGGATATTTCCCCCCTCTCTTTTCCCTCCCTCTCTCCCTCCCTCCTCCTCTACCCCCCAGTTTTCTCTGTGTAGCCCTGGCTGTCCTGGAACTCACTATGTAGACCAGGCTGTCACCTAGATTTTTACCCTCTTAACATGCATGCCTCTTTTCCTCTTCTCCATCATTCCTCATGTCACTGAGGCCAGCAGAGTAAAAAAAAAAGGGGGGGGGAGGGGGAGTAAAAAGAGGGGAGAATAAGGGTTGACTTTTCAAAGGAAGAGATAATATCCTATCATGATGTGTGTGTGTGTGTGTGTGTGTGTGTGTGTGTGTAAGACTGTATTGTGTTACACATTCACTGTTGAATAACAGGCTTCTAAATGCTAACATCTGAACTGTAAGCTTATTTGTCTGCATGTCTCCTATAGGAACCATAAGTCTTTGAATTATGAATGTTGGTTGTTTTTTGTTGTTGTTGTTTTTGTTTGTTTGTTTGTTTGTTTTGGCTACCTGTCTATCTTCTCTGTGCCTGCCTCTATCTTTTAAGAATATATTGTTCTTATATCAATCATTTTTATGGAGATATAATTGAGATTAAAATGCTGATATTTTTTCTTTCTTTTTCTCCCCCCCCCCCCCAAGAGGTTTTCTCTGTATAGCCTTGGCTGGTCTGGACTCTCTTTGTAGACCAGGCTGGCCTCAAACTCACAGAGATACACCTGCCTCTGCCTTCTGAGTGCTGGGATTAAAGGTGTGCGCCACTACACTTGCCTTATTTAGCTTTTTCTAGACATGGTTTCTCTGTCCTGGAACTTGCTCTGTAGACCAGGATGGCCTTGAACTTAGAGATCTCTGCCTAGCTCTGCCTTCCATGTGCTCATATTAAAGCATGTGCCATCATGTCCAACTTATAAGTTCCAAAAAATATTTTCTATTCTATCCTCTCCCTCCCACCCATCTCCTGTGTGTGTGTGTGTGTGTGTGTGTGTGTGTGTGTTTGTGTGTGTGTGTATACATGCACCACAGTGCACATGTGGAAGCCAGAGGATACCTTGGGGGAATCAGTTCTTCCTTTCCACCATGTGGGTTCTGGGAATTAAACTCAGATCATCAGATTTGGCAGCAGGCACCTTTGCCCACTGAGCCATTTTGCTGGCCCAGATTGCACACGTTTAGTACATATAATTTGAGGAGTTCAGATGTCTTTGTTTTCTCTGAATGAGAAAGCTACAATGTATCAGTAAGGGAAGCAGGTTTATGAGAGCCGTTTTTGGGTTTGTGGCCCACAGTTTGTTTGTGTTAAGGACAATTTCACTGAGCTCTATGGTTTTCCCTAGCAACAATGTATATTTAAATTACTTAAATTTAATTGTTATTAAACAGGTCTCCCTGTTTCTTTGGGTCTTCATTTCCATATGAAGACTCGTGTCAGATAAAACACTAAATGACTACATATATCTTCTGTCATTCTGTCTTTTGTTATAGCAATCTAGACCAAAGACCTAAGCAATGGCTTTTTTTGTTTTTGTTTTTGTTGTTGTTTCCGTTTGTTTCACTTTATAACTATGTGAGGGTTCAGTTCAGCACAGAAGGAGTCTATGTATTTTTAAACTGGAGGGAGTTAATTTAGGGAATTAGTGATTCCAAAATAATTGAAAGGACTTGTGGAATGGACTCCCAGAAGCTGCACCAGGAGAGCTAGTATGTTTGCCATGACTGGCAAGGTAAGAAATCAAAAGGCCACACTGGTGGAACTATTGATTTAAAAAACACTTCGCCAGAAATTTACTTTCCAGGAATCAGGAAGCAGAGATCCACACACGGGAATGGCTCTTACAAGAGAATTCCACATGTCTAGGGTTCTCCTTCTCAGTAAAGAGCCGGGGAGACGGCTCAGTGGGTAAGAGCATTTGGATGATCCAGAGTTTGATTTCCACCTCCACATGGCAGAAGGAGAGGATGGGTCCCTGCCAGTTGTCCACTGACCTGCACGAGTGCACACACAATAAAGAGGTAGCATGTAGTGAAAACGGAAAGCCAGAGATGACAGAAAGATTTCTTCCTTCTTCCTGCCGTTTGGTGACATAAGTGTACCAATGCGAAGGGGGTCCGAGGAATGAACACTAGATCTCTAGGCTTCTCGATGGAAGAAAGCAAGAGCAGAGCACAGTAGCACACACCTGTGATTCCAGCTACTTGGGAGATTTAAGCAGGAGGACTGTGAGGTCCAGGTTTGCCTGAGTAAGTTCAAGGCCATGCTCAAAGAAAAGGCAGAGAGAATTCTGGGGACCTAGTTCAATGTTATAGTACTAGCTTAAGACCCTAGGCTTAGGCGGGTGTGGTGGCGCACGCCTTTAATCCCAATACTTGGGAGGCAGAAGCAAGCAGACCTTTGTAAATTTGAGGTCAGCCTGATCTACAAGTGAGTCCAGGTCAGCCAAGTCTACACAGATAAAACCTGTCTTGGAAACAAAACAAAAGCAAAACAAAAAGAAAGAAAGAAAAGAAAAGAAAACCCTGTCTGAGGCCAGGGTGGGGTCGGGGAGAAGAACCCTAGGCTTAATCTCCAGAACACACACACACACACACACACACACACACACACACACACACACACACACACACACACACTCCAGAGAAGGAAGCAGGAACTGGCTGCCTGCCTGCCTGCCTTTGGACTGTGGAAGTTCGGTGACTAAGCAGGCAGTGTTAGGACCAGGACTGGGTGAAAGGTGAAAGAAAGTATCTGTCTCCTACCGCGTTTTAGCAGCACAAATCTAGGGCCATAATCATCTCAAACTGACCCCAGTTCTAACTTGGAGCTATGGGGATCAGACTCTGAGGATCCCTGGGAATGCAAAGCTCAAAGCTTTTCGCTGGGGAAAAAAAGGAACAGATAAGGCTGTGGCCTCAAAGTCAAAGGTATGACAATCTTGCTCCCCACAAGGAGCAAGCTGTACATAACAATCCAGGGCCTTGAGCACAGTCCCCAGGGAATAGTGGCAGCTTTTCTTTTCCGCTGTCTGGTTTGGGTCCATGTGGCTCTGTGCAGTCCACCTGCCACCTACCTCATGACCATCATTCTGAAACCAGGCCCAGGATTCCCCTAAGGGGAATAGAAGGAAAACACTCAGAATGTTTTTAAAGGCTCATCTTTTAAGCAGGAGGGCCAGGAGTCTAGGAATATCTTGCTGGAGAACACCAAGGAGCTAATAATGCCTGGCTGTTGTTGGTGTCTGCTTCCTTCTGATATAACAGGTGTTTAGGCATTGTCTCACCTCTGAGTCCAAGAGTAAGGAGACAGGACCTAGGGGTTGTAAGAAAACAGTGGCATCTGCTGACACACCAACGAATATGTCACAGGTTCATTAAATGATATCAGTGTGTGTCCGTTGAGTGAATATGAAAATGTAAGGACAAGGGGTGGCTTGGTTCCCTGGCTCCTAAAGAGCTTAAGGCAAACGACACATCCTGGGGTTAAAAGCCTATTCTAGCCAGGCAGTGATGATGCACGCCTTTAATCCCAGAGGCAGGCGGATTGCAGTGAGTTGGAGGCCAGCCTGGTCTACAAAGCAAGTCTAGGACAGCCAAGGCTCCACAGAGAAAACTTGCCTTAAAAAAAAGAAAGAAAGAAAGAGAGAAAGAAAGAAAAAGAAAAACAACAAAAAGCCTAGTCTTGCAGTTCTGTTGTAATGGTTCTGTCATTTGTTAGTGGTGTGACCTTAGGTCAATTATTTCTTCTCTCTGGGCTTATTCTTCCTCCTCTAAAGTGGAAATAACTATGTACTTATCTTACAAGGTGCTTACGAGGATTGGCTGGCTAATATGTGATAGATACAAAACATCAGTGCCTGACACATGCTGAGCTTTTGACAGTGTCTGCTAGTATTGTTTGCCATGACTAACAGGCCATTTTTTGTTTTGTTTTGGTTTGGTTTGGTTTTTGTTTTTTCGAGACAGGGTTTCCCTGTGTAGCCCTGGCTGTCCTGGACTTGTTTTGTAGGCCAGGCTGGCTTCAAACTCATAAAAATCCACCTACCTATGCTTCCCAAGTGCTGGGATTAAAGATGTGTGCCCCTACCACCACTTGGCCACCTATTTATTATTTATTTATTTATTTATGATTATTCTGAGACAGGGTTTCTTTGTGTAGCCCTTGGCTATCCTGGACTCACTCTGTAGCCCAGGCTGGCCTCTAACACACAGAGCTCCACCTGCCTCTGCCTCCTGATTGCTGGGATTAAAGGCGTGCGCCGCCACACCTGGCTAATATCTTCCCTATTAATAACAAGGAAACACCTGTAAGAGAACGTTCTTCATATGAGGCTCATTCTGTGCGTGCCCAGTCGCTTTCTAGATAAGTGGGGATGCAAGCCAGGTGAGGATGCCTGTTGGAGCCTGTTTATACTCTTTCTTCTTCATCCCTCGCTCAGTCCCCTGCGGTCCCACTGGGCTTTTAACACGCCTTGTGGAGGGTGGCATAGTGACTTCCTGGCCGTGAGGACGGGAGGGGTGTGATAGTAAGATTAGCAGGGTCTGGAGTCACCATCTCTGACCTTTCACATCCCCTCTCTGTTCTCTTTTCTCCTTTCCCCAAACTGTCCAACCTCATCTAAGATTATTGACTATCTACTCTGCGGCAAGTATTAGGTTAGACACACCCTAACCTACATTGAAGGCATGTGAATAACAGCTACAACGAATAGAGCCACAGAAGCATTTATTTAATTACAATTATAATAGCTTCATCCGGGGGAAGTGATGGGGACTAATGAGGGTGGAGAATGGGACCACTTGCCCTCCCCCACCAGGGAGGTTCAAATGCGGCCAGACCTAAAGACCAACTAAGATTCAGCCAGACGACAAGGAGAAGGAAGTTCGCTGGGCAGAAGGGAGTTCCTGCCAAAATGTTAGATGATAACTTTCCGGTGTGTTGCCTTGACCAGAGGTATTCGATTCTCAACTGGGAACTCCCATAGGAATAAATATTTAATGGTGGGATGTGTGGAGGCATGTGACCTGCTGGTAGAATCAGGAGATTACTTATCCTCAGATTTCCAACCAAATCATGTGGTCAGAAGGTCTAGCCTTCATAATGGCCTGTGTGTGTGTGTGTGTGTGTGTGTGTGTGTGTGTGTGTAAGAGAGCAGACGCGTAGATATGTCTTTGTGACAGTAAACATCAGTGCAGGTGTGCATGAGTATATGCCGAGATAGAATAGTTATCTGGACCAAGCACCAGAACCATACATTGGAATTCAGGAACACACCAGCTGCTGAATGGAGAACAGAGAAGGGAGACAGCTGCCTGCCCCCACCCCCTTACACACACAGAAGCCTCCAGCAGTCGGGTTCCATGTCCTTGATACTGTGCATTCCAGGTCATCCATCCCTGCCGAGTGCAGAGCACTACCCAGCCAAGCACTTCTAGACAAGCTTTGGTGTTGAAGGTAGGGGGAGGGAAGAAGGCTTTAAAATTTGCAATCTTTTGTAAATCCATTCTTTTATAATGTTGACCATTCTCTATATATTTTTGTCCCCAGACTCCTGGAGAGGACAGTTTATTAACACTCTAAATGTACACACGCACATACATGTGCTGGTGGTATGTGTTTCTGTGTAGATGAACAGGTGCCTGGGATGACAGTGTGAAGGGTGGTTAAGAGCCCCTGTGAGCTCATGGTCAGCCCTGGCATTCCTCCACTCCTCTGTCCCACCCACGAGCTCAGCCCTCCCTTTACGCCCACCTCCAATGAATGATCTGCACATCAGGCCTGAAGTCCCCTCATATTAGCGACAGACTGAAAATGTACTGACCGCAACCAGACAGACAAAAATAATAACCTCACATCCACCTCCATCCCATAAAGCGAGTGGAGCCTGGGCCCACTGCAGTGAATGAGCTTCAATAATTCATCCCAGCTGCCGATGTGGCATCGACATAAAGCTAATTTAACACTGGAGGAGCCAGGGAGAGTAAGGAGCAATTACGCCTTCACCTGCGGCATGGTCTTCAGCTAGCTCTGGTTCTGCACCGGAAAGCCAACTCCCAAAATAGGAAAAGTGCTAGGGAGGTCGCTGGCCTCCTTGTCTCCTTGAATACAATTGACTTTCTGAAGATGTGCTTGGTTTCATCTTCCTTATAGTCTGTGCGCTCACATGCATTCATATGTACATGTAGCGGCTAGAGGTCGACTTCAGATGTCATTCCTCATTTTGGGTCTCTCATTGGCCTCGAGCTTGATGAGTAGGCTAAATTGTCTGAACCCCAGGGAAACCTACTGTCTCTGCCTTCCCAGCTCTGGGATTAAAAATACATGTTACCATGCCCGGACTGTTTAATGTATATTTTAAAAAATAATTTACTTTTTAAATTTTTATGTGCATTGGCGTTTTGCCTACATGTATGTCTGTATGGGAGTGTCAAATCTTGGAGTTACAGACAGTTGTGAGCTGCCATGTGGGTGCTGGGAACTGAACCCAGGTCCTTTGGAAGAACAATCAGTACTCTTAACCGCTGAGCCATCTCTCCAGCCCCATAATGTACATTTTAGAATCCAACTCAGGTCCCATGCTTCCAAAGCAAACACTACTGATGAGTTATCTACCATCTTTCCCTGATGTTTTTTGAAGACAGGATCTCATATAGCTCGCACATTTTTATATATGTATGTCAATGTTGTGTCTGAGTGAGAATGTGTGTATGTGTATAAACATTTATGTAAACACATGTGTGTGCATGTGCACATATATGTACATATATGTTGAGCCCAAACATTGATGGCAGATGCTGTCCTTGATCGCTCTCCACTGTATTTATTAAGGCAGAGTCTCTCACTGAACCCAGAGCTCACCAATTCTACCTAGTATACCTACCTAGCTTATCCTGTGAGCTTCTGCCCTCTGCCTCCCAAGTGCTGGTATTACAGGCAGACCGCCATGCCGGCCGAGTCTTTAATGAGTTCTGGGGATTCGAACTCCTGCCTTCGTGCTTGTCTAGCAAGTACTCTACTCATTGAGCTATCTCCTCAGCCTCATCTTTGAACTTTTGATCCTCCTGCCTCTACCTCCCAGGTGCTGGGATTGCAGGTGTCTACCATCATACCTGGCGTGTTGGCAGCATTCCTGACCAGAGACTGACCTCCTCTCTCTCTGGAGTTGGACTTCTCAATAGTCAAACAGATGTTTCTTTTCTTTAAAATTCCTTTCTCTTTCTATCTTTTCTTCTCTTTTGGTTTTTTGAGGCAGGGTTTCTCTGTGCAGCCCTGGCTGTTTTGGAACTCACTCTGTAGACCAGGCTGGGCTTGAACTCTGAGATCTTCCTCCCTCTGCCTCTTAGTGCTGTGATTAAGGCATGCACCACCATGCTTGACTTCAAATTTCTTTAAAAATCTTCTCTCTCTCTCTCTCTTTCTCTCTCTCTCTCTCTCTCTGTGTGTGTGTGTGTGTGTGTGTGTGTGTACATGTGTGTAGCATAATGTGGAGGTCACTGACAACATACAGGAGTCAATTCTCTCCTTCCACCATGTGGGTCCTGGGGATTAAACTCACTCCAGCTGTCACGCTTGGTGGCAAGTGCCTTTACCTACTGAGCCATCTCAAAGACCCCAAGAGATATTTCTTGTCGCATAGATCAAGGCATTTCCTGTATCTCTTTCTGCAGAGTAAAAATCCCCTAGCACTTTCTATGGGATGTGACAATGGACAAGTGGGGCTGCAGACAAAGGGAACTATGGCTGACATCATAAATGATTCCAAAACCAATCTATTTCTTTTTCCTCAAAAATTAACATCAGGTCTGTGGTTGTACTTGGTGGCAGAGAAGTTTCCTAGAACTGTTAGCATCACATAAAAAATTTAAAAAACAAAACAAAACTCTCATTTGGGGCTGGAGAGATGGCTAAGATCTCTGACTGCTCTTCCAGAGGTCCTGAGTTCAATTCCCAGCAACCACATGATGGCTCACAACCATCTATAATGAGATCTGGTGCCCTCTTCTGTCATTCCGGTGTACATGCAGACACAACATTGTATACATAATAAATAAATATTTTTTAATCCATTCCTTTGACATCATAGAGATACTGAAATTCTTATTTTCATTTATTCAAAAAATATTTAAGGGGCTAGGGATGTAGCTCAGTGGTAGAGTGCTTGCCTAGCATGCACAAGGTCCTGAGTTCAGTCCCTAGCACCACCAAACTCCCCAGAAAACTCTCCTAGTATCAGAGTCACTGAACAGAGTGACCTTAGCCTTCCTTAGCATTGGAAGGCACAGAGCTCAGTGGGCGAGGCAGGCACTAAACAGGTCAGCACAGAGATGAGTAGAGACCTGGACATTGCTACCAATGCATTTTGCTTCTGTTTGTTCATCGATTCATAGGAGAACAATAATATCTGTAAGGGACGGTTTGGAATGACAGTGCTGCTCTGCGCCCTGAAAGGTGAAATGTTTTGGGAAGGCCAGAGCCACAGTAGACTTGGGCAGGGAAAGCTATGTATTCAATGCCTTGCTTCTTCCATAGTTAAGTGAATAAACTTTAATGGAGCTGGTGGAGGGGCAGGAATTAGGGCTCTGTGGGGGGGGGTTAGATGATAATGCTGTGTATATGTGCGTGTGCGTGATGTGTATGATGAGCGCTGTGTGTGTGTGTGTGTGTCTGTGAGTGTGTGTGTATGATGAGTGGTGTGTGTGTGTGTGTGTGTCTGTGAGTGTGTGTATATGATGAGTGGTGTGTGTGTGTGTGTGTGTCTGTGAGTGTGTGTATATGATGAGTGGTGTGTGTGTGTGTGTGTGTCTGTGAGTGTGTATATGATGAGTGGTGTGTGTGTGTGTGTGTGTCTGTGAGTGTGTGTATATGATGAGTGGTGTGTGTGTGTGTGTGTCTGTGAGTGTGTGTATATGATGAGTGGTGTGTGTGTGTGTGTGTGTCTGTGAGTGTGTGTATATGATGAGTGGTGTGTGTGTGTGTGTGTCTGTGTGTGTGTGTATATGATGAGTGGTGTGTTGTGGTTGTGTGTGTCTGTGAGTGTGTGTATATGATGAGCGCTGTGTGGTGTATGTGTGTGTCCTGTGGAGTGTGTGTATATGATGAGCGCTGTGTGTGTATGTGTGTGTCTGTGAGTGTGTGTATATGATGAGCGCTGTGTGTGTATGTGTGTGTCTGTGAGTGTGTGTATATGATGAGCGCTGTGTGTGTATGTGTGTGTCTGTGAGTGTGTGTATATGATGAGTGGTGTGTGTGTGTGTGTGTGTCTGTGAGTGTGTGTATGATGAGCGCTGTGTGTGTATGGTGTGTGTGTCTGTGAGTGTGTGTATATGATGAGTGGTGTGTGTGTGTGTGTGTGTCTGTGAGTGTGTGTATATGATGAGCGCTGTGTGTGTATGTGTGTGTCTGTGAGTGTGTGTACATGATGTGCTGTGTGTGTATGTGGTGTGTCCTGTGAGTGTGTGTAAATGATGAGTGGTGTGTGTGTGGTGTGTGGTGTGTGTCTGTGAGTGTGTGTGTATGATGAGCGCTGTGTGTGTATGTGTGTGTCTGTGAGTGTGTGTATGATGAGCGCTGTGTGTGTATGTGTGTGTCTGTGAGTGTGTGTATATGATGAGCGCTGTGTGTGTATGTGTGTGTCTGTGAGTGTGTGTACATGATGAGCGCTGTGTGTGTATGTGTGTGTCTGTGAGTGTGTGTGTATGATGAGCGCTGTGTGTGTATGTGTGTGTCTGTGAGTGTGTGTATGATGAGCGCTGTGTGTGTATGTGTGTGTCTGTGAGTGTGTGTACATGATGAGCGCTGTGTGTGTATGTGTGTGTCTGTGAGTGTGTGTGTATGATGAGCGCTGTGTGTGTATGTGTGTGTCTGTGAGTGTGTGTATATGATGAGCGCTGTGGTGTGTATGTGTGTGTCTGTGAGTTGTGTGTACAGATGAGCGCTGGTGTGGTGTCATGTGTGTGTCTGTGGAGTGTGTGTGGTATGATGAGCGCTGTGTGTGTATGTGTGTGTCTGTTGAGTGTGTGATATGATGAGTGGTGTGTGTGTTGTGTGGTGTGTCTGTGAGTGTGTGTATGATGAGCGCTTGGTGTGTGTATGTGTGTGTCTGTGAGTGGGTGTGTATGATGAGCGCTGTGGTGTGTATGTGTGTGTCTGTGAGTGTGTGTACATGATGAGCGCTGTGTGTGTATGTGTGGTGTCTGTGAGTGTGTGTGTAATGATGAGCGCTGTGTGTGTATGTGTGTGTCTGTGAGTGTGTTGTATGATGAGCGCTGTGTGTGTATGTTGTGGGTCTGTGAGTGTGTGTATATTATGAGCGCTGTGTGTGTATGTGTGTGGTCCTGTGAGTGTGTGTACATGATGAGCGCTGTGTGTGTATGTGTGTGTCTGTGAGTGTGTGTGTATGATGAGCGCTGTGTGTGTATGTGTGTGTCTGTGAGTGTGTGTATGATGAGCGCTTGTGTGGTGTGTGTGTCTGTGAGTGTGTGTACATGAGGAGCGCGTGGTGTGTATGTGTGTGTCTGTGAGTGTGTGTGTATGATGAGCGCGTGTGTGTGTATGTGTAATGTCTGTGAGTGTGTGTATATGGATGAGCGCTGTGGTGTGGTATGTGATGTGTCTGTGAGTGTGTGTACATGATGAGCGCTGTGTGTGTGTATGGTGTGTGTCTGTGAGTGTGTGTGTATGATGAGCGCTGTGTTGTGTAATGTGTGTGGTCTGTGAGTGTGGTGTTTGATGGAGCGCTGTGTGGTGTATGGTGTGTGTCCTTTGAGTGTGTGTACATGAATGAGCTCTGTGTGTGGTATGTGTGTGTCTGTGAGTGTGTGTACATATGAGCGCTGTGTGTGTATGTGGTGTGTCTGCGAGTGGTGTATATGATTAGCGCGTGTGTGGTGTGTGTGTGTCTGTGAGTGTGTGTACATGATGAGCGTGGTGTGTGTCTGTGTGTGTCTGTGGAGTGTGTGTACTAGATGCGCGCTGTGTGTGTGGTTTGTGTCTGTGAGTGTGGTAGATTGCATGAGTGGTGTTTGTGTCTGTGTGGTGTCTGTGGAGTGTGGGTGTACATGATGAGCGCTGTGTGTGTATGTGTGTGTCTGTGAGTGTGTGTATATGATGAGCGCTGTTGTGTATGTTGTGTGTCTGTGATGGTGTGTGTACATGATGTGCTGCTGTGTGTGTCTGAGGAGTGTGTGTCTGTGAGTGTGTGTGTGTGTATGTATGAGCGCTGTGTGTATGTGTGTGTCTGTGAGTGTGTGTATGATGAGCGCTGTGTGTATGTGTGTGTCTGTGAGTGTGTGTATATGATGAGCGCTTTGTGTGTTGTGTGATGTGTGTGTCTGTGAGTGTGTAGAATATGAGCGCTGTGTGTGTGTGTGTGTGTCTGTGAGTGTGTGTATGATGAGCGCTGTGTGTGTATGTGTGTGTCTGTGAGTGTGTGTACATGATGAGCGCTTGTGTGTGTATGTGTGTGTCTGTGAGTGTGTGTATATGATGAGCGCTGTGTGTGTATGTGTGTGTCTGTGAGTGTGTGTATATGATGAGCGCTGTGTGTGTATGTGTGTGTCTGTGAGTGTGTGTACATGATGAGCGCTGTGTGTGTATGTGTGTGTCTGTGAGTGTGTGTATATGATGAGCGCTGTGTGTGTGTGTGTCTGTGAGTGTGTGTACATGATGAGCGCTGTGTGTGTATGTGTGTGTCTGTGAGTGTGTGTATATGATGAGCGCTGTGTGTGTATGTGTGTGTCTGTGAGTGTGTGTATATGATGAGCGCTGTGTGTGTATGTGTGTGTCTGTGAGTGTGTATATGATGAGTGGTGTGTGTGTATGTGTGTGTCTGTGAGTGTGTGTGTATGATGAGCGCTGTGTGTGTATGTGTGTGTCTGTGAGTGTGTGTATATGATGAGTGGTGTGTGTGTATGTGTGTGTCTGTGAGTGTGTGTGTATGATGAGCGCTGTGTGTGTGTGTGTGTCTGTGAGTGTGTGTATATGATGAGTGGTGTGTGTGTGTGTGTGTCTGTGAGTGTGTGTATATGATGAGCGCTGTGTGTGTGTGTGTGTGTCTGTGAGTGTGTGTATATGATGAGTGGTGTGTGTGTGTGTGTGTCTGTGAGTGTGTGTATATGATGAGTGGTGTGTGTGTGTGTGTGTCTGTGAGTGTGTGTATATGATGAGTGGTGTGTGTGTGTGTGTCTGTGAGTGTGTGTATATGATGAGTGGTGTGTGTGTGTGTGTGTCTGTGAGTGTGTGTATATGATGAGTGGTGTGTGTGTGTGTGTCTGTGAGTGTGTGTACATGATGAGCGCTGTGTGTGTATGTGTGTGTCTGTGAGTGTGTATATGATGAGCGCTGTGTGTGTGTGTGTCTGTGAGTGTGTGTACATGATGAGCGCTGTGTGTGTGTGTGTGTGTGTGTGTGTGTATATGAGCGCGTGTTGTATGTGGTGTCTGTGAGTGTGTGTATATGATGAGCGCTTGTGCTGTGTGTGTCTGACGTGTGTCTGTGTGTGTATGTGTGTGTCTGTGAGTGTGTGGTAATGATGAGCTCTGTGTGTGTATGTGTAGTGTCTGTGAGTGTGTGTGCATGATAGTGTTTGTGTATGTAGGAGTGGGTGGTGAGATACGTTGGTGTATGAGAGAGAGAGGAGAGAGAGAGAGAGAGAGAGAGAGAGAGAGAGAGAGAGAGAGAGAGAGAGAGAGAGAGAAGAGAGAATGTCTGTGGTGGGGGAGATCAATTCAAATTTTGCCTCTGCCATTTTATAACTGGTTGGGTGACCTTGGACAACTTATTTCTTTCAACTCTCAGTTGCCCCATCTGGAAAACAGAAATGATAACATCTCGCACTTTATAGACTTGTTGTGAGAAATTAAGTGAAATAACATTCTAAAGTGCTTACCAATGCTCAGCATATGGTAAGTGTCAATAAATTACTACATTGCTATTATGATTATCCTCAAGTGTCCTCGGTTCTTTATTACCCCTAGGCTTTGACACAGTTTGTTCCATCTGCCTGGATCACACCCTGGTTCCTGTGTTCATTCACACTTGTCTTTCAAGTCACACCTGAGATGTATTTCTCGGGAAAAACTTTTCTGGCCTCTAGATCAGGAGTTCTCTAGCACACGTGAAAAGCAACACACAGGCCTAGTAACCTGAAGTCAATGCCTGGAAACCACATTTAACATGGAAAGAAAGAACTGGGGTCACAGAGTTGTCCTCTAACCTGCATGATGGGCACCCTCTGATCATCACACACTCACTGCGGCATATGCATGCTAGCATGCTCAGACACATGGGATGCTTGGTTAAGAATGGCTCTCATATGCTCATATGTTTGAATACTTGGTCCCCAGTTGGTGGAACTGTTTGGGAAGGATCAGGAGGTGTGGCCTCGTTGGAGGAGGTATGTCATAAAGTGGGCTTTGAGATTTCAAAAGCTCAGGCCATTCCCAGTTAGCTTTCTGTCTCTCTCTCTCCATGTCTGTCTCTGTCTGTCTGTCTCTCTCTTTCTCTGCCCCATGCTTGTGAATCAGATGTAAGCTTTCAACCACTGCCAGAAGGCCATGCTTGGCTGCCATGATGGTCATGGACTCTGAATCTCTGGAACTGTGAGCCCCAAATTAAATGCCTTCTTTTATAAGTTGCCTTGGTCATGGTGTTTTGTCTTGGCAATAATAAGGTAACTAGCATACACACAAAGAAATAAAATTTAGAAAATAATTTCTGTGTGTGTATGCACATGCATGAGTATACACTCCTGTGATAATAAAGCTCCTGCTTAGACTTGATAAAGCACCATGATCAGATGATAACATTTGCAGAAATGGAGACTGAATGAGACACACAAAGGGGTCTTTCCTTACTGTCTACAACTTCTTTGTAAGTCTAAAATTATTCCAAAATTAAAAGGGTTATTTTAAAATGAAGATTGTGTGCCAAACCACAGTAACATGGTATTTCAAGGTATACAAAAAAAAGAAGAAGGAGGAGGAGGAGGAGGAGGAGGAGGAGAGAAGAAAAAAACCTCAGAAAATAACAAGTATTAGTGAGGATGAGAAGAAATTGGAAACCTTGTGCATGATTGACAGGAATGTTAAATGGTATGGTTTCTATGAAAACATAGGATGGTAGTCCCTCAAACAATTTAAACCAGGGTTGTCCCCAGCCACAAAACCTTAGACCCGCAATTTCTCCTGCTTACAAGATGTGCAGAGGTAAAAGATGGGGCAGAATTTTAGGAAAGGGCCAAGCAATGACTGAGCCAGCTTGAGACCCATGCCATGAGAGGGAGCCCACCCCGACACTATTGATGATATCCTGCTATATTTGCGGACAGCAGCCTAGCTTAACTGTCATCTGAGAGGCTTCACCCAGCAACTGATGGAAATTCATGCAGAGACCCACAGCTAGACATTAGGTGGAGCTTGGGAAGTCCTGTGGAAGGTGAGGAACGATAGAAGGAGCCAAAGGATTCGAATAGACCACAGAAAAACCCACAGAATCAACTAACCTGGGCCCACAGGGGCTCGTAGAAACTGAACTGCTAACTAGAGAGCATGCGTGGGACAGACCTAGGCCCTCTGCACACATGTAACAGTGTGCAGCTGGGTCTTCATGTAGGACTCCTGAAGCAGGCACAGGGGCTGTCTCTGACCACACTGCCTTTGGGTCCCTTTCCCCTAACTGGGCTGCCTCGTCTAACCTCAATAGAAGATGCGCCTAGTCTGACTGCAACTTGATATGCCAAGGCTGCTTGATATCCATGGGAGCCCTCCCCTTTTCTGAGGGGAAGGGGAAGACGGGTGGAGGGGAGGGGAGGGGAGGGGAGAGGGAGGGCTGGGAGGAGAGGATGGAGGGGAAACTCTGATCAGATGTAAAATAAATAAATAAATAATTTGATAACTTGTTTTGGTTTTTCAAGACAGTGTTTCTCAAGCCGGGCGTGGTGGCGCACACCTTTAATCTCAGCACTCGGGAGGTAGGGGCAGGTGGATCACTGTGAGTTCAAGGCCAGCCTGGTCTACAAAGTAAGTCCAAAACAGCCAAAGCTACACAGAGAAACCCTGTCTTTTTTTTGGGGGGGGTGGTTTTCAGACAGGCTTTTTCTGTCTAGCCTTGGCTATCCTGGACTTACTTTGTAGATCAGGCTGGCCTTAAACCCACAGCAATCTGCCTCCCGGGCACTGGGATTAAAGGCATGTGCCATCAGGCCTGAACTTAATAAATAAATAAATAAATAAATAAATAAATAAGGTTGGCAAGTTGGCTCAGCTGGTAAAGGCACCTGGGGATCTGAATTTGATCTGTGGAACTCATGTAAAGGTGAAAAAGAAAACCAAATCCAGAGAACCATCCGCTGACCTCCAACATGCACTGTAGCATATATGCTAGTGTCACACACACACTCACACACACACACACACACACACACACACACAGTGAAAAAAGTTTTGGTTTTTTTCTCAAGACAGGGTTTCCTCTGTGTAATAGCCTTGGTTGTCATGGAACTCACTTTGTAGACCAGGCTGGCCTCAAACTCACAGAGATCCACCTGCCTCTGTCTCCTGAGTGCTGGGATTAAAGGCATGTGCCACCACTCCCAGGTTTTTTTAAAGTTGAAACAGTCAACTTTAAGTTATGTGTATTTTACTCATAACTTATATGTTTATTTTTTCAATCACTCCTGGGCTTTGTCTGCAGATCTTTTGATTCAGTGCAGAAATGAAAAAGTTGATTCCAAAATCCATGTGGAATTACAGAGGCCCTGGAAAGCCAAAACAATTTTGAAAAAGAACAAAATTGGAGGACTCACACTTACTGATTTCAAAGCTACAGTTACCAAAATAGTCTAATCCTGGATTAAAGACAAATATATCTGTCAAGATACTTGAATTGAAGCCAGGCATGGTGGCACACGCCTTTAATCCCAGCACTTGAGAGGCAGAAACAGGCAGATCTCTGTGAGTTTGAGGACAGCCAAGTTTACGTAGCAAGTTTAAAAATAAAACAAGGGCCTGGAGAGATGGTTCAGAGGTTAAGAACATTGACTGCTGTTCCAGAGGTCCTGAGTTCAATTCCCAGCAACCGCAGGGTGGCTCACAACCCTCTATAATGTAATCTGATGTCCTCTTCTGGACTGCAGGTGTGCATGCAGGCAGAGCACTGTATACATAATAATAAATAAATAAAATTTTAAAACAAAACAAATGAATAAAAAACCAACCAAACAAAAACCAAAAGATGACAGAAGAGAGGGCTCAGGAAAAAACTCATACAACTGTGGCAACAGGTATTTAGCAAACATTCTAAGGCCCAAGATGACTGACTCTCTTACAGTGCTGGGACAACTGGATATCTATACACAAGAATTAAGTAAGTTGAAGGTCGGACCTAATAGCAAACCCATAATCTTAGTGCTTGGCAGGCTGAAACCGGATGGTCTCAGTTAACGGTCGCCCGGGCTGTGCGTCAGGACCTTATTTCAAAACAAACGAACACATAACGAATCCCATAGAAGTTGTTAGCCCTGTTGCAACAGTTAATTTTGATTGTCAGTTTGATTGAATGGGTTGAATTGGGTTGTATGTGAGAATGTTTTCAGAGAGGCTTAATGGAAAAGGGAGGACCCGCCCTGGGTGATGCCATCCCACAGGCTGGAGCTTCAGGCTGCACGAAAGGGAGGGAAAGCAGAGCCACAGCGTTTTGCTCTCTGATCTCTAACCGGCAACTGGCAATTGGCAACACATGACCAGCCACCTCCCAGCCCTGCCGCAACCCCCTGCCTGCTGGGGCAGATCATGAGCCTGGGTAAGCCCCTCCTTAAATAGATTTTGTCAAGTATTTGCCACAGCGTTGTCTTAGGAAGTAACTGACACACACCACCTGACTCAGTGTACAAAACTTAATTCATTAAAAAGCTTCCTGGTAGCTGGACACACCTGGAGAGCGTGTGGGTGTTCTCTATAACCACATGTGTGACCTATCTATCTCTTCCATACAGCTGTTCATATGTGTCCTTTAAAATACTGAGTCATAGAGTGCTAAACATTACACATCCATATGGTATTCCCGGTCAAGCATTTGGTTTCTATCAGAGTCTGGGAATAAACTTAGGAGTAGGTTTCTCAAAGTATGAACACATTTGTGTAGGGAAACATATCTGCAATAAGGAGAGAGGGAGAGGGAGAGACAGAGAGAGAGAGAGAGAGAGAGAGAGAGAGAGAGAGAGAGAGAGAGAGAGAGATCAGCATCTTCCTATCAGGGCTTCCTAGATGGTCCATGAGTGTCCTTATTTGCAACAGACAGTTGGAGTATTGTTGAGTTGGTGGGTATCTTAGTCAGGGTTTCTACTGTTACAACAAAACATCATGACCAAAAATCAAGGTGAGAAGCAAAGGGTTTATTCAGCTTACACTTCCACATTGCTGTTCATCTCCAAAGGAAGCCATGACAGGAACTCAAGCACGGCAGGAACCTGGAGGTAGGAGCTGATGCAGAGGCCATGGAAGGGTGCTGCTTACTGCCTTGCTTTTCCATAGCTTGCTTAGTCTTCTTTCTTTCTTTCTATCTTTCGTTTCCTTTCTTTTCTTTTCTTTTGTTTGTTTGTTTGTTTGTTTTTTGAGACAGGGTTTCCCTGTGTAGCCTTGGCTGTCCTGGGCTCCTTTTGTAGACCAGGCTGGCCTCAAATTCACAGAGATCCACCTGCCTCTGCCTCCAATTAAAGTCATGCACCACCATGCCCAGCTCAGCCTGCTTTTTTGTAGAACCCAGGACCACCAGTGCCGCGGATGGCACCACCCACAGTGAGCTGAGCCCTCCCCAATTGTACTAATTAAGAAAATACATTACAAGCTTGCCTACAGCCGGATCTTATGGAGGAATTTTCTCAACTGATGCTCCTTCCTCTCTGATGACTCTAGCCTGTGTCAAGTTGGCATAAAACCAGCAAGCACAGTGGATCATAAGACCGAGTCTGAAAGTGGCTTGTATTGTACCTACATCAGCTTCAAAACCTTTTCTTGCTCAGTGCTTGTGTAAGTTTCCTATTGCTGTGTAGCAGGTTGCCACAACTTCGTTGTGGTTAAAAAAAAAAAAAAGCAATTTACAAAAACTTTAACTCACAATGGACCTAAATATAAGAGTAAGAAGTAGAAAACCTCTTTGACTAAAACATGACTTTGAGTTTAGCAGTACTTTCTTTTCCTTCCTTCCTTCCTTCTGTCTTTCCTTCCTTCCTTTCCTTCGAGAAACTCTCACCAACCTAAGTTAGCTCCTATCTCCCATTTCCACAGACATGTGCATGCCAACTGGCAGTTGCTTCTTAAATATGATGTTAAAACTACAAGCAACAAGGCCAGTGGGATGAGAGAAGGAAGTGCTACCTGTCAAGTGCGATGAGCTGAGAGCTCTCCATGACCTACGTGGTGGCAGAAGAGAACTGACTCCCGTAGGTTGTCTTCTGAGCTGTGGCACACACATGCCCTTCAATCAATCAATCTAATAAAAAAACATATAACTACAAGCAACAAGCTGAGAATGACAGTGCATACCTGTGACCTCAGTGCTTGGGATGCTAAGGCAGGAGATTTCTGAGCTTCAAGGTTAGCTGGGGCGTATAGTAAGACAACTTATAAATAAATATATATATATATATAGTACATTTATGTACATAATACATGTATATATGTACAAATATATATGTATAAGCAACAAAGGAAGTTATATAAAGAGAGTGGGACTACATCAAAATTTAAAACTTTTATATAAATAAACATCAAAAAAAGTATTTAAAAACATTTCTACTCTAACTGCAAGTCATGTATCATCCAATAAACTTCTAGTATTCAGAATATATCAAGACGCATTCCACCTTGATTGACATGGTACCTTTAATCCCAGCAGTTGGGAGGCAGAGGCAGGTGGATCTCTGTGTTTAAATTAAGGCCAGCTTGGTCTACAGGGTGAGTTCCAAGACAGTCAAAACTACACACAAAGAAACCTTTTCTAAAAATTAAAAAAAAGAAAAAAGAAAGAAAGGAAGAAAATACAAGACAAGACAATTCATTTCACGTTTTAAAAATATTTATTTATTTATTATGTATCCAGTGCTCTCTGCCTGCATGACAGAAGAGGGCATTAGATCACATTACAGATGGTTCTGAGCCACCATGTGGTTGCTGGGAATTGAACTCAGGACCTTTGGAAGAACAGCCAGTGTTCTTAACCTCTGAGCCATCTCTCCAGCCCCCCAAGGCAACTTATAAAAGAAAGCATTTGATTGGGGCTTGCAGTTTTGGGCGATTGGGCCATGGCCACAAAGGCAGGGGACATGACAGCAGGCAGACATAGTGCCAGAGAAGTAGCTGAGAGCTCACATCTTTTCCACACTCATGAGGCAGAAAGCAAGCAAGACTGAGCCTGGTGTGGCCTTTTGAAACCTCAAAGCCCACTCCCAGTGACACACCTCCCCATGCCTCCTAATCCTTTCTAAACAGTCCACCAACTGGGAACCAAATATTCAAATATATGAGCCTATAGGGACCATTCTTATTCACACCAGCACAGTATCGCTCCAAAGGAGACATACAGATGGCCAATAGGTACATAAAAAGAGGCTCATCATCACTGGTCATTATTGAGGTGCAGATCGCATGGCATTACTGCCTCACATCCACGATGATAGTTACAGTGTTGGCAATCACAAGTGTTGGCAGGAATATGTAGGTGGTTGTTATCTGTGTGTTCCTATGGAAACCAAAGTGGAACTGTCTCTGTGGTTTGATGATTCTTCAAAAAAATTAATATAGAGCTATGTGTGGTAATGTACATTTGTAATCCTGACACTTGGGAAGTAAAGGCAAAAGGACAGGGGAGTTCAAGAGTTCAAGGTCAGCCTAGCTTACAGGAGACTCTGTCTACAAACAAACAAAAGTCCCCAAAGTTAAGTAGGGAATTACATAACCCAGCAATTACATTATGAAGTGTGGACCCAAGAGAATTGAAGCCATCCAATCAAACAAGTTGTGTTATAGAAGTTATCCGAAAATCATCTACCTAATGAGACTTGTATGTAAGGATGCTCATAGCAGTGATGTGTTCACAGTAGCAAAAGGGTAGGACCTACCCGAGAGTCCATCCGTGGATGAACGGCTAAAGTAATTCAACAATTAAAAGAAGTGAAATATTGGGCGGGCATGATAGTGCACGCCTTTAATTCCAGCACTTGGGAGGCAGAGGGAGGTGGATCTCTGTGAGTTCGAGGCCAGCCTGGTCTACAAAGCTAATCCAAAACAGCCAGGTCTACACAGAAAAGAAAAAAGAAAGAAAGAAATAAAGAAGAGAAATAAATATTAGCTAAACATACATATATGCAAAAACCAAAAACATACAAAGTGAAAGGAGCCAGATACAGAAGGTCACATACTGTTTCATTTTATTTGCCTGGAATGTTCAGGATCCAAAAATCCATGGAAAGAAACAACAGGTTAGTGCCTGCCAGGGGAGAGAACCTAAGTGCCTGGTTCCTGAGGGTAGAATGTCTTTTATAGTTGGTAAAAGTGTTTTAGAACTAGACAGAGGTGTGATTGCACCACTGGAAAAACACTAAAGGGTGCTGGAGTATGCGCACAGTGCTTTTTTTTTCCTTAGTTACATTTTATCTATTTTTAAAAAGCAGAGTACTTGGATCCCACTTTCAATTTTATTTTATTTTAGTCATTACTATTGTGTGTAAGAGAGTGCAGGCCCCTGCATGTCACAGCACTTGTGTAGACGGGTGTTTACCTCCCTCCCTGGCTTCCGGGATCCAACTTGGGCTGCCGCCCTTGCTTGAGAAATGCTTTCACCTGCTTAGCCATCTCACAGGTTGAACGCTCTTTTCATAGACACCTATTCTCACTTGATACATAGGACATGATCTGAATTTTTTGACAAGAGGCTCAAACACTTTTGATAAGCAGCCCAGGGAGATGCATCATTAAACTACTTTAAGCATCCTATATTTGCTGGGCATAAGGGTACACATCATAACCCCAGCATTCAGGAGGGAGGGCCGTAAGGCTGAGCCTAGTCTGGCCTAAAGAGCAAAACCTTGCCACAAGCAAACAAACTACCAACCTCTTGTTAATGTCCACTTAAGCTTCTCTTTTGCTAACATAAATCAGAACTGTAAACTTCCCTGCACCCCTTTCCCCCTGGACCGGCTAGTTTTATGTCCGCTTGACACAGACGAAAGTCATTTGGGAAGAGGGACCCTCAATTGACAAACTGCCCTCAGCAGATCGGCCTGTAAACATATCTACAGAGCACATTCCTAATTAGTAATTGAGGCAGGAGGGTCCAGTCTGTTGTGGGCAATGCCATCCCTGGGCCCATGGTCCCAAATAGTACAAGAAAGCAGGCACATGCCTTTAATCCCAGTTTTTGGGAGACAGAGACAGGTAGATCTCTATGAGTTTGAGGCCAGCCTAGTCTACATAGTGAGTTCCAGGACAGCCAGTGCTACCTAGATGAGATCCTGTCTCAAAACAAAACAAAACATAACAACAAAAACCAAACAAACAAACAAACAAACAAAGCAGGCTGAACAAACCACCATGGGTAAGCCAGTAAGTAGCACTCCTCCATGGCTTCTGCATCAATTCCTGCCTCTGAGTTCCTGCCTCTGAGTCATTTCCTGCCTCTGAGTGAGTTCCTGCCTCTGAGTTTCTGCCTCTGAGTTCCCGCCTTCTGTTCCTGCTCTGATTTCTCTGGACGACGGACTATGAGATGTAAAATGAAATAAACCCCTTTCGTCCCAAGTTACTTTTTGTCATGGTGTTTTACTACAGCAACAGAAACCATAACTAAAACATGCCCTTAAATTGTAAACTTCATGGAGATATTTTATGTCTTTATTGTTTATCATAATATCCCCAGTATCTACAGTATTTAGGAAAAAGACACATGAATATCATATGGGATCAGTAGACCCTGGGTGAAATGTTGTGGCACATCCAACAGAGAAGACTGCTTGTTTAAGCCAATGGAAAGTCTTTATTAGCTGGCCATCGACTACACTGGATGTTTGGGATCCCAGTCTAGCCCAAGCCTATCTCAAGGTGAACTCTTAAGTACAAAACAAACAAACAAACAAACCACAAACATATCTTGGGTTGACATACTTCAGTTAGCAAGAACCATTAGCCAGAAGTACAGACGCCAAAAGGGAAGGCCAGTACATTTAGAGACATTCCCAGAACTAGGTACTTTGATGGATTAGGTCTTTGTTTTCACTTTGGCAGGTGGTGCTGTCTACATGCTGAGTTTTACACCCTGAGTGGTACTTCCATCATGAAGTCATGGAGTCAGTTGTGCTAATATCTGGGGGTTGGGGGGCGGGTGGCAATTCGGAATTGAATGACTGAACTAAATTAACAACAACGAATCAGAGTAAAGTGAGAGGTACCCTAACGGGTCATGAGCTCAGACATCCACAGTGGCAGTGGCTTCAAGCTTTCATCCTGTCGCTGGTACTTTCGCTGGCCAGGGGCTGTGTCAACATACAGGGTGGAAACAGGCGGTGCTGTAGTTTCCATGTTAGTCCCAAAAGTCAACTTGAGAATTGTCACTGTAACTATCTTAAGGGGAGGCCTCCAAGAAAGACTTAAGTCATGAGCACTCTGACAGTGGTTTGTCACTTTCCCTCTTTCTGGTCCTGTCTTTCTGCTTGCTGTGTTTGCTAGTAATCCCTTTTTGCCATCTTATAGTCCAGCAGAAAGGTCCTTGTCATATGTAGCTGCTTTTCTTTTCTTTTTTTTTTTTAATTTCATGTGCACTGGTGTTTGGCCTACATATATGTACGTATTAGGTATTGGAACTGAAAGTTCTTGGAACTGGAGTTACCGACGGTTGTGAGCTGCCATGTGGTTGCTGGGAATTGAAGCCTGGGTCCTCTAGAAGAGCAGCCAGTGCTCTTAACCACTGAGCCATCTCTCCAACCCCCATGCGTAGCTTCTTGATTTTCAATTCTCAAGCCTCCAATACCAAGAGAAGAACACACTTCTGTTGTTTGTGCCTCACTCTGTGGCATTGTGTTATAACAACACAAAGCAGACAGAAATACATTGGAAAAAGAGGCCTTTCCCAGTATCCCAAAGTAGGCTCTGTCTGGGAAGGCAGATCTTGGAGCTTATGACAAGCCTGGTCAGAGCAGTCTTGGCTCTGAGACCCTCAAAAGGATTACATCCAGAGGGGCACAGTTCTGTTGGCATCTCCTGGCTAGAAGACTCTGGCAAGATTTTCCTGGCCTCCCTGGCTGACTCCGGGGCCTTTTGGCTGGGTGAGCACTCTCGCTCTTGGCCACTTCCACAGTCCCTGTAGAGCACACAGTCAGCAGAATGTCTTCCCTCCCCATCAATGAGACGGGCTTGGGCCAACCCACTGTCGCCTGGGTGGGCTTCTGAAGTCTCACCCACCCTGCAGGAAGCCACGACAGAGCCTGGTGGGTTTAGGTGAGGCATCCAGGGGGTCTGCTGGAACCCCCGACCTAGTCCCTTCCTTTGACCCAACACAGATGGAACTTTCTCCTTTCTGCTCTTCTCCCTCTCACCACATGCCCTGGAGTCAACCAATTCCCTCGTTGTTCCTTCCCTCTGTGTCTTTTCTCGGCGGGGAAGGGGGTTCAGAGTAATGTTTTCCAACTCTGCACTGAGTTTGTAACTGTCAGTTTATCTAAATCAGCAAACGCCTCTACCCCAATATATGTATCCACACAAAAATAGGCAGTCAATGCTTCAAACCAAATGGCCTTCCCTTAATGTTTGCCAGTGACTAGGTGGCTTCAGATCATCCCCTCCACATGAAAATCTCTTCCACTGAGTGTGTCCTGCCCACCAGGCAGGATTGGTAGAGCTTAAACTGCATTATCTCCCTCAGTTCACACACAACGTACCAGGTAAGTTATGTTTAAATAATGTTATTGTGAAGTGTAACAAAGCCAGAAGATGCCCAAAATGTACGTAAGAGCAGTTATCCCCCCCTCCCCCGCATATGATTATCTGTCTCACATGTCTGTTATGAATATTCTCTCTCTCTGTGATTTTGGGATCAAATTAGGGCCCTGCTCATGCTAGGCAAGCACTCTACCTCGGAGCTATAGATCCAGCATCTCTTGTTTTTCTATTTTTGGATTTGTATGTGATGTGTATGCTCTATTTCAACAATCTCAAGGACAAATTATGGATTGGATGAGTCTGCTTTAGTTTCCCAATGAAGTCATGTTTTCAGCCTAGGTGGCTTTGGGGCAAAGTGAAGAGGGACAGTCTTTTATATGATCTAATCTTGTCACTGCACACATTTTGAGTGTCCACTTCCTGTGTGCCTGAAAGCACATGCCAAAGTCTCACACGGTTTATCATTCAAAGGGGTTCCAGAAAACAGCGTTCATGGGTGAAGGTTATGGAGGCATCCAAAGGCTCGATAAGCATAGAATCAAATCAGTCTCAGATACCCAGCTGTTATGTGCCTAGCCAGGAGAGGGTCCCTCCAGAACAGGTAGAGGTCAGGCTGGGTGAGACTGCATAGGGAAGGCATGTCAACCCCAGAGCCAGGTACTGTAGTTTAGTGCTATACTTCAAGTGAGCCCAGGTGTTGTAGAATGCTGTTGTCCTGAAATAGCATAGCTGTTGTCCAGTCGTACTCTCAGCAGCTATGAGAGCCACACAAGCTGGGCCCGCTAACATCAATAACAGAGGGAGGAGACTTTGATAGGCTCTGCCCCTCCCCAAGGATAACAAGTACATCGGCAAATACTGGTTGTTGGGGGTGGGGAACTTTTCTTTAACAGTGTACCTTCCCATAAGTTGATAGTGTTCCTGTGGATAAACCATCACCCATGCTCCCAACTAAACTCATTGGTTCATCAGGCTAAACTTGGCTAAATTTTTTTCTTCAGTCTGTGGTTTGTTTCCTACCTGGGATGAAGACATTTGTTCGTTCTTCTCAGGAAAAGGACGCACAACATGGGGAACTCCATTCTGCTCAGAACTGACCTTCATAGCTATAGATAAGGACCGTGATAGGTCTCAAGGGGTGTGGTCTATGGAAACTGTGGTTTGGTTTGTTTGGTTGGTTGGTTGGTTTTCTGACACAGGGTTTCTCTGTGTAGCCTTGGCTGTCCTAGACCTGCTTTGTAGACCAGGCTGGCCTCAAATTCACAGCGATCCGCCTGCCTCTGCCTCCCAAGTGCTGAGATTAAAGGTATGTACCACCATGCCTGGCTGAAACTGTGGTTCTTTTCCCCCCACCCCCTTTTGGTTTTTTGAGACAGGGTTTCTCTGTGTACTCTTGGCTGACCTGGACTCACTTTGTAGACCAGGCTAGCCTCAAACTCACAGCAATCCGCCTGCCTCTGCCTCTCGAGTGCTGGGATTAAAGGCGTGCCCCACCACGACTGGCTGAAACTGTGGTTCTTAACATTCAAATACTCCTATGCCATAATCTCCAGGGCTCTTTTCTGGGGTAGGGTGAGATAGGGTCTCACTGTGTAGCCTTGGCTGTCCGGGAACTCTCTATGTAGCCCAGGCTGGCCTCAAACTCAGAGATTTGCCTGTCTTTGCTTCTCAAGTGCTGGGATATAAGACCACCACACCTGGCTTTACAGGGCTTTTAATGTCTCAAAGTATCTTCCAATGAAATAAGTATCTGTAAAGGTGAAGCACACTGCCTGTCAGAGAGGCTAGTATGGATTAGGAGGTTAAGGGACCCATTGGATGACTTCCGGATTTCTCCCAAGTTTGAACCTATTTTTCAAATTCAATGAATACTGTTCTCAGTTATCCATCATTTTGAACCCTTAACTCCTAGTTTTTTTCCTTCTGCTTCATGGGGAAAAGGCTCTGATCTTGGCCAGGCAAATGGTTTCACGTGGAGTCCTGGGGGAGGAGATGGAATGGAGAAGTGATTGGTAGAGACGCAGGCTTGGATGGGAATGACTTGGACAATGCCCTAAGTTGTTTCTGCATCGTTTTTCTTTTTCTGTAACGCATACTGGTATCAAGAAGGATGTAGTAATTATTCCTATTTTATATGTAAGAAACCCACAGCTCTAAAAAAGTTAATTTGTTCAAGAATTCCCTCTGGAAAGTCATCAAGGTTCAGTCTGACTCCAGAGTTGGAGTTTGTAATTACTGATAAATCACTATTGGGGTGGAAGGGTACAGCGTGAACGGGGAGAGGCACCATCATATTAATATAGATGTCCACTGTTAGATGTTTCCTAGTACCCAGGGGGTGAAAAGCAAAGTGTATGTTAGTATGAAAGGATTGGAATGCAACGTTGAGAGGGAGTGAAAAGCAAAGTGTATGTTAGTATGAAAGGATTGGAATGCAACGTTGAGAGGGAGCAGGAAGCACGAGGAACGGTCCGCACTACCCCCCCCCCTCCGCCTTCCTCCCTTCCTCACTCTACCTCTCTCCCTGCCTCTGGAAGGCTCGAAAAGGCAGAATCGCCACGTTAGCGCAGGCCCGCAGAGCCTGCCCCTCATCGAGGACGCCCAGCACCCCCTCTGCAGGACACCACTGCATCTCCCTGCCCCCAGCAGCCAAGGCTTGCAAGAGGGAGGAGGGCTGCAGCGGTTGCCACGGTTTATGCTTCTCTAGAGCTTCGAAGCAAGATTTCCCCAAAAAGCCATATTAAATAAATAAAGGGAAATTCAGCAGATGGGAACATGAATCAATGAAAACTCCCATATGAGTGAGAAGATTTATGTCAAAAAACAAAACATCAACATCTGGGAGCTGCCTCGTCTCATCTTGGTTGTTCGTTTGGAATGGATTCTTGGTGTCGTTTTCCCCCTCTTTCTGGCAGTGAGAAAAGGCAGGAGGAAGAGGGAAAAAAAGAAGAAGAAGAATGAAACTCATTTAAAAAATAGTCGTTTTAAATCAGAGACGAAAGCCCTCTTTCCCGCCCCATGTCGGGAGGGGATGTGATGCAGGCGGCCGGGCTGTGGGCTGGCTGCTGGAGCCTGGGACCGAGAGGCCCCTGCCGGACGCCGCTGGGCGCCCCTGCCACGGGACCCCCGCAGCTCGCGGCTGCAGCCGGGACAGCTGCGGCGACCGCGCGCACACGCACCAGCGCCCTCCGCACTGCGGTCACGTCCTACGAGTGGAAACCCAGGCCTGAGATTCTGTGACAGCTGCACCGGGCGGTTAACCCCGCCATCAGGGAACTCAGGACTGCGGGAGCCTGGGTTGCCAAGGAGTAGCCCGCCTTTGAGATGCTCGCCTGCCCGCTTTTAGTTCTTTGGCTGGACCACACAGGGTTTAGGAGGGAAGGTGCTGGGTCCTGACGTCTAGATTCAAATCTTAGCTGCTACAGCCCGCTGATCGCCTTTGAGCAGATTTACCTTCGTGAGGCAGCGTGAGAATAATAGTACCAGGCTCCTAGAGGATTGTGGGTGGTAAATGACAAAAGCACACAAGGTGCTTAGCACAGCGTACATATACACAAAATTGAAAAAATGTGAGCTATTATCATTAGGACAGAGGCTCACATCTGAGTCTCATTGTGGCTCTGCAGGATGCGTTCTCCCAGCTCTGCAGCCCTGTAGAAGCCTTGACCAGCTCTGTCACTCCGGCTCCAGTTGCACTAACTTTGTCTTTTGCCCAACAGCTTGGTTCCTCTCGGCCCGAGGCCTTCTGTGGAAGGTTCTTTTTCACCTTTGGCTTCAGTACAGCCTACCCTTCACATCATCCAGGAGACTCTTATTGCTTCGCTTCTTCCCTCCCCCCCAAATGTGCTTTCTCTGTTAGAGCCTGGCCTTCTCCTTCCCTGCAAGGCTCCTGAATGAAATGTATCCTTAGCTTGGTTATGTCCATCAATCCAACAGTTCGCTCCATAAGGTCGGTAGTGCAATCTACTGTGGTCCTTGTGGTTTTTTTGGCCCCCAGGCCAAGCCAGTGACAGAAGCTCCTTCAAGTGCAGTAACCGACCAGAGCGGAAGGTGAGTCACCAAAGCCAGATGAAATTCTGAGGACGACTCCCTCCTTCCAGCCCTGTCATCGCCTTCCTTCGCCCCTCCTCCTCTTCCTCTGTGTTCTCATCTCTCATGACAGGGTCTCACACTGTAAACCAGGCTGCCCTTGAATTTACAGAGATCTGCCTGCCTCTGCCTCCAGTGCTGGGATTAAAGGGGCACGCCGCCACACCTGGCCTTTTCTTCTTGTATTGTTTTATGTACACAGGCATTTTCCCTGCAAATATGTGTGCCATGTGGGAGCCTAGTGCCCATGCAGGACAGAAGCGTAGGTCAGATATGTGGCAGCTTGGAACCAAACTCTGGTCCTCTGCAAAGGAAGCCAGTACTCTCTCAACTGCTGAGCCATCCATCTCTGCAGCCCCTGTGTTCTGGGTCTTCTAAACTGTTCCTCGCCAACCAATTCCTCCCAGTAGAAAAGTCATATTCCTAATACCAAATATGCCAGGCCCTGTGCTGGGTACCAAGTACACAGACACATATAATCTGATCTTTGACCTAGTGGAGTTCAGGCCAAAGGTAGAAATGGACATGCGAACAGAGGGCAACACAGATGGGAGGGGGACAGACAGCAGAGTGTAAAGGGTGGAAGGATAGCTGTTCCACAAAGAACCAGGGCCCTTGGCTCCAAGAGGTAAAGGTGGATCAAGCTGAGTGTTTTCTCTGCATTACCATTGTAAAACTCAGGGCCAGTATGAAGGCCTATCATTACCCCTGCAGCACAGAGGAAGCATAAAGGAATTAACTTGCCCAGGGCCACAAAGATAGCAAATGGCAGCAGAGGGATTGAAATGGGCAGGTTCTGACTCACAGCCAGAGCTGTGAACTACTTAGCCACGTTGCCTGGGAGCAAACAGCTGTGAGGCTGCCCTCCCTGCCCCACCCCCAGCTCTGTGCCTGGTGGGTGTGGGAGCTGCAGTTCCAGCTGCGGGAGTGCCACTGCTCACTCACTCGGGAGCAGGCAGGGAGAGCAGGGCTCTTAGACCCGAGGAAGCCGAACACCCTGTTCCACACTTAGAGACCAGTGAGAAGATGTGCACAAGGGTGCAGAGGGAACCTGCAAGAGCTCAGCAGAATCGGGAGCGCCTCTGGCTGCTGGCTGCTGGCTGCTGGCACTTGAGGAAGGCCCCAGTCTGAGCCTGGCACGATGCCCTGAGCATGCTGCTCTCACCCCTCTCACCTCCTGTAAGCACTGCGGAGCTCGCTACACCTCTCGCCAGCCACCCCCAGCTTTTTTTTTTTTTTTAAGGCCGGATCCCTGTTTCTGTGCCACTCTTCCATGGCAGCCGTACCTAGAGCCTCAGTGTTAGCACAGGCTTTGGGAGCTGGGAGGGCGTCTTCTGAGCTGAGAGCTGGCTGAGGCCAGACAGGGCTTTCTTCAACGCTCTGATGAGACCACCTCCCCAGCACTCAGAAGCCTGAATCCTCCCCAAATATCTGAAATGTCTTTATTTTCTAAAAATTATATTTATTGAATATGTGTGTGAGAGTCTGCATGAGAGTGTGCATGCCACAACACACCCATCGAGGTCAGAGGGCAGCTCGCAGGAGTACCCTCTCTCTGTCTACGGTGTGGTTCCCCGGGACAGAACTCCCTCCGGCTGTCAGGTTTGTGGCAAGTGCTCTTACCACAAGCTGAGCCATCTCACTAGCTATTCTTTCTTACTTAAAAACATTTATTTGGATTATTTTATGTGTATGAGTATTTTGCCCCTATGTATGTCTATGTACCACAGTGTTATAAAAGGTTGTGAGCCACCATGTTGGTGCTGGGGATCGAACCTGGGTCCTCTGCAGGAACGCGAGGTGCAATGTCTCCAACTCTCCTGTCCTAGAGTCTCATGTCGCCAGGCTCGCCTTTAATTTGCTACGTAGCTGAAGATGCAATTTCTGACCCTCTTGCCTGCACCTCTCAAGTGCCTGCATCACGGGTGTGCGGCACATCACGCAGGTTTCCGTAGTACTAAAGAATGAACTCAGTGCTTCCAAGCATGGCACCAACTGAGCCGCATCCCTAGCTTCAGGTAACTGGAGAAGTCCAACAGGTGGATCTGAGGTCACAGCAGAGCACCTGGGACCTCAGATGTCCAGCATCTCAGGGGAAGCTTCTCATGAGACACATTGAAGCGCCTGATGCAAGAGGGTGATTTTTGCAGGACCTAGTGATCAGCTGGGTGTGGGAGTGTCTGACACCTTTGGGCTGTTTGTACAGATCACAAGAAATCCATAAGGCAGGCTGGGGAGGGGCTCGTTCTGTTGGCTCCAGAATCCACATTTCTGGGTTTCTTGGGTTCTGGCTGTATCCTGCTCTTGGGATCGTTAGCTGTCCACCCCCACCCCTCCAGATTTGGATGCAACTTTTACAGACGCTAGCTTCAGTGAGCCTTCAGTATTGACAACAACGGCCAAACTAACATGGGGAACACAGAGATGGGAGTGGAGGCATCCCAGAGTTCGAGGTGGCTTTCCTGGACCACTCGGAGAAATGCAGACAGGAATAAGGAAGTGGGATGATGAGTCTTTGTAGGTGAGATTGAAGGAGTAATATGGTCAACCCAGTCACATATTCTGGGTCCAAATGTACCCTGGTGGCTAATAACACGGGCTTTGATGACCCCAGTGTCCAGTGCAACAGAAAGACAGAAGTGGATGATAAGGCTGAAACCCACGGATTCATACAGAAAAAAGAGGCAGCATTTGTGCTGAGAAATTTGGCAGTGGAGACAAAGAAACAGACTGATAATTGAAGAAGCAGGAGGATCAATTAAATGACTTGGCCAAGATAGGACAGGCCTGTGTATATTTCATAGGCAGAAAGCAAAAACATAGTGAGGAAATGCATGATTTGATATGAGGATCAGGGTAATTATCCTGCCAAGGTTGTAGAAGAGACAGGAGAGGGATGGGCCTGAGAACAAACAACTTGTCTTAGAACAAAAAAGCTCAAACTTAGCCGGGTGTGGTGGCGCATGCCTTTAATCCCAGCACTCGGGAGACAGAAGCAGGTAGATCGCTGTGAGTTCGAGGCCAGCCTGGTCTACAAAGTGAGTCTAGGACAGCCAAGGCTACACAGAGAAACCCTGTCTCAAAAAACAAAAAACCAAACCAAACAAACAAAAAGCTCAAACTTCTCCAACTGAGCCTGGGTTCTTGTGTTTTCCTCTAGGACACAATCAGGCCCTATACCTATTAGTATGGTGTGTGACTAAATCCAAGCATGTTCACAGTGGCTCTCAAGTTCCCTCCCCACCCCACCCCACCCCCCCCCCCGGCCTCATCATACAGTCATCACTCCCTGTGCTTTCTCATGAGATGGGCACTCTTTCATTAGTCCCACGATACAGATAAGAGAGCCGAAGGAAAAGATAATAATTAACCTGACCAAGATAGCCAGGCGGTCAGTGGAGGCGCTGTGCTGGATGGCACACAACCCCTGCTCTTCTACACAGCTTCTTCATACTTCAAAGAGTTGAAAATGGCTGCCTCCAGGGAGCCGGACCGAGGGTAGAGAGCATGTAGCGGAGGTCTGCTGCTTTTTGATATAGCCCTTTAGTACTATTTGACTTCTTGCTAGAGTAGAAACTCTTTTAACGACCTTCTTTGCCCTCTTCTACATTACCTTTTCATTGGTAATGAAAAGATAATTTCAATTTCATATATCTTTTTATCTGAGAGGTCAGTGGCACGCCCCCTGCTCCTTGCCAGCAGGTTCTTCCTCAGCACATTTCACACCCAAGTATAAATTGTTTGACCACCTGACCAACCCCAAGTCCAGGCTCCTACCAGGCAGCAGGTTTTCTGCAAAATGTTCTTTTAAAAATAAACGAAGCGAAACAAAACATTTGTAAGAAGGAGTTTGCATTTAAAAAAAAAAAAAAATCCTGCTAGTAAAAAGCAAAAGGAACTGATATCAGTGTTGAGGTAATGACTAAGCCTTCAGTGACAAATGTGAGGGTCCTGCCTGAAAAGGGACAGGGTGACAGTGAGGACTTGACCTCTTTCCTAGATCCAATCTATTCCACACAGCAGCTGCACACATAGATACACACACAGTCCCTATTTGCTACATATCTGAGGATGACCTTGAACTTCTGATCCCCCTAATGCCTTTGGCTAGTGTTGGGATTATAGATATGTGCCATGATGCCTTGTTTATGAAGTCCTGGGGAACTGAGCACAATTCTTCATGCATTCTCAAAACAAGGGCTGGAGAGATGGTTCAGAAGTTAAGAACACTGGCTGCTCTTTCAGAGGTCCTGAGTTCAATTCCCAGCAACCACATGGTAGGCTTGCAACCATCTGTAAAGAGATCTGGTGCCCTCTTCTGGCCTGCAGGTGTATATGGGGCAGAGCACTGTATACATAAAAAACAAATCTTAAAAAAAAAAAAAAAAAAAAAAGACCCTGTCTTAAAGGAATGAGGTGGTGAGTTACATATCTCTGCATTTAATGCTGCCCACTGCACAAACAAGCTGCTTTGACTTGCTTTGCTGTTGAGACAGGGTCTCCTAGGCTGCCTGTAACTCACCATGTAGACTAGGCTCCCCTCAAATTCATGGCAATCCTCCTGCCTCAGCCTCCTAGTCTCCTGAGTGCTGGGATTGTTGGCATCTGCCACCATAGTGGGTCACATTCATCTTTTTTCCTTTTTAAAATTTATTATTAGTAGTATTTATTCAGATTACATCCCAATTGTTATCCCCTCGCTCATGTCTTCCGGTTCCCACCCTCCCTCCGTCTTCTGCCCTATTCCCCTCTGACCTCTGACCTCAGACCTCTGACCCTCCTCCCCCACCATCTCACATCCATTTTTTTTAAGTTGTTAAGTACTCTAGGCATCCTCTAGCACTGAATAAACTCTTATAAACTTGATAAGTACAAATTAAAAATGTCTACAAAATAAAGGCAACAACAAATGTCTACAATGCTCCCTGTTGTAGGAACAGAATGGCTTGTATACACATCACCAGAAGTAATTTACTAGGTACCCAGACAATAGGTTCTTAATGACAACAGCTGGCTTTGCAAGAGGATTGAATCAACTTGACTTTGGGCCATAATCCAAGAAACAGAGTGTGCGAGCAGCAGCAGAAGATGGCTGATGGCTCCAGGTCTTGGCGCTTCTAGTAAAGGCAAAAGTCGGTGTCGCTCTGACAGTGTTACTGAGGGTTACACTGATCAAGTGAATGGATGTGAGGATTCCAGCGCCCGTCACACTACTCACTCAGGTAGTCTCCTGATGGTCCCAAGAGTCTGGGGAGAAAATAATGATCCTTCTTTCCCCTGGAGCATGGGAAACTCACCCATGGCCACATCCTCAAAAAGACAGCCATTTCCCCTCTTCCACCTAAGGGGTGGGGCCTGGAGAGTAGCTCTCTCAACTATATCAGAATTTGAGCTGGCTTGATCTTCGGTGGATGACCAGAGCTGATGAGCTCATGAATATGACAGCCACATCATGACCTGAAGCCGTGTCTTCCTCCTTCTAGACAGTATCTTACTAGTTATCTGACTGGCCTTGAACTCACAATCCACCTGCTTCAGTCAACCAAGTGTTAGGATTACTGGTGGGATTACTGGTGTGTGCCGCCATCTCTGGCCATAATGCCATTTTGTGTATGGTGGCAGATACCTTATTCTCTTTTCAAGCCCCTTCAGCTAACTTCAAATATGTCAGGACCTGAAGGAAGGTATGTGGAAGGAACACATTTTTGCTCCAATCAGTAATCCCATGATTAGGGTCTGGTGCATCTGGCTGTGTGCAGTTAAAAGACATTATGTAAACATATTTTGTGGGTTAAGTCCCACGTGGGACATAAAATGGGAAGATGCCACCCCTGCCCTGAGGGAGAGAATTGAGGAGACTAAGTCACACAGATGAGCTAATTAAATAACAGGACAACTTATAATTAGTACTAAGCTGTGTAGTAAAAAAGAAGCATACAGGGCCTGGGAAGGAGAGAGACGTGGTGAGCACTGGAGAGTCTTCACTGCAGAGCGGCGATCCAGCTGAGCCTTGAGGAGGAAAGCCAACTGAAGACAGGCTGAGAGGAAGAAGAGCCCAGAAGTCCCAGGAGGAAGAGCTGAACCAGCACTTGTGGTTTGCTTTTAGACAGCACGTGGACTACCAAAGGTGGCTGCCCCAACTCCCCAAGCAAGAACACTTCCAAGTAGCTGCCCACACTCAGGCTCCTGGAGTTTCATGTGGTTTTTTCCTGATAAACACCCTGTGTTTGAAGGACCAACTCGAAAGCGAACCTGTCTGAATCCGTCCAGCTAACCCCCCAGCTCGCTGCTCATGCTTCTGTTTAAAGTCCCCTGCTCAGCTGGGCATGGTAGCGCATGCCTGTAATCCCAGCACTTGGGAGGCAGAGGCAGAGGCAGGCAGATCACTGCTGGTTCGAGGCCAGCCTGATCTACAAAGCGAGTCTAGGATAGCCAAGGCTATACAGAGAAACCCTGTGTTGGAAAAACAAAAACAGACAAATAAAGTCCCCTGCTCACCGCCCTCCACTAGTATAGTTAACACTAATTTGTATCTCTTGGGCACTTTCTATGTCCCAGGACCTATGTAAACATTTATGTTGTTTTGACTCTCACAATTGTGTAAGGTATTGTTTCTGCTATTTTACAGGTAACAGGCTTAGTGTGCTTTAAGAACGCTGCAGCGATAACAAAGCTAGGAAACCAGAAAGCTGGTATTCAAAGCAGTATTTGTGGGACTAGAGCCCATTTGCTTTTTGTCAGTGCTAGAGAAGAGACTGAACTCGGCCTTGTCCAGGATAGGCCTGGCCTCTGACTCTGAGCTGTAACTTCAGCCGTACAGACTCTGTTCTTTCTTTCTGCGACAGGATCTCACTATAGGACTCAGAATGGCCTGGATTCATTATGTCTTGAATTTGTGATCCTCCTATCTTATCCTCCCCACTAGTGTCAGGTTCTAAGAACTCCTTTGTTTGTTTGTTTGTTTTTGTTTTTAGATAGGCTCTCAAGTAGCGCAGGCTAGCCTAGAACTACGTAGCTCAGGAATGACCTTGAACTACTGATCCTCCTATCTCCTCTCCTAAAGCCTCATGTCACCATACCCTACTTCAGTCTACTCTGAATGTACTGGAGCCACGTATTCTGGAAGGCCACAAATGCTTTTCATCAATCTGTCTTCTCAGATCCTAGATTGGTGGCTGGCATATGGCTCGAGATTGTTCAGCAGACAAACACAACTTTCACACCACATGCCTGGGTCTAAGAGTAGGTACACCCAGTACTGTTTTATCCCAGACACTTCCACCCACCTAAAAGTCATGTATTCCAGGGAAGGAAGGAGTGAGGAAGTCTCCACACCTTACATTCTTTTCACAGAATTCCAGAGTGGTCAAAGTGGGGCCAGTTTATAAATACCAACATTGGCTGCAACTGAACTGGAAGGCTCAGACAGAACAGGGCCTGTGACTCCTCGGGTATTTTTTTTAAAAAAGACTTATTTATTATTTATTAAGGATATAGCTTTTTGCCTGAATTTAGACCTGCAGGCCAGAAGAGGGGACCAGATCTCATTATAGATGGTTGTGAGTCACCATGTGGTTGCTGGGAATTGAACTCAGGACCTTTGGAAGAGCAGGCAGTGCTCTTAACCTCTGAGCCATCTCTCCAGTCCTCCTCAGGTATTTTGAAAGGAGCAGCCAATCAAACACCTCAGCCTGTCAGAATAAGAACAAATAGTCGAGACTGCTCCAGCTGAACCTATCCATGCCCAGAGGTCCAGACAACAGAATGCCAGCAGCGAGGGGGCAGGGAAATAGTGCTACACAGCTACCTGGGATCTCTTAACTCTGGCCCCCTCTCACTCCTCCTCCCCCAAGTTCTCCTAACTTTTTATTGACTTTGTGTCAGACCAAACCAGGATTCCTGGCTTAGAGGACAAAAAGAATTACAGGACTAGCCATGGTGACGAAGAACTGGAGATTATTAAGAATAACTTTAGGCCGGACATGGTGGCGCATGCCTTTAATTCCAACACTCAGGAGGCAGAGGTAGGGGGATCTCTGTGAGTTCGAGGCCAGCCTGGTCTACAAAGCAAGACCAGGGCAGCCAGGACTACAAGAGAAACGGTCTCAAAATAAAAAAACCCAAACAAGAATAACTTTAATATAGGCATTAAGGCTTAGAAGGCACACAAGGAAACAAAGGCAATACCAACGTGTAAATATGGACTCCTCAAGGGAGAGTAGCAATTGTCTTTGGATTAGCCATATACCTCTTTGGTGGTTAAGTTACAACTGAAAAATGGCGTGGTTAAGAACACTCCACTTGCTGGGCATGGTGGCGCACGCCTTTAATCCCAGCACTTGGGGGGCAGAGCCAGACAGATCTCTGTGAGTTCGAGGCCAACGTGGTCTTTTACAAAGCGAGCCCTGAACAGTGAAGGCTACACAGAGAAACCGTCTTGAAAAAAAAAAAAGACACTCCACTTCTCTCTCTTCTGCTAAGTGAATTTATAGGGTGGTTCGTTGGATGGAATTACAATCTAACAGTAAAACCAGGTGCCACTAGGGTTGCATAGGGTTCAGTACATGTCCTTTGCCTGTAAACTGGGGTTCTGGTGAAATTCTAGAGAAACAATAGTTTATGGCTGACAAGGGAAGGGAAAAAGGCCTTAAACAACTGTTAACTGTGCTGGAATTCTTGCCGGACCGCTGGCGAAGATTTGTCTTTCATTCCTGCCTCAGAAAGTGGACAGCCTAACGGTAGAGACAAAACCGGGCCAAAGCTAGAACCAGGGGAGCAAAACCTGCCCTGGGTACTTCGTTCCACCAATTGGCCACCATCCGGGATACGCGTACGCTCACGACTCCTGCAATGGCGACGACAGAGGACGACAACTCGGCCCTGGATCCGCATTACGTCCTTGTAGCTCTCACCTCGCCGGCGCCAAGCCCGCCCCATCCGTTACTTCCTCCCCACAGCGCCATCCTTCCGGCAGAGCTTCTTGCTGATTGGCTGGCTGAGGACTCGGCCACTGGAGACAGTGCAGCGTCCACTCTGGTCCCTGTCCCGTGGCCTCGATTTCTCGGCTGCGAGCTCTCTATGGTTCTGGCACGACATGTGGCGCCTGACGGGGCTCCTGGGGCGAGGTAGGGGTCGTCAGCAGGTCAAGTTCCAGCAGGCGATTGACTCGGAACTGCAGTGAGCAGCGATCGGTGGGAAGGCCACCATAGCGGCAGTGGGTGGGGTTAGACCCAGGGAAGGCGGGACATTGGGGGCGAGTCTCCATTTCAGGCGCTCGGGGCCGTTGGAATTGAGACGTGGTAGGATGAAGTAGGGGAGAAGGGTGGAGCTTAGATCCAGGGAGGTGGGTGGAGCTCTAGAAAGAGAGGAGTCAATGAGAGAAAGCCAATGGAAAGATGGGAGTTTAGAGACATGCGTCTAGTCTAGTGAGACTGTGTCCCTGTAGAAGTTTGGGTTCTAGAACAGAAGTTACCACTTGCGTCAGAACTCCGCGAGAACCTTTTCAAAATAAACATGCTTCATCCTTAGGGGTCTTGCTTTATTAGTTCAGGGTGGTGTTATCCCGGGTTCCCTAGTAAGCTAAAGATTTCTGTCTGTAACCTGGTTTAAGAACTACTGCAAGGGCTAGGGGGCCAGGCTCAGTGGTAGAGGACTTGCCTAAAATGTTGGGAGGTCTTCAGCAAACACTGCACAGATGTCAGTGATTCCTGGCCTTCTGGGGGAAGGCTCCCTCACGGACTGGAAGGAAGATTGTGGAGGCCATCGTTCTTCAGTCTATCCCTGTTTGAGTGACTGACGCTTGTTTCTACAGCTCTTCCCCGCCTGCTAGGACCTGGTTTCCAAGGGGTAACACCAAGGCCCACTAGTTCAGATGGGCCTCAGACGACCTCTACTACCCTGCTGCTCCCCAGGCCCAGCCTTGAAAGGTGAGAGACTTATATTGTGTCACACGTGGCCTTCTGCTCCCATTTTGTACAGAACTTAATAGATTTCTAATTGTACCATCTAGGTCAGGCTCTCATGGTCCAAAGAGGGACAGGGACCCAAAGTACCATGGCTGGAAAGATGCCTTCCACTGGGTGTCTGCTCATGTCTCCCCGAACACTCTGCGGGATGCCATCTCATGGGTAAGGCTTCCCCAGCCCCTGTCCTGTACCTTCAGCGTAGGCAAGAATGATCTTGCAAGGGGAAGTACCCCCACCCCACCCCAGAAACAAGGGCAAGATGGTGTTCGCGTGCAAGGCCTGTGACCCTGAGCGTACTCCCGGAAACATTGCTGTGCCTTCAGCCTCTGCAGTGCATTTAGTCTTCTCCGTTTGGTAGACATTTATTTAACACTTCTCAGCTAAGCACTAGGGACACAACAGAAAACAAGAAAGAGAGAATTCTGAACTGGGTGCTTTCAGTGGCACATGCTTTTCAGGAGGATTGCTGTGAGTTCAAGGCCAGCCTGGTCTACAAAGCTAGTCCAGGACAGCCAAGGCTACGTAGAGAAACCCTGTCTCTGAAAAAGAAAGAAAGAAAGAAAAAAGAAAGAAAGATTCTTGCCTTCATGGAGCTTAGTGTAAATGATAATAAATTTCTGATAGATAACATGACTTACCATTGAACTGTTAAACATGCATTATCTTGTTTAATATTTACAAAAGTCTTATAAGGGAAATTTAACCTTCATCTCATATACAAGGACACTCAGACTTTGGAATTGGAGTCACGTGGCTCTTTTTGTATTTGTTTGTTCATTTGTTTCCAAGACAGGGTTTCTCTCTGTTGCCTTGGCTGCCCTGGACTCAATTTGCAGACCAAGTTAGCCTCGAACTCACATCAAAGAACTCACATCAATCACCTGGCTCTGCTTCCCTGAGTGCTGGGATTAAAGGCGTGTGCCACCGCGCCCAGCTCTAGTTACATGCCTCTTAGGTTGAAGAACCAGATTTTATTGGCCCGATAGTCAAGCTGTACTCTACTTCATGGCTGCCTCACCAAGTATATCTTATAGAATCACCTAATCCTATGCCTACTGCATGAGAGCCACTCAGTAAATTATTTGTTGAACTAGATCTCTAAGATTGGGACTTCATCACAAATATTAGTTCTCATGCCAGGTGGTGGTGGTGCACACATTTAGTCCCAGCACTCTGGAGGCAGAGGCAGGTGCGTCTCTGAATTCCAGGCCAGCCTGGTCTAGAGAGTGAGTTCCAGGACGGCCAAGGCTACACAGAGAAACCCTGTCTCAGAAAACACACACTAGGTCTCCTACGGTAGAATCTTGACCCCACAAGCAGTGTTCCATGTAGAGACTGTAGCAATAAGGTATTCTGAATGCTACATCCCATCCTGATACTTGATGCTCTCTACTTTAGGCAAGTGACTTGACCCCTCTGAGTCTCACCTTTTTATTTTATATTTTAAAGTATTTTTTATCTAATGTGCATTAGTGTTTTGTCTTCATTTATATCTGTGTGAGGGGGTCAGATTCCCTGGAACTAGAGTTGCAAATAGTTGCGTGTTGCCATGTGGGTCCTGGGAATTGAACCCGGGTCCTCTGGATGAACAACCAGTGCTCCTAACTATTGAGCCATCTCTCCAGTCCCTGTCCCCCACTCCCTTTTAACGTATAATTAGGTGTCATCAGCAGAGCTGAACATGGACTATCTCTGTGGCTCTTTGGGTCTCTGTGGACTGGAGGCAGATTATACCATACAGAAAGGGGTACTTTTCCGTTTTGTCAAAGATCTGAGCCCTAGGTCAGTACCGCATGCCTGGAGGGGAAGCTTTTTAGTACTCTTCCCTCCGGGCTCTATGTAGCCCCTGGTTTTTTTCTTCTTGGGGTTTAACATAATTGTTAGGTTATTGTATTTGTTTCTCAGTGTGTTTGGGTTTTGTCTTTTTCAACAAAAGATACAAATGTCATGAGGGCACAGATGCTGTCTGACTTACTTGCTATAGCATGTAGTTCCTGTTGCAACAAAGAAGTATTGGGGTGTCTCCAGCACAGCACAGGAAGATAGGGGTGAACAAGCAGCGCCTGGGATAGGAGATAGCTCAGCTGTTCTGTGTCACCTTCTCTAACTTCCACTTGTACATATGTGCTCTTGTGCCTTAGTTGGGGACTCCAACTTGTCCCTATATTTTTAGGCTAAGCTCCAATTTACCCCAGCGTCTTTATGGCCTACCTAGATCCTTTTAGTCTCTCACTTGCTAGCACATGCATTCAGCATGCATTTTTTCCCCCAGGTACCTATTCTCATGTAACACTACCCTGGGCTCCAGGGATACCAGAATGTGCATGGGCCATGGGCCCTGCCTCTGCCATGCTTACAAACTAAATAGGAGTGACAGACCCTAAGTGAATAATTGAAAAGGACTGCAGAACACCAAAGGCCAGGCTCAAGTACTGTGAAAGTACATGGTGTGGAGCCGCCCCAGTTAGTCAGGAAAGGCTACCGAGCAGATGGTGATTGACTGGTGGGGGCTATGTTACTGATGTACCGCTTTCTTTCCCAGGGCACTCTGGCCGTGCTGGGCTTGCACCTGGCAAGGCAGATCCACTTCCACGCACCCCTGGTAGGAGGACCCCAGCCAGCTGAACACTGCTCTTGGCACAGTGCCCTTAACCGCTTCCTCCCCTCTTCCTGGTGGCACCCATACGCCTGTGAGTTCTCGACCCTCAAGGGGCACTTGAGGCAGGCGGGGAGTTTCTCTTGGCCAGGAAGTGTCTCTGGCCACACCTCAGGAAAAGAGCCATCAGCAGCTCCTTGCCTTTCCTATCAGAAGTCAGAGGAAGAGGAGTGTGGGGAAGGGCTGTCCACACTGGGTGTGGTCATGCCTGTTCCTCAGTGCTCCTCAGTGTCCTTCTATCACCTCCCAGAGAGGAAGCCCCATGGCCTAGGCTACTGTAGACCATGGGTGTGGCTTCCTGCCCAATCCTCAACTAATTGGGTTCAGCCCTGCAATCACTCATCAGCAACTGAATCTATTGAGTGTGTATTTTGGTTTGCATGCAGAAAGCATAGAGCCTCAAGATTGAGGCAGTCTGGAGTCAGAGTGTAAAAATTCTAATCCCAGCCAGGCATGGTGGCATACACCTTTAATCCCAGCACTTGGGAGGCAGAGACAGGCAGATGTCTGTAAATTCAAGGCCAGCCTGGTCTACAAAGCTAGTCCAGGATAGCTAGATCTACACAGAGAAACTGTCTGGGGAAGTTCTAATCCTACATCAACTACTTACTAACTATTCTTGTGTATCTAAAGAAATCAGTTTTTAATATCCCTGTGCCTCAGTTCCTTCATCCGGAAAATGGAGTAATAATAAATGTTACCACCAAATGAGGTTATTTTGTGTCAAGGACTTAGCACATCACCTAGCACATAGTATGCACTTGGTCACTATTGGTTGGAGTATTAGTTCTTGTCCTATGAGAACAGATTGTCGGCGTTAGCATTAAGCAGAAAGCTGGGTGCTAGGCTACAATGGTGAATGAGGCAGGCACTCCCTACCACTGCAAGAATTCAAGTGATCTGTGCTCAGGATGGGAGGTCAGCCAAAGTATGGATCCCTGTGGAGAAAGGCCAGTCACGGGAGAGGAAGAGTGGGAGGAAGGTGTCTCAGAGGGTTCACGATTTTTCCTCTGGCCTCTCAGATCTCAGAGAGGACTGACTGGCAAGCCCTTACCCCCTCCCCCCCCAAAACTGACCCCTTTCTCGCCTAACCTTGCTGCCTCTCCCCAGCGCTTCGGAGGCACGTTCTTCCAAGGCCTGACTGTACAGCTCCCAGGGACATTGGCCTCAGGCAACCAAGGCTGGGCCAGGAAGAAGCCTCAGCTCGGCCCCAGTGTGTTCCTGCAGACAGCTCCCTGACAGCTGGCCTGAACCTACCTGAGGAAGGTTCGACCTCATCTAATACCTACAGTTGGGGAGGGGCAGGATGGACCTAACACCCACAGAAGGGGGAGGGGGTTACCTGTGTGTCCAGGTAACCAAATGTCATTCCTGTGAGGCCTCTTGCTTTCTGGGGTGACTTGAGAGTTACTAGACACAGACAGGGCAGACTGGGAGAGAAAAGAAGGGAGAAGTCGTACCCTTCTCCCCCTGACCACCCGGGTGTCGGCCTGTCCCTTACAGAGCCCAGTGACTTTGGCTTCCTGCATGCCAGCGAGGACTTCACATCCCAGGCACAGGCAGCTGAGGCCCACCCCGCTGGAGAAAAAAATGTACGGTCCAGGTTTGGTACCCTGGATGCCACTCCACTCTTGGGGCGGGTGGAGACCGAAGTGAACTGCATCTTGAAGCTGCTTTCTGTTTCTTCCCCACTCCAGGAACAAGACAAGCCCAAGGCTCTTCCCCTAGAGGAGGCTGTGATGTCCATCCAGCAACTCTTTCAGCTCAGCGTTGCCATCGCTTTCAACTTCCTGGGTATCTGGTTCCCTGCCTCAAGGCAGGAGGATGAGGAGATGGAAAGGGCATTGGGTGGCTGGAATATAGTCAGAGTAGGGAATGGTTTAAACAAGAGAGGTTTATCTTCTTTCTGGTAGGTAGACCAGATGTGGCATAGTGGTTCAGTGGGGCCAGGAACCCATCCTTATTCATATGTGTTCGCCAATCTTTTTATTTTTTTGAGACAGGGTTTTCTCTGTGTAACAGTCTTGGCTGTCCTGGGACTCCACTCTGTAGACAAAGCTGGCCTAGAACTCAGAGATCCACTTGCCTCTGCCTCCTGAGTGCTGAGATTAAAGGCATGTACCACCACCACCTGGCTTGTTCAGCCAGTCTTAAAACTAGCTCCCATCTTGAGTTCTGTATTAGTGTTCCAGCTCCGGCCCTCCTGTATATATTCTTGACAGCTGGGAGGAAGGAGCCAGTAAACTAGAGGACTACTCCTTTCCTTTAAGGGCATGACCTTGAAGTTGCCCTTCATGGGGGTACATAAGCCACAGGTAGGCTTATAAGCCATCTGTTATAGAGGAGGCTGAGAAGTGTCTTCAGTTGAATGGCCATGTGCGTCCTTGAAAATTCTGTCCTGTGTAGGCAGTAGAAAATTATTTTAGAGGACACCCAGCATTCTGCCACACTTAGCAGAGAGCAGGTTCCTGCAGTTTGCAGCAGGCCCCAGGTGCATAATGGGTAGGAATCCTTATTAAATCTAGGAACTCCTCATGACTCTGCTATTTGTCCTGGTTCTGTGGTGACCTGGCTCATGTCTCAAGCCACCTAAGGTGAAACCCCGAGTTCCCAGCAGCACCTGTTGAGAGGCCGGGGGTCATTCAGGTGTATTTACTGTACATTTGTTCACTGTGTGCTAGCCCCTGCTCTGTGTTCTGGAGATACTGGTGCTTCTCTACTCTCATAGTGTCCACGTGTGAATTAAAGGATGGTAAACAGTAAGCTGGAATGGTAGAGTGGCGAATAACCTCAGTTCCAGCACTCTGCGGGCAGTGGCAAGCAGATCTTTTGAGTTGGAGGCCAGCCTGGTCTATATAGTGTGTTCCAGGAGAGCCAGGGCTACATAAAGAGGCCCTGGTTCAAAAAAGAGAAACATTAAGCTGGCAAATAAAAAGAATTTCGGATGATAAATGTTATGAAATAATCGAACAAGAGGATGTTTTAGTAACTTAGGCAAGGAACAACTTTTCATGTAGAAGTATGCTGACAGGGAGAGCCTTGAGCTAAGCCTGGCTGACCAAAGCAGGCTGCTCTGGTTCCCATCTGGAGAAAGCTTCCCAGTAGAAGGAAAAGTGAGAGCAAAAGCCATGAGGCAGCATTGAGTTTTACTTGTTAAGGGACAAAGGAGAGGTGAGTGTGGCTGGAACTCAGCCATCGCAGGAAGGACGGGAGGATGAAGTCAGAAGCACGCAGGAGCCAGGTCCAGTAAGGTTTTCTGAGCCCAGAAAGAGAGGAGGGATTTTGTGAGACAGGAAGACACTGTGGAGGAGGAAGAAGGGTGGTCACGTGATCTGACTGACTTCCAAAGATCAGTGTGGCTGTTTACAGACCAGCGTGGATGGAGCTGGGCCAGAAGAGAAACAGGAGACCAGGCTGGAAGACTTGCAAAGAACTAAGCAAGATGTGGTGTGGGCTTAGCTGTGACTAGAGGAAGCAGAGGGCAGAGGAGCAGAGGGATCCGGGTTCCTCTTGCTGAGCAGCGCTGCCACTCACCCTTGTGTCTCCTGTCTCCTTCCCAAGGACAGAGGAAGGACTCTGCTCTGTGGACAGTGACTTTTCAGGAAGCAGGGAAGTAAGTTTAAGTAACTCTGCTTGCCGAGTGGTATGCAACTTTTTCCTGTTTGGCTTTTTGAGATTTTTTGAGGGGCAGGTTCTTCTCAGAACCCTCTTGCCCATTCCTCCATTCATATATTCATTTATTCAGCAAATGCTGAGCCCTGTGGCGGAACACAAAGGCAGCACAAGCTATAATCATATTTTGCATTTATGTAGAATTTTCATCCCGTGCAAAATTACTTCTCCGTTCTTGTTCTGCCTGCCTCGAGGATTTTACAGTATAATTGAGGAGACAGGGCTTTATTCTTTTGTGCCAGCTGCGTCCATAGACAAAGGTTTGGTATATTAGGAAAGTGCTAAAAACGAGTTTAAACCCTGAGTGTGGTCTGAGGTTCTAGAGCAGAAATGACGGGAGGCCGGTGATAGACACAGAACACAACGTCTCAGGCAGGAGACAGTTGGAGCGAAGATGAAAACTGACAAAGTTGAGTCCTTCCTTTTCCCTTAACACCTGGGCAAAGCCTCCTGCCTCCTGAAAAGGACTTCAGAGTTAGCATGTCAGGCAGGTGTTGGGCTGGCTTCTGTAAAAGACTAGCTGAGCAGGATCACCTGTGGGATTCAAGCACTCTGTGGAAACCCTCTTTGGCTAACATAAGCCCAAGATCTCTGGGATCTCTTGACCCGTTGAGCCTTAGGGGGTTGGGAATCAAGGAAAGTCCAGAGACCCAGGGGCCAGTGCTGATAGTGTTTCAAGGTCGGTGCTATCAGAATATACTTAAGGGTTCTTTTCTCTCTGTGACAAGCTTCTCGGCCTGATTAAGAGTCACACTCCAGACAAAGTCTCATTGGTGGGCGCACAGGCATATTGATTGTACAGCCCAGAGGAGGGGTTGTTCCCAAAGGGCAGCCAGAACTATTGGCCAGATCAGCAAGCAGAGCCATCACATCTCTGGCACGGAGCCCTCCAGCCCCACCACCATTTCTCTGGCAGCAGTGAGCCCCGCTGGAAAAGTAAATGCTGCACACGTGAAGAAAGGCATTCTGGGAGGAGATGAGCAGCCATGAGGGTCTGGTTGAGGCTGTAGAAGGTCACAGTGGGAACTGTGTACTCCATGCTCGCCTACAGGGACAGAGAACGTAAAGACGGGGGACTACATGGCAGCCTTCTCCTACTTCCAGAAAGCCGCAGACCGTGGCTACAGCAAAGCACAGTACAATGTGGGCTTGTGTCTGGAGCATGGCAGAGGCACCCCCAGGGACCTCAGCAAGGTACAGTTCCTCCCCAGACCCTGTGAGTTCAAAAAGCAGAAGAGGTCAATAGTCCGCTCCTCTCCCTGACTCTGTTGGAGCCCAGCTATGATTCCAAAGCAAGACATTCCTAACTGACAGCAATGCACTCAGAGCCAGGTGCGGCTGCACACACCTGTAATCCCAGCACTCAGGAGGCAGAGGCAGGCGGATCTACGAGTTCGAGGCCAGCCTGGTCTACAAAGAGAGTCCAGGACAGCCAAGGCTACACAGAGAAAGCCTGTGTCCAAAAGCAAAAACAAAGAAAGAAAGAAAGAAAAAAAGACAAAAGAAAAGTACTCAGGGAAGGCAGACATTTTGCCTTCCTTTGCAACTGTATTCTCAGAGCCTAGATTGTGCCTTGACAAAGAAATTAATTTTAAGATAGAAAGACAAGTATGCAAGGGTGTCATATGTAAAATATTTTGTTGAGCTGTATGTGAAAGGAAAGGGGAAAATCAACTTACTGTTCTTATATGTCTTTGGGACCTTAATGATATATCAGGTCTATATCAACAGGGAAGGACATTCATAGTGTACTGTTTTGTCTTTCACTGTATGAGTGTATATTCATACTTAAATGTATAGGGCTAGAGTTGGCTCAGGAGTTGAGGACTAGCTGCTCTTTCAGAAGACTCAGGTTTGATTCCCAGCACCCACAATGTGGCTCACAACCAGCTATTACTCGGGTTCTAGGAGATCTGACATCCTCTTTGGCTTCCACAGGCACTGTACAAATGTGGTGTACACACATACATGCAGGCAAAATACCCATGGACACAATAAAATCAACTATACACACACACACACAATATAGTCATATACAAACATACATGTGTAAATTTATACAAAGAATCGTCTTAATTGAGCATTGTAACACACACTTGTAATTCCATCACTCTGGAGGTTGAGGCAGGAGGATTTCCACACTGGCCAATCTGGGCTCTATAGGTAGTAACAGGCTGCAGGAACTCTATGTCAAGACTTCATCTCAAAAAAGACAATAGATCAAAAACTGATACTTTTTAGGAGATAGGATATTTTAGGATGTTACATTTGTATTTTGGGTTACCAGTTAAATTTTGACTTACCAGCATTTACCTGACTAACCTACAATGACTGTGTATTTATTTGAATGATTTTTAAAACTTCATTCAAAGAAAGAGGCAAGTTGCGTGCATACTGATTATTTCTCCCATTGCCCTAGGCGATCCTCTTTTACCACCTGGCTGCCATCCAGGGCCATAGCTTGGCTCAGTACCGCTATGCCCGGTGCTTGTTGCAGAGTCCAGGCACTTTGTCAGACCCCGAGCAGCAGAGGGCAGTGTCTATGCTGAAGCAGGCTGCAGACTCTGGCTTAACAGAGGTGAGTGCCCTGGTGGGGTTGATTCTAAGTGAGGTACATGGAGCCTGAAAGTGAACAAGATGCCCTTTTCCTTCCTCCCCAACAGGCCCAAGCTTTCCTTGGGGTGCTTTTTACCAAGGAGCCACACCTGGATGAGCAGAGGGCTGTGAAATACCTTTGGCTGGCAGCCAGCAATGGGGTAAGTATGAGATCTCTGGTTCATGCATGTTAGGGATCAAGTCTGAGAAGAAAAGGGATTTGGGAAATGGTTCTGAGCTCTGGCCTTACAATATGTTTTCCGGGAGCCTTGGGCTGATTCAATAATGCTATCAATAGTGCTATTCAATAATGTCATGGTTTCCACTGCCCCACTCTGCGACCTTGGACAAGGCCACTGGGGTGCTGATCTTTTTTTTTTTAAAGATGTATTTATTATGTATACAGTGCTCTGCCTGCATGTACACCTGCAGGCCAGAAGAGGGCATCAGATCACATTATAGATGGTTGTGAGCCACCATGTGGTTGCTGGGAATTGAACTCAGGACCTCTGGAAGAACAGTCAGTGCTCTTAACCTCTGAGCCATCTCTCCAACCCTGGGGTGCTGATCATAAAGGTGGGGAGATGGCTCAGCTGAAGTTGGAACTACCTGTTCTCTCAGACATTGCGAAGTGTGACACATCAGGGCGGCTGCCACCAGCCACCCGACCTGTTGCTGCACATTCCCCATATATTAGCCATCGCTTCTTGATTTACCTTTTAAAAAAGTATGAAGTGCCCACCTTAACGTCTGCTACTTCACAGGGTTGATGGAAGTGTCAGACCAAGGTATGAGAGTTCTCTAAGTGGTGCCCATAACTAGCGACCATGTGGGGAAGTCAGATACGTGGAGAAAGGGGATACCGGTTGTCTGGCGTGGTGTTGGCATTCAGGTGGCATTGCCCAGTTTGTTCCACAGGAAATCTGGGCGTTGATGAGGAATGCCAGGGGGGTGACTTCTTGGATCTCAGGAGCACTAGGTGAAAATGCCAGGGTGATCTGTGGTTCATCGGATTCCTCCAGTGGTTTGGAGCAGTATGTGTGTTCACTTGCACCTGGAAGGGTCCGGAGTCCTGGACTGGAGCAGGCAGTGTGCGCAGTGCCATTTCCCTGCATAGGCCACTACTGCTTCTCTTTGTTCTTTGGCTGGCAGGCTGACAGCATTATTGAATCAGAATCTTTACCCATAGCCACTCTATGCTGCCCATAGTATGTGTGATACCTGACAGAAGAGGGCGGCTAGGCCAGCCAGTGACCACACTGACTGCTTTTCCTCTGGAAGAGTGGGCCTGGTGTCCAGATGCCCACTGGCCTCCTAGGGTAAGGCCAGCATGCTAAACGGAGGGGCGTACACAGGGGCTGTGTTGGGGTACAGCCCTTCCACTCTTGAACTTTTCAGAAACTAGGTCACTCAGAGCTTCTACTGAGCAGTGCTATGGGGGTAGGGCTTACATATGCCTGTTGCTATGTTCTGCCCTGGCCTGTAGCGCCAAATCTACTGTATTTATTATAGACTTTACCCTGCATATCGCATACGTGGGGACAGAGTATGTGGCTGAAACTTGTGGAACATATAGGAGAAATGGGACCATGGTTGGGAGGCTATAGATTTTTTTTTTTTTTAAATTGGGGGATTCAATATGCTAAAAGCTCTCTAGAAGGGGAAGAGAGCTCAGTGGTGTGAGTAGCCAGAGGGGAGTGTGATGCTAGAGCAAATATTTCTCCTGTTACCCAGAGCCAGGGCCTCTGAGGGAGGCAGATCTGGCTTTGGGAAACCTCCCTGCAGGCTGGCCTTCTGCTCTGTCACTTTTCCTTTCCATCTAGGGACAAACTGTTCTGTGGTCTTTTTCATCCAGTCCCAGCAAGAGAAGCCCTCACGCTGGCAGGGTCTAATCTCCCCAGGCAGAGGAGCCTGACTCCTCGGGCACGCACTGGGCCACTAGCATTTCATGGTTAAGGAGCTTGGAATGTGCAGGCCGCATGGATGAAGGCCCAGCATGCCTACCTGGCTCCGCCTCGCTACTTGCTGAGCATTCTGGTTCTTCAGTGTGTCTGTCTTCTCCTTTAGGACTCTCAGAGCAGATTCCACTTGGGAATTTGCTATGAGAAGGGTCTCGGTGTACAGAGGAATGTGGGAGAGGCTGTGAAATGCTACCAGCAGTCGGCAGCTATGGGGAGCAAACCCGCCCAGAAAAGGCTTCGGACCCTCTTTAGCGTGGAGATAGCAGGTAATGCAAGTCAAGACCTTAGTCCGTCCAAGCTTAGTGCCCTGGGATAAAAAAAAAATCGCAGGTCCCAGTGGTCTCAGGTCTCCATGTGAGTCCTGGCCCTAGTGGTAGGTAGAAGGCTAGCTTTCAGAGCGAAGTAAACTTGTGTTTTGTCCTCTGCTAACCCTGAACTTGGACTCCATGCTTTTCAGCTGTAGTTTCTTATCCAGCAATCAGAGAAACAGTAGAACTTAACTCCTTAGCTTGTTGTAAGCACTAAGTTTCAGGAAAATAAAGGTCTTAGCACAAGTAGCCATGGTGGTGCATGCCAGAAGCTATAAAATTTGGGATGCTGGGGCATATGTTCCAAGGTTGCCTTGGTAACATAGCAAGATACTGCCTTAAAAAAAAAAAAAAAGCATAGCAGAGTGTAGCACACAGTAAGTATTCAATAAACCAATAAATGATGGTGGTTGTCATGGCTTTTTAGGAGAGCCAATGTCTTGAGGCTGCCTGAGCTACCTTTCTAGGGCTTTGAGAACCCAACTCACTTTTGAGTCACTGGAGCTGACTCCATTAACAAGGCCAGGGGAGCCAGGTCCTCTGAAAAGCCCCTGTCCCACAGCCATGATGGGACACGCATTTAATCGAGGGCAAAGGAAGGTACATTTCTGAGTTCAAGGTCAGTATAATCTACACAGTGTTCCAGGACAAAAGGACGAGAGAGAGAGAGAGAGAGAGAGAGAGAGAGAGAGAGAGAGAGAGAGAGAGAGACACTAACAACTAACAAACTAAAACTAAAACTAACAAAGTCCCTGCACTGAAAACTGCTTGAGTAAGCATTGCTGTCATCTCTTTTGTAGCCCCAGGCCCCGGCCATCTGGCCACTACAGGATTGAAGTCTTTCTCGAGCCCCTCCCTCTGTACCCTGAACCCCCTGTTGGCAGGTGCCTCCGGCCTCCCTCGTGCCTCAAGCACTGGGAGCCTTGGCCTCCTCTGCAGAAGTGGCCATCTTGGAACCAACAGTGGTGCCCCCAGCAGGGCCATACCGTCCTTGGAAAGGAGTCTTGTGAGACTGGGTTTCGGCTAAGGTGAGATTAAAGCAGCCCTGGCAATGCCTCGTGGGCTAGGAAGAGGATGGGCTGAAGGTCGGGTGGCAAAGACTGGGTGTTAGTGTCCCTTCTTAGGGTAGCAGTTCTGGTTGGTGCTCCGGTGGCACCTATTTCAAGTGCATGGCTAACTTGGGGCCTTTTTTCCACTTGAGCCTTGAACACAGCAAAAATATTCCTTCAGTGACCCCAGAGACCCCCTGCTTGTCACCTTCACCTTTAATTTTTGAGCAAATAACTAACTTCTGTACCTGTGCCTCAGTTTCCTCACCCTTAGATACCATAGTTTGCCAACAACCTTTGATGTATACATGCCCTTGGTGTTTTACAGGAATTTTTTGTGGCATGAAATTAAGATGCTTTGCTTTAGTGACATGCTTAATATATAATGCCAAATATAATAAACATGCTGGCCTGAAGTTCTTCTGCACTTGTAAACAAAGAGAACCTTAAAAAAAAAATTAGGGAATTGACATAAAACAGATGTCAAATGGAGAGCAGACCCAAAAAGGTGGCAGAAGTGTGGAGATGTTCCCATGAGTGGTTGAAGCTTGGGGAATCCTGAGTAGCACCAACATTGTCACCTTGTCCATTCCAATGATCTCGTGATCATTTTCATCTTTGATGTGGGAGGGAGGGGTAGCCTGAGTGCTTACATGTGTCTGGTTTTTTTTGTTTTTTTTTTTCAGACCTCCACCTTAATGATGGAGCCTGAGAGTTCTCCGAGACCACAACTTGAATCCCAAAGAAGAGGCCAGTTAGCTACTCACCTTCCCAGAACCCATCAGCATCTCCTCAGCACCATAAAGAAGAGATAAGAACGTGTGTAAAGACCCAGGCTCTGGCGCTGCCACCTGGAAGCAGTGACCTGTTTTTTCCAACATTGTTCCCTCAGTTGTAGACCAAGGGCAGCAGCGTGTGCCCCCTGCCTTAAAGGACTGAGGTGCAGCCATTTTACTGCAGAAAGGACCTTACTCCTTGCTTAGGTTCCTGAAGCCAGAGTGGTGCCTGCAGTTCCATGGCCTTAAGAGTCACCAGGCAGCCGGTCATGGTGGCGCACGCCTTTAATCCCAGCACTTGGGAGGCAGAGGCAAGGAGATCTCTGTAAGTTCGAGTCCACGACAGTTAAGGCTACACAGAGAAACCCTGTCTCGGAAAAAAAAAAAAGTCACCAGGCAGCTGGCCATGGTGGCCCATCCCTTTGATCCCAACACTCAGGAGGCAGAATCAGGCAGATCTCTATGGGTTCCAGGGTAGCCAAGGCTATTACAGAGAAACCATGTCTTGAACCACCACCACCATCAAAAAAAAAAAAAAAAAAAAGAGGATGAGGTCTAGCCTAGACTTCTGGTCTACCAGTGCACACTGCAGTGTTATTTGAAATTATTGTCACCCTGCAAACATGGGGGGATCAGTAAAGATTAGCCATGTGGAATCTTGGAGCCAGAGAGTAGAGGCCATGAGTCCTTTTTTGGGAAAGGTCAGCTAGGACCATACAAGTGCTTAATAAAACAGATGGTGGATTGTCTCTTAGTCTTGCCTTTGCGTGTGCTGGGGAGAGCCAGGGAGATGGGCAGGGGAGCTGGAAGCTGAGGCTCCATCCTCTTCTCTAAACTCTCCATTAACCAATTTAAAGGGTCTTAAAAGCTCTCCAAGAGAGAGACTTTGAAAAAAAAAATTACTTCTGAGTCAACGCTAATGACTCCAATTACTGAATTTGTGAATAGCTGTTCCCTAGCTTCTGGAAATTAGCCCAAGTTCAATAGCAGAAATGTGATTGTGAGTAGGGGGTGGGAGGAACTGAGGACCAGCTCCACTCCCTGCACTCCCCCACAACTATCTCCTTGCCTGGCCAGCCTGGTCAGTTCAAAGATAGAAGACTTTGGTTGGGAAGGTAGCGCATTTTCTTTCTTTCTTTTCTTTTCTTATTTTTTTTGGTAGTGCATTTTCTGCTGCCCACCCCTACCTCTCTCAGCTTCTGTGAGCTCTTAGCGACAGCGTGCCAGCACCTTCCTTCCCCTGAAGCCCTAGTGTCTTCCCTGTTCCCTGCTTCCTTCTCAGATTTGCCCTATACACCGACTTCACCTCCATTGGACACCTTACATGCTGCCTTCCACAGAGCATGCTCCTTAGACGGGGCCACTGAGAACAGTGTCCCATGCAAAAGTGAAGCCCTGCAGTATACTAACCTCTGCTGCAAAAATAAGTAAGAAAGGTTGCTGTGGTCGAATGAGTTTGAGAGGCGATGCCCTAGTCGGCCCCTTTTCAATAGGTTCACACATCAGAATAGTCAGTTCCCAGAAATCCTCAGTAAGATGAAGGTTCATCACGGAGACAACAGAGCCTTGCTGGGTGCCCTGAGGAGTGTCACCACCAGTATTCCCAGGAGTCTCACTAAGATCATTTGGGTCCCTTGAGCCCTGCTTACCATGGGTCCAGGTATCCTGCAGTGATAGTGCTCTCCCTGCCCAGATAAACACAGACTGCCTGGGTACCCAAGTTGGGGAGGGGTAGAGTATTTTTAACTTCTCTAGCCTCAGAAGAGCCTCTGCCTGGGGAGAGAGAAAGGTAGATAGAAGTTGTAAGAGATATTATCAGGGGGCCCAAACCTATGGCTGTGCAGTCATTGTGGCCTCAATGCAGTCCTGCAGTCTCCAGACAGCCCCAGGGGACAGACTTCACGGGCAGCCCCAACTGCTGGGCTTCTGCCATTCAAATTCTGTTAATGACTCATCAGTTCCCTGAGAGAAAATGTGAGGACAGGGAGGTGACCTCACAGCAGGGCCTGCTGGGTTTGAGTGCTGGGGCTCGGGGGAGATGCAGGGTTCCAGGCCCGGCCTTAGAACCTGTTCCCTGCCTGTGAGACTGTTGAGCAAAGCTGTACTGATGCTCTGTCCAGGAAGCCATGATGCTGTACTGGGAACACAGCCATTCTGATCATTACCTCATCATTGCTAAGTATATGCAAGGCACATAGTAGGTGCTTGGCAAATGGTGATTTTATGCGTCCCATCTACTCTGTGCCCAGCAACAAGCCTACACGTAGTAAGTGCTTTAAATAGTTTTATGGATGGATGAATGGTTCTTTATGCCTTTTGTCCTCTGTGCCTTTCTCCTCTCTATGCTACTTCTGGCCCTTAGAAATTGCTCAAGAAATGCAAAATATAGCTAAGTGGTGGTGGCTTATGTTTGTAATCTTAGCACTCAAAAGGCTGAGGCAAGATTACCTATAGTTCAAGGCCTACAGTGAGAGTCTCTGGGGGATGTTTATATGTGCCTCATAGTATATACACCATTCTCCGGAGGAACTAGACGATGCTGACCTACTTGGCAGGTAAATATGATGGGCCACATCCTATGCTAAGACTTCCTCCTCCCCCATCCTGTCATTTTTGGGAATTTGGTTCCCTCCAGAGTCCCAAGGGTAGTGTTGCCGTCGTATTCTTGTTTCAGCCAGAGGAGAGGTAGGGTCAGTGAGCTGCCAAGCTGACATTGGGTGACAGGCGGGAAGGCTGCCTGTCAATCTGAGCTGCCCGCAGGCTGAGTAAGCGAACACTGCATCGCACTCTGGTGCTGAAGAACCGTTGACTATTGATTTAAAAAAAAAATGTCCCTCTGTGCTTTCCAAATTAAGACGACATTTAACTGAGTGCTTGCTGGCTCGCCTGCTCTCTCTGTCTCCCAGGGGACAGAACCCATCTTGGTGGAAACTGCTTCAAATATGTCCAAAGCCTCAGCTTTGACATCTTGTCTGATGTCAAGAAATTTCTGTAACCTTCCTGTTCAACACACCCAGTTCTGTCACCATATGTACTGCCTCACTCTGAGCCTATTGCAGGGAAAAGTGCTGGTGTCAGCGTGCTAGGAAGGGACGCGTGATGCAGGGTACAGCACCAGCTCTCACAGCACACCCCCACTCTGACAAAACAGCACTGCCCCACAGATCTCTGGGTTCTGCAGGGAAGGCTGAGGACTCAGAAGCTGCAGTGGTCCTTCATCTTAGTGAAGTCAGGGTCCACTTTGAAAATCTGGTCAAAGCACTATTCCAGCCCAAAGGAAAACACATCCCATCCCTGCTCTGCCTGCAGTTTAGCCTTTCCTAGCTCTTGAAGCCCAAACACCATAGGTTAAGAACCTGCAGTGGAAGCCAGGTATGGTGGCTTCCATGTCTGATAACACCACTCCGGATGCTGAAGAAAGAGAGTTGCCAAGTGTTCAAGTCCATGGCTACACAGTAAGTTCCAAGTTGGCCTAGGTTACACTATGAGACCATCTTTAAAATTAATAATAATAATAATAATAATAATAATAATAATAATAATAATAATAATAATAATCAGTCTAATGGATGGCTCAGCAAAGGAAGATGCTTGACCCTAAAGCCTGACAACCTGATTTGGATTCTTGAAACCAACATGGTAGTAGGGAAAAACTGACCCCTACAAGTTGCCCTCTGACCTCCACACACATGCCCTGTGGCTTGTATTCCACCCACCTCTGCCACAAATAATACAAATTTAAGTGGCCAGACATGGTAACGAGTGTCCTTAATCCTGCATTCAGGAGGCAGAGGCAGGCAGATGTTGGTGAGATGGAGGGAGGCCAGTCTGCTGTCTGGTCTACCAGGCCAACCAGGGTTACACAGTAAAAACCTATTCTGCTGTTGGTTTGGTTGGTTTTGATTTTTCCAGACAGGGTCTCTCTGTGTAGCCCTGGCTATCCTGGGACTCATTCTGTAGACCAGGCTGGCCTCAAATACACAGAGATCCACTTGCCCCTGCCTCTCAAATGCTGGGATTAAAGGTGTGTCCCACCACTGCTTGATGAGACCCTATTTTAAAAAACAAAACAAAAAACTCCACTGTGATGTAGGATACTATATCAGATCCAAAATCCCTGACCCCAGATCTTGCTTTGCAGCATGTGTGCTGTGTGGCACATCACTCGTTGTTTTGTCTTTTCAGATGAGGAGCGGAGAGCTGAGCTCTCCTGCACTGGTGATCCCAGGACTTGGGAGATGGAGTCAGCAGGGTCAAGGAAAGTTCAGACTATGTGTCTGCAATGGTTCAATGTCATGGAGCCGTGCTGCGTAAACTTTTACAAGTCACATGCCTATTTGGGAATGTGCTAAGAACTTTGTATCTTCTGCTCAGATAAAAATGCTTACACACAAAGTTTGTCTGGCACACAGGGGTCCAAGGCCTGGAGTTTTAAGACTAGAATAATGCAAAGGTTTAGTGTTTGGGTTTTCTGTTTTGTTTTTTGGGAGGTTTTTGTTTTGTTTTGTTTTGTTTTGTTTTGTGTTGTTTTTTGAGTTAGAGTTCCTCTGGGTAGCCCTGGCTATACTGGAACTTACACTGTAGACCAGGCTGGTCTCAAACTCAAGAGATCTGCCTGTGCTGGGGTTAAAGGCATGCACCACCACTACCCGGCTTGGTGTAATATTTCTCTGGAGTCTCAGCTTTTGTTCCAGAATTCCTGGGTCATCTGTCCACTCTATCTCTCCCCAACCTGCAAATCCTAGGGTAGCGTCAGCATGGTCTACCCCCCCCCCCCTTTTTTTTTTTAATACAGTATTCAGCCTGCACATGAGTCATATGGCCAGAAGAGGGCACCAGATCTCATTACACATGGTTGTGAGCTACCATGTGGTTGCTGGGAATTGAACTCAGTTTCTTTGGAAGAACAGCCAGAGCTCTTAACCTCTGATCCATCTCTCCAGTCCCCATAGTCTACTTTTATACTATAGTCTTCAGACTTTGCTTTTAGATGGTAGAACTATCCCCACTCCCTTAGTCCTACCTGGAGTACCAACATAAATAAAAGGAAACTCTGATGCAGTTGTTTAACCCATTTATTCATTCATATACCTACTCAACAGGTATTTCAAGTGCCATCTGTGCCAGGCATCCAGCCTGGAATCCAACAGCTCTGTGAGCCAGCTTGACAATGACAGGGCTTGTAAGATCACCCTGACCTCAGTGAGATGACCAGAGACCCAGACCTTGCCTCTGAAACACTTGACATCTTCAGGTCTCATATGTAAGATGGAATTAACATCACTGCATTCTAAGTATGTGCAACAGTCACCAGCCCTTGAGGGGACTGTGGCTAGCCCATCTACTGATGACAGTCTAGAACACTGAGCTCCTGAAGATGGCAGGTAAAGCAGATGTTATCTTCTGCCTTCAGGATCCAGGAGAGCCCCCACACTATCCTAAACCAGCTGTGATTGCTTGGAAATTTCCAGGAACAAAAAGCCTTGGAAAAATATTAGTCCTTTCTTCACTCTTCCCAACCCCAGATGAATGGCTGCTGCCAGTATGGATTTCATAGACCCAGTTTACATCCCATCCTCTGGGGCCTCAAATCTGCCCATAGAGAAAGACTTCCTCAGCTGAGGCTTCAGGTAAGACTTCTGCATTGAAGGACAGAAAAGGACGGACTGGCACTGGGCAGATGCAAGCACCTTTAATCCTGTGCTTGGAGCACAGAGTCTATGGACCTGAGTGCCTTCTATCTGCAGGTCCGGTCCTCACCTCACGGAGTTCCTTTTCTCTTCCTTGGTTGGCAATCTAGTGCCATGGCTGATGGCACGGACTTTGGTCCTGAGCACAAATCAACCTAGAGCCTGCCTCTATACCCTGCTCAATCTTGGGGAGGACACTCAACTTTTCCAAGCTTCCTTCCTGTGAAATGGGTATAATGACACCACCAACTAAGCATGTTGTGGGGGAAAAAAAATCAAATTAAAGCCTAGTTCCTGACTCACATAAATACTCTATTTACAGTCTTGCTTGATTTAGTCCTGTCTGGCTGAGAAGCATACTGTTGAGTAACATAGTGGAATGGAGTCAAGGACACACATGTCCATCATCTGCGTACCTGTCATTGTCATCCAGCGTGACCTACTCATGCAATGACCCAACAGGAGTTTCATACCAGGAGTTAGATGACAAACAGCCCTCACTCTGGTACTCTGTCCTCCCTCCTGTTGAGTGCAAACAGGAGAAGGAGCTGCAGTTTTTCCTTTATTAGTAGGTCAGAGAGCATTGCTTGGCTCCCCCAGGAGCCAGCCCTCTGCCTTCAGTAGCCAACCAGGCCATCCTCCTGCTTAGGATACTACACTCTGTGGAGTCTGTTCCTCCTGAGGGCCACCTCTTTACACTCTGTATTTGTTTTACCACAAACAGCAGAAAGAGAAACAAGCAGTCCGTGTCTTCTATAAAGCTCAGCCACCCATTCCATTACAAGGTCAGCTGCTTGTCAGTTAGTCCCCAGCTCCTGCCTCCTCTGTGGAGGAATAGCATAGGATCAGTCACCCTAAAGTTAGGGCTATCTCTGGCCAGTGAGTTCTACACTTTTAGAAACCAGCTCATTCCCTGAGATCCTCAAGACCTGAGTGCCCTAACATTTCCCAGAGGACCCGGTTCCTGGAACCAAAGGCATCCCAACCAAGCGTGTTCACAGATTCCTGCCACAGCCAAGACTGCCCTCACCTGCCCTCTTTCTACTCAGCTGTGCTTCTGAGCCCGAGGCCGCGCTGGTGGCCAGGTCTAGACTGAGGGTCCTGCCGCACACTGACAGCCGCCGCAGAGCAGCGGACGCAGCTTCCACTGGCACAGTGTGCTGCTCCAACAGCATCTCCAGCAGAGAGCTCATTTCTGACACGAAAGTGCTGGCCAGCCGCGTGCCTGTTGGGCTTAGCTCGGGTCCTGGTCCGGCTGTCTTGCCGAATGTCTGGAAGGTTCTTGGTTCCTCTGAAGCTGCAACGTCAGGGGAAGACAAATTGTCTCGGTAATTGGTGGTGAGGGACAATGACAGTCTCGCCATCCAGGCTGGGTCAGGGGGACTCAGCTTGTCCAGGGCTAGACCTGCAGAGAGGAAGGAGGGACACGGTGAGGCCAGATGCAGGGACGGGCTGGGAAGCCAGGCAGGGTGGGGCTGTGAGTGGGACAAGAACAGTGACAAAGGAGGAAAGGAAATGGTGGGGGACACACTACGGCGAGAGGGGGACAGACAGGAAGGAAGAGGGCTTGACAGGCAAGCTCTCTGGGCAGGAAAGCTGCTGACCAAAGCAGCCGGAAGAGCTAAGTTAGGAGGAGGCGTGAGGACAAATAGAATTGGCCTGTTTCAGCCTGGCATTGAGGAACCATGGGAAACTGAGGCAACAGAGTTAGAGCAAATTTGGTTTTTTGGGGGGAGGGGTTGGTTTTGGTTTTTCGAGACAGGGTTTCTCTGTGTAATCTTGGCTGTCCTGGACTCGCTTTGTAGACTTTGTAGTCTGGTGTCGAACTTAGAGAGATCCTCCTGCCTCTGCTTCCCCAGTGCTGGGATTAAAGGTGTGCGCCACCCAACAAGAGTTAGAGCAAATTTGAAGCCAGTCTCACTTATGCTTCAAGTTTCAGGCTAGCCAAGGCTGCACCATGAGACCCTATCTCAAAAACAACAAACAAAGCCGGGCGTGGTGGCGCACGCCTTTAATCCCAGCACTCGGGAGGCAGAGGCAGGCGGATCGCTGTGAGTTCGAAGCCAGCCTGGTCTACAAAGTGAGTCCAGGACAGCCAAGGGTACACAGAGAAACCCTGTCTCAAAAAACCAAAAAAAAAAAAAAGAAAAAAAAAAAAAAAAAAAAAAAACAACAAACAAAACCCAAAGAAATAATAATGACCGCTTATCAACTGCTCACACGCCAAGAAATTGCATAATTAGCTCATTTCACCTACCCAGGCCTTTGAGGTAAAGAGTCTTAGCTCCATTTTAAGGATGAGGAAACTGAGCCAGGTGCAGTGGTGAACTCCTGTAATCCCAGCACTCTGGGAGGCAGAGGTAGGCTGATCTCTGAGTTCGAAGCCAGCCTGGTCTACACAGGAAGTCCAGGACAGTCAAGACTACATGGAGAAACCCTGTCTCAAAAAACCAAAAACAAAGAAAGAAAGAAAGAAAGAAAAAGAAAAAAAAGAAACGACCCTCAAAGAGTCTTGTCTACTAGGCAACCAAAACTAGACTGGACCTAGGTAGGTCTGGTGACTTTGAAGCCCCTGGTAGTCCCCAACCCTACCCACTCTCTAGAAAGCATGCTCTTCCTGCTCCTCGGGGACTCCTAGGCTCCGCCTCTGGAATTCCCAAGGCTGCCAGGGCCTGCATTGTCACTACCTGGCCCCTATCACCTCCCCCTCACACTGTAGCTTTTCCAAAGGCAGGAAATCCTGGTCTAGTGTCCAGCTGAAAAGGGGCTGCCTGCCTGAGGACTGTCCTGGGAAAGGGACAGGGCAGTGGCAGCGACAGCCTGGTATTTGAGGCCTAAAGGACACCAGCCTGTCTCCTAGATCTCATGCTACCTCACACTTCTTTTCTCATTTCTCCAACAGAAAGTTTTGTCTCAAAATAATAATTCTAAAGGCTGGATGTGTTGTTATATGCCTGTGATCCTAGCACTCAGGAGGCTGAGACAGGAGGATTACTGCGAGTTCCAGAATAGAATAGGTTACACATGGAGTAGTAGGCCTGCTAGGACTACAGAAGACTCTTTCTCAATCAGAACAAACAAACAAGCATGAATTCCAGCCCCCAAAGCAAGAAGATGCTGGAAGGAAATAAGGCAAAATGTTAACTGAAATTCTCTGGCATGAATGATCTGTCCTTTTTTTATTTGTTTGTTTTTGCTTATATTTCCTAAATTGCCAGAATGCTACTTTCGCAATTTGAAAAGGTTATTCAGGGTGCAGCTAATCATTATTTGTATTAGTGAATGACCTCTTCCTGGTTCTTGTCTTCAGTTCTGGACTGTACAGGATGGGCCTGCTCTCCCCCACCCTGCCCCGCCCCCACCCGGGGACTTAGTGGATGTCTGTTGTATGATAAATGGACAGGATTATTGACCCTTGACATTGGGAGACTATGTAAACATTGTAGTTCCCTGAGACTCAGACATAAGGGTTGCAACTCCTACTGGTACAGACCCCAGCCTTTCCTTGTTTATGTCAGCTTCAGAGGAGAGTGGGAAATCACGGGGCATAAGAGAACAGCTGGAACCTGAGTTGTGTTCACTGTGTAACTTTCATTATGAAATTAGTGAGCTGATGGCAACTAGTAAAGTACTCATCATTACCTCTGTGTGTGTGTGTGTGTGTGTGTGTGTGTGTGTGTGTGTGTGTAGCCTTGGCTGTCCTGAACTCTGTTGACCAGGCTGGCCTCCAACTCACAGAGATCTGCCTGTCTCTGCCTCCTGGAGTGCTGGGACTACAGGCGTGTGCATAGGGTTTTTTTTTTATCTGATCACAAGGTCCCCAATCCTAAGCACACCCCTCAGGAGCCCCAGGGCATCAAGTTATTGGACACCAAAGTCTTTCCCATCCCTTTTTCCTTCTTCCAAAGTCACCTTGCCCAGTACCTTCCGGGCTGTGGGGAGGAGCCCACAGGTTCCAGCCACAGCTGGTCCATGATAGAATTCATGATAGATAGCCACCAGCCATGTGTGGATACTGAGCCCTTGAAGTGTAGCTGGTATGACTAAGGACTCGATATTTCATTTTATTTAACTTCACTTAATTTAAACTTAAATAGCCATATGTGGCCAGTGGCTATCATATTGAACAGCACAGTCCTAAAATTTAGAGCCATATCGCCTATGTTAATAGCTATTAGCTGTATGACCCTCAGCCAATTATTAAACACTCTTGACCTTCAGCTTTTTTTTTTTTTTTTTACTTTATGAAATGGGGATAATGAATAGCCCCTTTCTCTTCACATCTTCTCCAGAGAAACTTACAATAGGTGACTTGTGCTTAAAAAGCACTCTGCCCATGCTAGTTATGGTTTTTTAGCCCCAGAAAGGGTAAAACCCCTAGCATGCTTTGCATCCAGGTGGGATATGTGAGAAGTAAACCAGCTGCAGAAAGAGGACGGGGAAGAGCGCCACCTAAAGGAGGCAAGCCGGGTTCCACTGAGGGTGCTTAGCTGGCTGAATCTTGCATTAAAATTCACATTATGTTTTTATTCTTGTTTGTCTTTTGTTTTTTGAAAGGGTTTCTCTGTGTAGCCTGGCTATCCTGGAACTCGTTCTGTAGGCTAGGTCAGCCTCGAACGGCCAGGCTAACCCCAAATTCACAGGTCCAGCTGCCTCTGCCTGAGCCTCCCAAGTGCTGAGATTAAAGGCGTGCACCACCACCACCTGGTTTCCTACCATGTTTACTGTTACTGTTAAAACTAATTGCTTTGTTTTCCTCCTCTACCTCCTTTCCTTTATTCCATCTCCTCCTCTTTCTCCATTGTTATTGTTTGTTTTTTAAACAGGGTCTTATGTAGCTCAGACTAGACCAGAATTCATGCTGTAACCCAAGGAGGACCTTGAACTGTGACTCTCCTTCCTCCACTCCCAAACTGTGGGACTACAGGCGTGCATCAACAAGCCCATTTAATATGGTGTTTGGGGGTGAACTTAGGAGCACTCCACCAAACCAAACTAATTTTTTTCTACCTTTTTTTTTTTTTGTTAATTTAGCTTCAGTGAGCTAATTAAGGAGTCATCTCCTGTCTGGAGGGAAAGGTTACTTAAATACATCAAAGGCAATGGTGCAGGTATGTTGATACTATGCGGGTTTGGGCACCCCAGCCAGGAGCGAGGAGACTCTGGCAGGTGCGCTTGCTTCCTGAGCCGTGTTCCCTTGTACACTGCACTTGATATTATCTGCCCCCCAACCCCTCTACCCCCCAACCCCTCCACCCCCCACTCCCTCGCCCCTGCTGGTTTTTGGTTTTTCAAGACGGTTTCTCTGTGCAGCCCAGCATCTGTTCATTATTTTTAACAACGTTTTTTAAAAAGTAGAACCTGGAAGCCGGGAGTGGTGGTGCACACCTTTAATCCCAGCACTTGGGAGGCAGAGGCAGGTGGATCTCTGTGAGTTTGAGGCCAGCCTGGTCTACAAAGTGGGTCCAGGACAGCCAAGGCTACACAGAAAAACCCTGTCTCGAAAAAACAAAACAAAACAAAACAAAAATATAGAACCTGGGGCCTGGAGAGATGGCTCAGCAATTAAGCACTGGCTGCTTTCCCAGAAGACCAGGGTTCAATTCCCAGCACCTACATGGCAACTCACCACTTTCTGTAAGCGCAGTTCTAGGGGATTCAACACCCCCACAAAGACAAATGTGCAGGCAAAACACCAATGCACCGAAGGGAAAAGCAAATACATATCTTTAAAAAAAAATAGAAAGTCTGGTCATTAAACAAAGGAAAGCTGGGCACGGTGCCCCACGCCTATGATCCCAGTACTTGGGAAGTTGAGCCTCCTGAAAAAGAATTCAAGGGTAGCCTGGGCTACATATTGACAGAATGAAACCCTGTCTCAACTAACTAAACCTACCACCACATCACTAAATAAACAGATAAATAACCATTTTCTGAGACTGCAGAGGAACTAAAACACCAGCCACAACCCTCTCACAGTGAACTGGCCATGCCCCTCTTCACAGTGGACTGGCCGTGCCCCTCTTCACAGTCCTTTGAGCAGAACTCTGGAGCCCGAATGCGTGGGAAGACAATGGACGCACAGACAGCACAAGGGTGACCCCAGGGCATCCCTACCTGTATGGGGGTCCAACAGGCTAGACAGCTCTTCTTCTAGAAGTCGTTTCACAGAAAGGTCCTCCTCAGCAGCCAGGGGCCCTTCTTCCAAGTCAGGTTCTGCTTGAGCACCCGGCCGGATGCCTAGGCCATCTGTGTCTGGGATGGGAGCCCTGTGAAGAAAGCCAACCAGGTTTCACATGAGGAATTCCCATATAACTGTCTGTTCATGGCAGGGTCTGTCATCTATACAGGGAGCTGGTGCAGAGCCTGGCTTACTGAGTCAGGGTGAACTGGGAATTACCCTCCCAGCCTTGCTGGTGACTCTTTCCTCTCCCGTGAAGTGGGGGGTCATAAGTAGTAACGTTCATGGGGTTTTGTAAGATGAGACTGTGTAGGTGAAAGGTTTAGCGTAGTGCCCTGCAACAGTGTCAACAGTAGACTCACAGAGGAGGAACAATGCCATTGGGAGAATTGCTCACTACGGGCCTGGCCCCTCACACCTCGGAGGAGTGTGGCACAGAATGACACTTAGTAAAACTTCTTCAGCTAACTTTGCCATCTACCCAGCACCAGCCAGTCAAGGTTCTTCTGCCTTCCTTGTTCCTTGTTTTCTTGTCAAGTGCTCAGAACGTGGCCTGGCGCGCACTGGGCGCTGGATGGACACTACAGAGTGAGCGACTGCACCTTCCTTCCTTAAGCCGCGTCTCAGAGCAAAGGATGCACCTGGACAGGGTACCCTTAACCTACACACATCTACACCTGCACCCCAACTTCCTGGCTTTACCTGATGCTCAAGGCCTCTCACAGTCACCTCAGGATAAACCCTGGTTCTCAGGGGAAACATCTTCCTGAGGGCCTCTAAGGCCCATGAGGCCTAGCTGATTTTTATTGTCCTCATTTCCCGCTGTGACCATTTGTGCTGCTATTAAGAGGTCAGCCAGAAGGTAGCAAGCTGGGGGTAATAGGAACAACTACCCTAAGCCAGGCCTTGTGCCATGCAAGGCACAGGTACTCACTCATTGGAACCGCTCAAGCCTGTACAGAAGGCTCATTCCCGTTTTACCAACGAGAAAATGTTTTTGCAGCTTGCCTAAGGACCGCGTGGGCTACGTAATTAAGCAAGAATTCAGATCTGGACCCATGACTCCAGAATGTGAGTACTGCTATGGCTCCGGAAAGCATGCCAAAAAGCAAAGGCCTTTAAAACTGCCCCTCTGACCTCCTATTCCGGAGCTTCCACCCCATGCAAGGAGATAGCAATCTAGAATTCCTTTCCTAAAGTAGGCCATAGAAACTAGAACTTTCCCCAAAGCCAACTATAAAACCTAAAAACATGACTTGAATTTCCCCCTGACTTTCTGTGGAAGAGCTGGCAATTAAAAAAAAAAAAATCTCTGACCTGCCTAGCTTGATTGCACGTCTTAAGTCTCTCATTCCAGAAAGGCTCAAGGAATGCTTGGTGGAACAGTCAAGAAGCTATACAGATAGACCTTGCTGGGACTTCCCCCTTGGTCTGAATTTCAATTTGATCACACTCTTTTTATCCAGTTATATTTTCACAGGTATCCCTGAAGCACTGAATACAATCTTTTTTTTTTAAGATTTATTTATTTGTGTACTGGTGTATATAGCACTGTGCCTACATGTACGACTGCATGACAGAAGAAAGCACCAGACAGAAGAGACCATCAGATTCATTACAGATGGTTCTGAACCACCATGTGGTTGCTGAGAATTGAACTCAGGGCCTCTGGACGAACAGCCAGTGTTCTTAACCCCTGAGCCATCTCTCCAGCCCCCACTGAACCCAATCTTAAAAATAGGTCTTTGAAGCCAGGCATGGTTGTGCACACCTTTAATCCCAGCACTCAGGAGGCAGAGGCAGGTGGATCTTTGTGAGTTTGAAGCCAGCCTATTCTACAAAGTGAGTCTAGGATGGACAGCTAAGGTTTCACAGAGAAACCCTGTCTCAAAAAACAAAACAAAAGCCGGGCGGTGGTGGCACATGCCTTTAATCCCAGCACATGGGAGGCAGAGGCAGGCAGATCACTGTGAGTTCGAGGCCAGCCTGGTCTACTAAGTGAGTCCAGGACAGCCAAGGCTACACAGAGAAACCCTATCTCGAAAAACCAAAGCCAAAAACCAAAAACCAAAACAAAACAAAAAATAGGTCTTTGGATCTTCAATCTAAAAGCTGATGTATCATATAAAACTATGATTTTAAAAAAAGTTGTTATGGGGCTGGAGAGATGGCTCAGAGGTTAAGAGCACTGTCTGCTCTTCCAGATGTCCTGAGTTCAATTCCCAGCAACCACATGGTGGCTCACAACCATCTATAACGAGATCTGGTGCCCTCTTCTGGTGGGCAGGCACACATACAGACAGAACATTGTATACATAATAAATAATCTTTAAAAAAAAAAAAAAAGTTGTTATGGAGCCCATGAGATAGAAGTCTCAGTGGCTAAGGGTACTTGCTACCAAACCCAATGACCTGAGTTCAAGCCTTAGTACTTATATGATGGAAAGAGAACAAAGACATCCATGTGCTGTCCTCTGTCCTCCACACACATGTCCACCCACTCATATGCAAAATAAATACATGTAATATAATTTTAAAAACTTTTTAGGCCGGGAGTGTGACACACACCTTTAATCCCTGCACTGGGAAGACAGAGTCAGGCAGATTGCTGTGGGTTCAAGGCCAACTTGGTCTATAAAGTGAGTCCAGGACAGCCAAGGCTACACAGAGAAACCCTGTCTCAAAAACAACAACAAACAACAAAAATTTATGGATATTCTCCTGTCATTGGTCTATTGCCAGTTTATTTCCACAGACTCAAATGTTGAACCTGCAGAAAGAAAATCTGTCTCTCCATGCACGGTGAGGAATAGGATTTGATATCCTCTTAAGGCCTCCTCAATTCCAGTACTGCCCTAAGGGCTACACCCTCCCATCTACAGCCTTATATAGTGTGTTTGTGGGCAAAGAGAAAGAATGGTGAAAGCTGCAGATTTCAAACCAATCAAGTAGCCAGGGGACAGATAGTCAGAGAGGTAAGAGATGAGGTCATTTCCTTAGTGACACTGGGACCTGTAAATATCATAAATACAGTGCCCTCCCCCCAGGATGGAGCTTCCGGAGTGGGGGACTGGGTGCTGCCTGCTGCACGTACCTGCCTGGGCTGGGTCCCTAGGGTATGCTCAGCCTTCCACACCTCACCAAGGCTAGGGTCCCTGAGGAGCCTGTGCTGTGGGTGCTCTGTGTTGCTTACCTGCTGCCGCCAGGCTTGGCCGAGTATTTATTTCCTCGGTGGTTTGGTTTGGGCTGGAATTGGCCCTGATGCAGCAAGGACAGCAGCTGGGAGATTTGCTACAAGACAGGAAAAATCTGTTGACTCCACACAATTCCGACCGTGCACGCTTCCTCGCCGGATGTTTCCCTCAATGCTGGTGCTTTCTTTTTATAGTTTTTCCTCTGGCTTCAGATGCTTCTGTGATCAGATAGGGGGGTGGGGGTGGGGAACGGACCTGTGTGACTGAGCAAGGGACCTGGGGGAGGGTGCTTCCTGGCTTTGTCATGTCACTGCAGGCCCGGGGCAGCTGAAGGAGCTAGCATGGGGACCCGTGGACCCATCCCCCACAAGATCATCCCCTGGACTTTGAGGGTTGGAGTGAAAAAGGCATTTCCTGATGTTACAGCTGTTACTTTGATAAGGATTGTCTTCCAGTCATTTTTTCTCCCTTTGAGCAGTATTCAAGCATTCTGGCCAATTTGTGTAGGGGGAAAAAAAAAAAATATATATATATATATATATATATATGCATATATATGTGTGTGTGTGTATGAATATATATATATATATATGACTGCATTGTACGGGGAAGAAATACTCTCATTTATCTAATTCATTTATTCACCCTGTCAGTCAATGGCCATATATTTAAAAGCATTTCTTTGTGCCAGGCATAGTATTTCTGTGGGGCTTGTAAGAACAAGAAGGGGACACCCCACACACACACACACTGTTGTCTTTGGAAGTTCATGGTTTACAAGGAAAGCAGTGAGAAGGGTGACAGACTGTAGTTGAGTTCTGGGAAGAGGTGAGTGAGGTGTGTAGGAGCAGAGGTCTCAAACCTATTTTGGAGAAGGCAGGAAGCAGGGAGGTACTGCTGAAGACAATTATTCACTTACTTTCTCGTCTTTTTGAGACAGGATGTCACTATGCTGCTCAGGCTGGCCTTGAACCCTTGCCTTAGCATCCTGAGGGCTGGAGCTACAGGCACGTGCCACAAAACCTGGCTTTCAGGCAATTCAACAAACCTCTATTTTTTTTTTTTTTTTTAAAATTCTGGCTGTGCACCAGGAACTCCTGCAGAGACCTAAGGCTGCACAGGAATTCCGCCAGAGACTAAGGGCAGGGAGTGGGGGAGGGGGGGAAGGGGTGGCAGAGGGATGAGGGGTGGGGGGTGGGGTATCTAAACCTTAAGAGAAGACAGCTTCTGTTAAGGGTTCTCAAAGACCAGAAAAATGGTAGGGTTTCGGAAGGTGGGAGAAGGGGGGACTGTCTAGCTGTCAGCCCTCCACCCTAAGGTACTAGAGAGGAAGCTGACCTAGTCTTGGCAGGCTGAGCTCTTCTTCAGGGTCAGGAGCTTCGGAACTGATTTTGAGATCTACTGACACCCTCAGCTTTGTCACCTCTCACCTCTGAAGTGGGCTCACATTCTCCACAGCACTGTCAGTGTTAATAAGATATATTGATATTAAAAATGTCCTGCAGAGCCTGGCTTTGGTGGCACACGTCTTTAATCCCAGCACTTGGGAGGCAGAGGCAGGTGGATTGCTCTGAGTTCAAGGCCACCTTGGTCTACAAAGCAAGTCCAGGATAGTCAAGGCTACACAGAGAAACTCTGTCTTGAAAAACCAAAATAAAAAAACAAAAAGAAAGAAAGAAAGAAAGAAAGAAAAAAAAAAAAAAATGTCCTGCAGACTCAGGAAGATAACGTCTCAAAATGCTGCTTCTGGACAGCAGGGCTGGGATTTCACTGTGACTTGGGAGAGTAAGGATCCCATAGCCTGCCTCAGGTAGATCCTGCCTCCCCACCAGACCCAGAAGCCCTTAGAAGGCAGATACCTGCTACCTTTTACCCAAGGAACACTAGGTGAATGACACCTGAAGGCCACAGCCAGTGCTGCATGCTGGCATCCAGAGTCATTTCGCAGTTAGAACCCAAACTCTGGAGTGGAATCAGGCTCACATTCTAAATCTGTTCCTGCCTAGCCTCCCATCTCCACAGTCCTAGAAAATCATTTTTGAATTCTGTGCCTCAGTTTCCTCAGCAAGGGGGGGGGGGTGGTATAATAATGAGACTAGTGGTTGTGATATTTAAATGAGCTGAGGTATGTGACTCACTTGTTGATAGAGCCTGTGGTAGCACTTAGTAATCACCTGGTGACAACTAATCTCACTCGTGCCACACAATAGCCGCAGGAAGGAGACACCACCCCATGCATTTTGTAGAGATGGAACCTGAGCTTCACGTCCTTGTGGCAATAAGGCCTGGAACTTGAACTCACATCTGACTTGTGAGGCTAAACTGTCAAAAAGGCCCTGGACCTTGAACATCTTACTCTCACCCTCCAGTTGGTTCTAGATGGGTACCTTTCTATCCATCACTTTAGTGTGTCTGCTCTCTGCCGTCATGTCCTGTGGTGTGGCATTAAGAGTTCATTCAAAAAGCAACTGGTGGATGGATGAGTGAATGAATGAAGTCGTTGGCTGAAGGGTAAGATTCCTGAGAGAATAATAGCTAAGCCACCTCCAGGCATTTTCCTGGGAAGAGGGTTGGGGAGGAAGCTGTGTCCTTGCTCCATAAGAAACCTGAGCTGCTAGCCTGGCCCAACAGAAGTATGTCTCTGACGCACAGGCTAGTACAGTGAAAGCTCTCTGGACACCAGAGAAGCAGTTAGGGCTGTGTTAGGCACCATCCCTGAGAAGACCTCCATCTGTGTTAATCCAGAGACATGAACCAGATTGTCCCTCACCGTTCCATTAATCCTCTCCTTCAGGGCAGCAGAGACCAAGTATGTCTGCCATTGTAATTCCCTTCTCTTTTTCTTTTTTTTCTTTTCTTTCTTTCTTTCTTTCTTTCTTTCTTTTTTTTTTTTGAGACAGGGTTTCTCTGTGTAGCCTTGGCTGTCCTGGACTCACTTTGTAGACCAGGCTGGCCTCGAATTCACAGCGATTTGATCTGCCTACCTCTGCCTCCTGAGTGCTGGGGTTAAAGGTGTGTGCCACCATGCTGTAGATAAAGAAAATAAGCCTCCAACTGTCACAGGGTCATTTTCTACGTCCTTCAGTTCTAGGTTGCCATGTCTGAACTTGGGTCTGCCTACCTTGCAGGGTTGTTTTCTACTGGCTCTTTCTGTGGACCCAGTTGGTAAGCTTTGGGGGTGTCTCAGGAAAGTCAAATGCAGCCTCTGGAGCATGGGACAGTGGTACCTAGGCCTGACTCCTTCACAGGGAGGTTGCCTAACCAAGATGAAGCAGTTTGTAGCAGGGATAGAGAGGTGCTTTGTGGCAGTGACAGTATCCATGCACTACTACAGGCCAAACAGACACAGTGGTCCAAGCGTTTCTGCCACTAATTGATTCGCTTGGTTTTCATGCAGACTTGGGAGGGAGCGTGCTGATAAGGTGGATACTTTCAATAGAGAAGCTGAGTGACTTCTCTATGAGCCTCAGGTGGGAAGGGGTAGAGCTAGGATTTGAACCCAGGCAACCTTACTCCAAAGTCTCTGCTGTGTGGCTATATGTGCCAAACATGCTTAAGCACTTTGCATGGCTGGCCTGCACCTCAGTACAACTCTGCAAGGCACACACTTCCCACTGCCATACCTAGTTCACCATGAAGGAAACTGAGGCCCCAGACCACACGGCTAAGATCTGTTAGCCTGGCCACTGTGCCCTTAACTTCTGCATCACAATGCGCTGGGTGAGTCTAAGGATGAACATTGGAAATGAGAATGTCTAATGTTCTTGGGGCGGGGGTTCTGATGCTTCTTTCTGGGGGTGACCAGAAAAAGAGCTGCCCATGCCAGAGGTACCTGGACAGGAGGCGAATCCCCAGCAAGCTCCTCCACAGGGTTCCGTTCTGCAAAGGCAGCCACAGATAGTCGGACCAGGCTCCTCAGAATCTGATGAGGACTGGACTCTCCCTTAGGGGACACTTTGCCATTGAGATTCCGCTGTCGTCTCAGGGTTGCAGAGGAGGCTGATGGACTCTGTGGGGCTTCCTCGCTGCCTTGGTCTCCGGCCAGCCTCGCTATGGGGCTGCCAGGTACCTTCAGAGGCCTGAAGGGTGGCTGGCCCAGGGCAGGTGGGGACTCAGGAAGGCTTAGGTTCTCTCGGGAGGCGTTCCTCTGCCTGGGATGGTTGAAAAGGAAGTTGAAGGTGTCCTGCAGCACCTCCTGGCTCTCTGCCAGTGCTCCTTGGTTGCCTTGGTTACGCAGGGTCCTGTATAGGGTTGGTGTGAGGTGGAAGGGGGCCTGCAGACAGGAGTCCCAGCCCGCCTCCATCAATGCCTCCTTACTGGTATCCTTGTGAGATGGCCTAACTTCATCAGGCTCATCCTCCTGGGCCCTGAGCATAGGCACCAGGTGGATATCTGCCTTCTGAATGTGTTTCTGGGGCCTCTTGGGCTGGTGGCGGTACGTGGACTCAGCTTCACGACAGTTGTAGGCCCTATTATCATTTTTCTGTGTCCGGCAGATGGACACGAACAGAGCCAAGATCAACCCGAAGACGGCCAGCAGTACAGCCAGGCAGATCATCACCAGCTCTGGTATGCTCAGGACCCTGGGCTTGTGACCAGAGTCCCTCAGGTGGTCCACACTGGTGACAAACAGGACCCTCAACAGAATTCGGGTCTGCAAGGAGGGGCTGCCCTGGTCCTCTACCACTATCCCTAGGTCCCACTGACTCCCAATGAGGCTGCTGGCGTTGGTGACATTAATGAATAGCTGCCCCGAGGACGGGCTGAGGACAAAGAGATGAGCATCATTCCCACTCTGAAGGCTGTAGAGGAGCTCCCCATTGGCCCCTGAGTCTGCATCTCTTGCCCCAATTGTCACCAAAAGAAAAGACCAGGAGCTGTGGGTAGCCATTAGTGGTGTACCAGTACCTGCTAGATCCAAGCCACTGGGATCCTCGACAGGCAACAGAAGGTGGCCTGTGGAGGCATTTACGAGCACCGAAAGGGTGGCTTTGCCTTCACTGAGCACAGGATGAATCACTTCCGGGGCATTATCATTGGCATCCAAGAGGCTAACCCACACCGAGATGCTGGATGCGAGCTGGGGTTGCCCTCTGTCCTCTGCTACCACCTGGAACTCAAAGCCTGCATTCTGTTCATAGTCCAGTGATTTCTGAGCAGTGACTTCTCCCGTTTCGGAGTCAATAGCTACTAAGTGAGAAGCGGGCGAGTTCTTGATGCGGTATGACACTTTTCCGTTACTGCCCAAGTCAGCATCGTGAGCTTTGATAGTGGTGAGGTGAAGAAAGGGTGGGTTGTTTTCCCACATGGAGACCTCGTACCGGCTTTTCTCAAACACAGGGGCGTTGTCATTGACATCCCTGACCTGAATTTGGAGTTCCTTCTCAGCTGATAAAGGCTGGGGTCCTTGGTCTTGGGCGAATACAGTGAGAGTGTATATGGGCCACTGCTCTCTGTCCAGTGTGGCATTGGTGAGCAGCATGTACGTGTTGCCATTCGTCCTTTTCAACCTGAAGTGGCCCAGCTCTTGATTCAGCCAACAGTGGACCAGACCGTTGTTTCCTGAGTCCAAGTCATTTGCACTGACAAGGGCAATGAAACTGTCCCTGGGAAGATCTTCTGGCACCAGCGACATCTGGGAAGCCCATGTGACGTGGATGCTTGGAGCATTGTCATTGACATCCAGAACTTTGATGAGAACTTTGCAGTGCCCAGGGATGGAATTGGGACCCAGGTCCCTTGCCTGGACATTCACCTCATAGGCAGGGTTCTTCTCATAGTCTAGGGGTTGGCTCAGAATGATCTGGCCTGTCTTGGCATCTACACCAAAGGTGTTCATCACCTCTGGGGACACGTGCTTGCCAAAGAAGAACTCTATCTCCCCGTTGGGACCTTGGTCCGGGTCCGTAGCAGTCAGGTTTATGAGAACGGTGCCAGGGGCAGTGTCTTCTGGGATTTCTAGTGCTAGTGAACTCTCTGCAAACACCGGGCTGTTGTCATTGGAATCCAGGACATTGACCTTGACCACGCTGGTGCCTGACTTGGGGGGATTCCCATTGTCGTGGGCAGTCAGCACCAGCTCAAAAGACGAGTGGACTTCCCGGTCCAACTCCTTCACCA